>NC_087211.1:75932271-75987874 GCF_015104395.2 Macrobrachium nipponense | reverse complement strand
ATGTTGGGTGAAGTTTGTTTTTAGCATATGACTTGTAAGTGAGATTACAATGAAAAATCTACATACTCTAGCTGAGGACAAAGGAATCAATTAGCAGCAGTTCGTTATCCACACAAGTCATGCTATAAGAGGTACCCTGTATATAGATGGAAGGTTCTTCATTTAGTTAATCATTAGGTAGTTAGACAATAAGTTATTTATCTCTCCTTTTACATGCCACAACAGGATAGAGAAAAAAAAATTATCAAAGTTCTTGTGCACAAAATCTCAGCAGTAAAATATTCTTTCTAAAGTGACAAGTGTCAAACCTGAATAAATTCAAACTGAACACAGCTCATGCATTCAATGAAGGCAAAGTCCTCCTGACAGAGTTGCTTAGTCAGAAGGCAATCATAATATTCAATGAGTAGTGCTTCTTTTCTAAGATACAATAGGTCCTCATAACTGGATTGCCATGTTGATTCTGAGGAAGTGTCAATATCTGGTATAACAGACTCCACTTGGTAAGCCATTTATATAAGATATGTTTGGCAAAGGCAAATATTAAGAGACTGTATGTTTTAACAGATATGCTCACCACCTGTCCCCTCTTTAGTGTTTAACTGGAACTTTATGAGGCTTCACAAATTATATGATCTTGCTGGCATTCATTCCATAATGAAATTTCATATTGAAAGTCTCCCTCTGTAAGGAATTTATGACCTTCCAGACAGTCAAACTGATAACTGCATACAGCAAAAATATGGAATACCCTGTATGTAAAATAATATAAAGTAGCCTCCCATGAATTATGCAGGACAAAAGATTGCTTAAAATTTCTTTAAAATGGGTCATGAAGATGCAAATAACATAAGATAAGAACTACAGTAGTATAATAAAAGTAAAGGCTACAATTAAAACTGAGAGCTTAGGGCATACCACATACTATTTAAAAGGAATAAAGACATGAAAACAAGATACCATAGAAAGCAATAGAACGAAATGAGTCAAAAGAGCAAACTCAAGGTTGAATGAATTAATAAAATAAAAAATCTTTAACTGATCTGCCTTTTGAAATACTGATGTAACAGCTATGGTCTGGAAGAGGTTTGTATTTTTGTACAAAACAATTACAGTATTTACATGTAACTAGTATACACTACATTCAGACTTCAACAAAAGGAAAATTCAACATTAGTCATCAACAATTTGCAGTCATAAGTTGATATATATTAGAACCTTTCTTCAGTAAGTATCCTTGGTGATTTAAACTTTCAACAAAGTCTCTAAAATCACCAACTTTCATGTTCAATTGTTTGGCCAACTGCCTCAATTCATCTAAGCTATATGTAGATTTATAAGTGTTATCTGACATCCTCTGAAGAGCTGCAACAAACTTCTTCATCTGAAAAAATAATTAATACTTATTCAGAATCTGAGATTTAATATGAAGGGAATCCTTCACCATTATAATCTATAATATGTGTACAAGATTTTATAGTGATAGTATCAGACATCTTTATAAAATGAGATCAATTGATTAAAAAAATATATAATTCAAAATTATCAAGTAATCTAAACATCTCACCTCATAATATGGCAAAGAATACAAAAAATGATAACTACTTGTATTGGGTACTATCTCCTCTTTGAACCACATTTTCTCTATGATTCCTCGAGACTCAACATCAAATTTCTTATACAGAATGTTAACTCATCAGCAATTTATGAGATTACTGTAAGTTCTACTCTACTAACACTGTGGGGAACTTACAACTTAAAATGTGCAATGTAGTAGATGGTGTCAAAGATTCTTTGCAAAATCCCTTTGGCTCCAGCTTTACAGATTTCTACCTCCCACTTTCATCTGGCCCCACAGATCTCTTTTCAGTTACCTGCTTCTCAGTTACTTGTGCAACTTCTTTCACTTTACCTTAATCAGATTTCACCTCTTCAGAATTAATTCTTTGGGTGAAACTAGTGAATGTAGAAATGTGACTAGAAAATCCCATAAAAATATTGTCAATTACAACAGCTTCTGTATCAAAATTACAGTACTACTCCAGAACAGATTAAACCTCATCTGATAAGTATTTGTTACCTAGCTCCCTGGAGTTCAAAAACTACTCCAACAAATGTTTGCTATTAGTTTTATACTTTTCTTTAATTAGCATAAAGTATCTTAGCATCTAACTCACCTGGCCCCTGTTACTCGACCCTGAGCCATGCTGAGACCTTTGGAAGTCCAAGAGCCCAAATTCATCTGAAAACGTGTCCATCATTGAGAAGCGCATCACCTCCACCACATCACGTGCATCATCTTCTGTGGCCTCCTCACGTAGTTCACACCTTGCTCTGGCCTGTTTGACACCAGAGAAAACCAAATAAATTTACTGCAGTACAAAAATTTAAATTCTAGACTAAAGTAAGAAAAATAAGAAATATCTCAATTTGTAGGTATCAGTTTTCACATACTGTACTGTCAAAGTGCTGGAATATAACACTGCCAGGTTCCAGCAGTAGTAGTAGTCTCAGCGGTTGGTGTGATCATACTATGGGAGTGATCATAAGTGCTAATATTAATCATCATAATTTATTCTAACCTAACCCAGCCTAAAACAAAAATGACAATTTGTCGAAAATTGCATTTTTCCTAACTATACAAACCTGAGGTCCTTTAACAATAGGAAGGTAACTAGCGGCAGCTGGGACGGTCGTAAGCTTCGAACAAGGGGAGAACGGTAGTTAACTGCTTGTCCGATCGTGCGCGCCCGAGAGGTGAAGAATCACTTTTGCTTTAGGCCCATGCAAAAAGTTGCAGAGTGAGGGGTGGCATGAGGTGGGACTATATGTAAAGGACCTCAGGTTTGTATAGTTAGGAAAAAAAAAAATGCAATTTTCGACAAATTGTCATTGTTCCGATACGTAATACAAACCCTCGGTCCTTTAACAATAGGAAGACTCACTTCTTGGTGGGAGGAATCTGAGTCTTTTTGGTGAACAGACTGGTGTTCGTCCAACCCTGGAGTGCCTCCCTGGTCGTAAGAGCAAGGGAGGGATCCAAACCTCTGTCCGATTGATCGGGGTGTGCACCGCAGGATCAATGGTCAGACCTCTGGGCCAAGTACTAAGAGAGAGGCAAGCGTATCTCTTCGTACCAGCAAGCAAGAACTTGTTCCTGTTTGCAAGAGACAATCATAAAATGATGGGTTTGTCTCAAATTGGCATCCACTCCTCCCCCTTGTTGGAGGAAGTGGTGGATATTTATCCTATCCCTACTGAAAGGGATAGGATGGTGCTCTATTGAGTAGCTCACCTGCATCTCGTCCTTACCCAGCAGGGTGACGACCGTGTCCCTCTACCCAGAGGAGTAGGGAAGAAAAAGATGGGAAGAGGAGCCAGTCACACTCTCATTCCTCATCCATTCTTACGGTCACACCAGGACTCGATGCTGTTCAGCCTGCGAGGGTCTGGGTTAACTACACAACGTGTTGAGCAACCACCACGGTTCCCAAGGAAAAAGATCCAAGGAACTGTGGGCAATATCCCGAAGGTAGAAGGAGGTGCATGCGGTCGGGTTGACCAGGCCCCTGCCTTCATTACCTGCGCCACGGAGAAGTTCTTGCGGAACGCGAGAGAATGATGAAGAGGCGTCCACACTCATCCTGGGTGTCGAGTTTCTTCAGACAGCTCCGTCGCGCCTTCACAGGACAAAGCAGCATAGCCTTCGTATCGGAGGCGGTGAAGTCCATTAGGGTAGGGTATTGTGAAGGACTCGAACCAATCGTCAGTTACCGAAGGGTTCTGAGTCTTCGCTACGAAGATCGGTAACGAAATCGAGCGTCACAAATCCCCATCCCTTTGTGCTTGAACTTCTCAAGAGAAGTCATGCAGTTACCTAAGACGAAAAGAAGGGATAGTCGTATGACCTATCCCTCTTCTTGACTTTGGTTATGTACAGTACTCATACTGACAAGCTATTAAGACGAAGTAATGATTGCTCTGGAACAACCGAACTAAGTCCACAGCATAGTTCGTAACTGACTTGGGCGCTCTGACAGCTGCCGACTGACTGGTTCGGAATCAGTAGAGGCAAGTTGTCCAAGCATCCGGGTAAGTCACGTGACCTTTGCCCTTTAAAGAGTTATGCTGAGAGACCAAACAAATAAAATATTTGTTAGTCACCGATGCCGGACGGCGCAGCGATGATTCTCTTAATGCATAAGCTCAAAAGGCGAAAGTCAATTGCCTTCAAAAGACCGAGGTCCCTGATGGCAAGAAAAGTCTCATAGACGTTGAATCTCAGCTTAAGGAGAAACACACTATGTGACGTTGAAGACGAAGGTAGGCAATGAATGCAACCTACGTCTTCCAGCTGAATCAAGAGAAGGAATCTCAAGATTCTAAACCTGTGCTTACAAATGACTGAAAACGCTAATCGCCATTTCATTGCTGTCCGGTGTGCAGTGAAAGCGGGCGTTCTTCAGTAATGAAACACAGGGGAGAGCCGCCTGAAGAACTGCTTCTCATGGCTGAACGTTTGGAAGTAGAAGCTGGCATGTGTGGGAGTAGGCGATGTCTTTTCATACATCTGCTAATCCGGGGTGAACAATGAACAATTGCACACCTCCGAATACAAGATATTTTGAGGCAAACTCAGATTCCGCAAAATCATTCGCATTATCGAGATACGATGCAGCAGAGACTATTACAGAATTCTGTTACCGTGCGGTAAACAGAAGATGAGAGTCGAATAGATATCTCTGTTTAAAATTCTCGCAATACCGAAGACGATGATACTAGCGTCACAGCAGTAGATGTCCATTCATGTATGCGAGAATCCCCGTTTAATCAGAGACTTAAGTCCATGATTGTTGGGCAGAGATACGGTTTGGTATTTCAATCAAAGCAGGTGAGAAAGACATAACCAACCTTCCATCTCAAAGCGGCAGCTGGTACTGAAATGCCTCGGGCAATTCAATACGCAGTAGCTGTCGCTGACTCGTCATCCTGAGTTGCCAAGTAATCCTTTCCACGAAGGAATGCGTTCGGCTAGAACCACCGAGCATAAAAAGATATGCTTGAGCAATTATATTTATGCGAAACGAATTTCGGTAAATATAAAAGCTTAAATGGTGTTATTGTGACAACACCATAAGTATATAAAATTGAAACTGGAAACTCCTGGGAGGTTGCAGGCAACCCGAGTTGCAGTTCAATTAGAATACTTTTCGTCTAGTCGCAATCCGTAGAATAAACCAGGATATGCGCCTACCCCTCGGACCATTCAACTGCTTAGCAGAATCATGTCGCGAGGTTAATATATGTAGTATATTTGTAGGATTCTGAACACGATCTCCATCCTAAATTTCTTTCCTTCAAGAAAACAAATAAGGATTGAGATCGACCACCTTCGGTCTCTATCAAAGAGAGTGAAGAAGTCTTCCTCGAAGGAAAGCTTCAATGGTGAACAGAATACTAAGACGATAGTTCAAGCCAAATTGGATATTCCCGTCCGTTCTTCTCTATTCCAGGTTGTCGCCTATTGTGATAGTCTTCTTTCAGCAGCAGTCTTCTTCCTAATGCTAGAAATTCCAGGAATTCGAGCATAGGCGAGGTTCCCGATTATCGTGTAACATATCGGGGATTCTCGTCTCGCTCACTTTGGACCGTGGTCTCGCCTAAGTGTTTGGAGATCGTAGAAACTCTAACACTCTGAATGCGCTAGAAATTCCGTAGAATTCTAAGCAGTCTGCGAAACCCCCACCGAATTCGTCAAACGATATCGGCTGGTGGTCCTCTCGATTCCCGTAGAAATCAAGAATGGGGCAGGATCCCTCCTCAACGACCGGGGCTTACGTCAGGTAGGACCCGAAGGTCCCCCCCGGTAGCGCAGTCCCCAACGTGAATCCTACAGAGAAATCTCTGTAGGATCCCTCCCCTTTCCCTCGTAGCCGTAAGGAGAGAGGGAATGGGGGAGGAATTGGATACTCGCTCGCCTTCCCAGTGGAACTAGAGTTGGAGAAGATAGGAGCAGCCATCGCCTTGCGGCGATGGCCTCTCAGAGTCTGGGTAAAAACGTATCGTCAGGAGAAACGTTTTCCCGAGGAGGGTTACGAACTCTCACTGTAGGTAAGGGTCTGCCGCCACTGTGACGTCGTCTGGGTGGGGCTGATTGACACCTGACAGGAGAGAGCCGATACCGTCCTCCTCGACTCATTCCAGTCCTCGTCGAGGTCGAAACCTCTCAGGAGGACCGAAGGAGTATTTAAATACGGTGTCCGAAGACACGTAGAAGCGCGCTGTCGCAGTAGAGGAGGTGGAAGTAGCTTGATCGACCGGCCAGAACTGAGAGAGCCTTCTTGTCCGGAGACGAGAGACTCTGGTTCAAGACAGAATCGGCAAGCTCCGATCGCGGCAAACCCACCGTCGGTTTGGTTTGGGTTCCCCTCTCGGGCCCCAAAAACGACTCGAGCAGAGACATGGGCTCTGCTGGTGGGAGCGGCGATCCTTCCCCCAGGTCGTTGTGCTGACGAATCAGTGCAATGAATACCTGGGCAAAGTTACTCTGAATCTCGGAAGTTACAGCGTCTTGAGGAGTGGACCATCCAGTCCCTCCAACAAGAGCAGCTCCCAAGACCCTCCTCCTTCAGAAGAAGGACAGCAAACAGATCCCTGACGGTTGCCTCCAATCACTTGCGCGTACGTCCTGGCTGGTCCTAAGACCATACCTGGCACGTGCGGCGTCGTGACGGGATCGTGAGCGGCGCATCTCTCACGATCACTCCTATATACCTCTCTCTTCCTGGCGTATGCCGAGGAAGTTGAAGGTATCGGAGAGACAGAACTGACGCTACCCCCTCCCCCCCCTCCCCCCCCTGACGGTCGCCTCCAATCACTTGCGCGTACGTCCTGGTTGGTCCTAAGACCATACGTGGCACGTGCGGCGTCGTGACGGGATCGTGAGCGGCGCACCTCTCACTATCACTCCTAGGCTACCTCGCTCTTCCCGGTGTAGCCCGAGGAAGTTGAAGGTAGTGGAGAGACAGACCTGACGCTCCCCCCCCCCCCCCCCCCCCCCCCACCCCCCCCCCGCCCCCCCCCCCCCCCCCCCGCCCCCTCGCTGGCAGGACCAGCGTACGTGGGGGCTGCAGCCGATCACCAACCCGCGGTGGGGATCGATCTGCAGGCCTGGCCGTGCCGCTCACACCTGTGGCGAGCGGCTCGACTGAGCACGTCGACCCCGGTCCCTAGCTGTCGTCAGACGAGCTGCTGCTGGTCATTGTATCCGCCCACGCGTCCCTGTGGGAGCGGCGGTCAGGTGACCTGCAGAGCTCACTTTCGCGGTGAGACCGTACCGGTGAACGTCCTCGCGGCACGTCAAACCGCTGGTACCAGCCGAGGCTGGTACCGTCGGTCGAGGGGACCTGGGGGGACCTCTTCCCAGCCTCAACCCGTGGCCGGTCAGAGACCGTCACGTCCACCCGAGGTACCGGCTGGTCGCTGCGAGAGTGGCCGCTGGCCTGGCGAGAGTCACCTGAGCGGCTCTCGACAGTCTTTCTGCTCCGTGCCTCGGTCATGACGCTGAGCGAACTCAGGCGTCTTAACTTTGGGGGCTGCACGGTCACCCGAAGGAGACCGTACACTCGGAACTTCTCGCGGACGAGAAACCGAGCCGGTACCTGGCTTAGCAGCAGAGCTGCCAAGACCAGGCGAGGGTGTACCAGCGGTAGCCAGCACACCCCTTGGTCCCCGTCTTCTTCTTCTTCTCAGAAGGGGAGACGGGCCCCGTTGTTCCCGAAGGAACAGGAGGACCAGCAGAAGAACCCCCCCGTCACACCGGAGTGTGACGAGCCCTTCGAAGTTCCCGAAGGAGTCTTCTTAGGGGGAAAACCCGGTTACCAGCTGGTCGCTGCGAGAGCGCCGCTGGGCCTGGCGAGAGTCACCTGAGCGGTCTCGCCAGCCTTCTGCTCCGTGCCGGGTGGTCTTGGCGCCGAGCGAACTCTGGCGCCGAAACTTTGGCTGCACGGTCTCCCGAGGGAGAGCGTACACTCGGGATCTCCCGCGAACGAGAGACCGAGCCGGAAACCTGGCGTAGCGGCATCGCCGCTAGCACCAGGCGAGGAAGTACCAGAGCTAACCGATACTCCTCGGTGTCCCCGTCTATCTCTTCCTTACGGAAGGGGAGACGGGCCCCCCCGCTCCCGAAGGAGCAGGAGGACCAGCAGAAGGACCCCCCGTCCCACCGAGGTGGGACGGGTCCCCTTAGAAGTTCCCGAAGGAGACTTCTTAGGGGGGAGAGGGCAGCCTTCTTCTTCTTCGGCTTATGGGGGGCCTTAGAAGTCGAAGGGGAAGAGGCAGCAGCAGACGAAGACGAAGATGACACCTTCCTCTTCTTCGTCAGCTCACGCAGGACAGTCGTCAGGTCCTCCATCCAGGCCGGAGTCGGGCCTATTGCTGAAGCAACACGGCCCGACTGCACTGTCCGGAAGGACCTGGGACTGGGGAAGACACACCATGGGCAGGAACAGCAGCAGCGGTAAACACAGAAGGGACAGCCAAGCCAGTAGCGGGAACCACATCAGCGACAGGTACGGCAGGCCAGCCCGCCATCGCCTCGTAGAATCATCGGCAGCCAGCGGGAAGCTGGTACTGGCGGCCGGTCCAGGGCGAGCTGCTGGAACAGCGGAAGTCTGGGGCAGGGAACACGAAGAAAACACAGGCGGCGGCGGCATACCCCTCCTCGGTACGGCGGCGACCGGCCCTAGAAGCGGCAGACGGCGTCACCGACACAGCATGGGGGAGTGTAGACCAGCGGGGGGGAAGCAGCATAAGCGGCCGTGAAGGTTGTAGTGGAGACCGCTCCAAGGTCACCGCCCCAGACCTCGCTAGACGCTGCAGCAGATTTGTGGATGCTAGGCACGCCCTGCAGCCGCAGTGGCCCATACCTGTCCAAGGTCGTCTCCCACGGATGTAGCACCTGCGGTAGCACAGACAGATTAGTAATCAGAAGGGGGTTCCCTCACGCCTCGGGGGGAGAGACATGCCCCACCCCGAACGGAAAGGACGAAGGACCCCAACCCCTACAAATAACCCGAAAATAAAAAAAAAGCCCCACCCCGACCTTTTTGGAAAAGGGGCTCCAGACGGGGGGCAGGAAAGAAGACGAAGAATCGGATACCAAGGGAGTCGCGGAGAGCTTTCCGACGACTTCCTGGCAGACCTTCGCTTCCCTACCCCCGCAACAGCAGTGAAAAAAAAGTATATGAAAATGAAACAGAATACTGCACTTGCGATTCACCTTCATAGAACCTAAAGGGGGAAAGATCAATTCCCGGGTAAGAGCGGAAACTTGATCCATAATGAATATGATGCTATCATAATTATAAATGAAAATGAACATACTGCACGTGCGATTTTCACTTTCACAGCAATAAATCGTAAGGATTAATTCCCGGGTAAGAGCGGAAATTGATCCAAAATTAAATTTGATGCAATTAATAAATGAAAATGAAAAGATAACTGCATTGCGAATCCACTTTCATTGCATTCTATTCATACAAAATAAGAGGCTCGTGCCGAGCGCAATCAAGCTCTCGGCAACGAACGCACAGGGCAAAAAGTATAATGAAAAAGAGTATTTACATCTTTCAATTACACACTTTCGCCCAAAATACATGACTCGGCGCGAGTGCGCCCGCCCTCGGCACCGAGACATAATTAAATTAAATTTCATGAAAAGAGCGGAAATCGCCGCCTCTACGGCGATAGCTCCATGTTGATTCATAATTAAGTAATGAAAATGAAAACAGTGTACTTACAGTTTCATTTTCAAGATCAAACAAACCATTAGTAGAAAACACAATATAAACAAAGCATACGACGATGAAACGGGCAGAGAGCGATGACGAACACGTCCTTCACACCCGCGGCCGAAAGCAAAAGTGATTCTTCACCTCTCCGGGCGCGCGGGCGCGCGCACGATCGGACAAGCAGTTAACTACCGTTCTCCCCTTGTTCGAAGCTTACGACCGTCCCAGCTGCCGCTAGTTACCTTCCTATTGTTAAAGGACCGAGGGTTTGTATTACGTATCGGAACAAATAAGCATCCTTATCTCACCTCTTTTCATTTTCTGTATTATAAAGCTGTTGAAGTCAACAAACAGCAGTCAGACTTTAGTCTCTCAAGTTCAAGAGAAGCAGCTCCACACAACATAGCCTTGGTTATTTATTTGTTTCTCAACTGCTGTGTATCAGTGTATATATTGTAAATCTGCTCTTATCATTTTGTCTCTGACCAATTTGTTATTTTCACCAAGATTTTTCTGTCAATGCTCTTCTCTTTCCTTTGGTGTTTTTACATATATAAGGGTATTAGTGTACATTTTTTGCATGCTAAAATTACATTTTTATCATAAAATGAGGTTTTATATATACTTACTAAGTAATTACATAGCTATGTTTCCAATTACAATGACAGCTTAAATTCAAAATCCATGGCAACACTTCAATTGTTTAGTGCAGGTGACAGCACCATCCACTACTGGCAACACCAGGAATGACTTAGCAGATAACCCAATTCCCTTTATGATTATGTCCATCAAAGAGGAAGAGGGAGGGCTCCAATCATGTAATTGCAGGCGGCCTGCGATTAACGGCGCAATCGCTTAGCGGCGAATCAGTTTTACGGCTGTCGTCAAAAATATTCATTGAAAAAATAAGGTATTTTAAGGTATTTTTACGGCACAATTTTTGGTCAACAGCACCGCTAGCGCCATTATGTCTAATGAGTACATACATTTGTAGAAATACCGTTTAGACCATAAAGGTTATGCAAATGTTATTAAAAAATTTTATTGAGTTATTACATAGGTATTAGGGCAAAATATATGCCTCTGATGCTGTTCTATTCCAAAAATATAGAGTTAAATAAGTGCAAATTTAGCTATGGATGTGTCGATTTATAAATGTTCATGCTTTTATCTTTAAAATGTGTATGAAAATGTATTACGTATAGGGTATTTTTATTTCTGCACAGAAATATGATACAAAGGCAACTTTTGAAACTGCTCTTTACGTTAATAGAGGATGTTTTTTCATGTTCGTTCTGTGAGCCGCCGCCTGCCGCTCTTCCGAAAATATCGAGCTAAAAAATGTGCAAATTTAGCAATTGGTGTCAATTTTATAAATGTTCATGCTTTTATGTTTAAAATGTGTATGAAAATATATTACGTATAGGGTATTTTTATTTTTGTACATAAATATGATACAAATTAAGGCAGCTTTTGTAACTGCCCTCCATGTTATCAGAGGATGTTTTTTCATGTTCGTTCTTGTCCACCACTGTTCCGAAAAATGCTTTTACAAAGACTTCACGTGGTTATATTTTATTAATTTGGGAGCTAATTATAAGTCATTTTGTTAATGAAACTTCAGCTTTTTGTTATAAGTTTTCATGCATTTATGTTTAAAATGTGTATGAAAAATGTATAACAGTATTTTTAAAAATTTTTGTACATAAATATAATACAGTGGCAGTACGCATGTCCATCAAATATAATACAGTGGCAGTACGCATGTCCATTTGAAGTCTTTGTACAGCCCTTCACATGATGAGGACAATAGGTTGTTCAGTCGTGCTTGAATAATAACATTTTAATTTATATCATTGAATCACGTTTTTATAACAAATTATATTTACAATTGTTGTATAAATTGATTTTAAAAGACAAAACTTGCGTATACATTCAATTTTGCAACACTGCAATTTGTTTGTTTTTCCATGGGATAGAAGTACAAAATATAACTATGCAACTCGTTCGATTTTTTGCTTTGTTACTCGAGCAAAAAATTGAGGTTACGACCGTACGAGCTCAAGATGCCGGTGCTACATTGTTGGCATAGTGACGAAAATTAAGATAAGCACAGAAGAAAAAGTAAATATGCATCTTTTCCAAAAATATTTTAAAAAGTTATACATTACTTCACTGTATCCAATAATATTGTATGTATTCTCATTATTGTATAATAAAATACTACACTAAGTCTAAGCCAGTATTCCGCGGAGCGGCCAATGTTCTGGTTTGGAAATCAGCTGATGGCGAATACGAGTTTGTTTCGCCATATTTAAAGCAATTCTGAGTGAATTTTCTTGCTTCTAGTTAGCATAAACGGATATCTAGATATACTTGACTTATATGAGACAATGTCATTTTTCTTATATGACGTACTTTTAGGTGGAAATATGACTTGAATACGCCTCATTGTGATTGTGAACTAAATTGTTTTTTCATACAATCAACTTACTTGTCAGATATATACATAGCTAAGACTCCGTCGTCCCCGACAGAAATTCAAATTTCGCGCCACTCGCTACAGGTAGGTCAGGTGATCTACCGGCCTGCCCTGGGCGGCAGGACTAGGAACCATTCCCGTTTTCTATCATATTTTTTCTGTCGCCGGTGGTATCAACATCGTTGCTGCCACCTCCTGACTGGAATTCGCTTTTCTAGACAATTGATCATCTTTTTGTGGACTTTTGGTGACGTACCTGGATCGTTGTTTTGGCATTCGCTACTGTGGACTGGATTTGGACTTGCTTTTGATTTTTCTTCAAGAATGTCTGATTCAAGTGGTTGTGTGAGAGTGTGTGTGAATGTAGGCTGCAAGGTGAGGATACCGAAGGCTTCGGTTGATCCTCACACTGTATGCCGCAAATGTAGAGGTTTTGACTGTTCTATTTCTAACACCTGTCATGAATGTGAGAGGTTGAATGTTGAGGAATGGAAGACTCTAACTTCTTACTTGAAGAAGTTAGAGAGGGATAGAGTCAGAAGGGCGGCATCTAAGGGTGCGGGTAGTACAAGGCCTATTGAGCCTTTTAATGATTCTAACTCTTCTCTTAACTATGCATTTGATTCTAATTCTGTATCAGGACCCTCACTGGCTTTACATTCAGATTCGGCCTCGGAAATTGCTCAACTGAAAGCTACTCTTCACAGGATGAAATCCAAAATGGCTGCCATGAAAGGTAAGGATTGTGAAAGTGACTATTTTAGTGAAGTGAGTGCCCCCAGTGTTGTGGAGGGGGGCGTCTGACCAGTCCTCTCTGCGACGCTCCCAGGCCTAGACCTCTTCCAAGCTCCCAAGCCCAGAGGAGAAGGAAAGTCGAAAGCCGTACGGAGGTTGTGGAGAATTCCCCCCGGTCAGGCGTCCCTTCAGCAGGCTCTGTAATTAGACAGACTGCTCAGGACCGCTATAGGAAAAGTGTCCTCAGAGAGTGCTTCTCTTCGTCCGCCTCTCCCTCTCCAACGAGGGTGGAAGGATTTCCTGGACCTTTTCCAGGCCCCTGAAAAGGCACTGGAAAGAACCTATGTTGGATTCAAGCCCCGAACGCTTTTCGGAAGAAGCGCCTCCCTCGATCAAGAAGGCTAAGAGGGTTTTGACGTCCCCTGGCTTGGACAAAACTCCTTCGAGGTCTCCCTCTCCCGTTCAAGAAGACGCCGGAGAAGCTTCCAAGAGGATCATTTTGGCTGTGCAAGAACAGTTATCCGCCTTGGTAGGAGTCCTTTCGAAGGATCCTCCTCGTAGAAAAGACGTGAGGCTTCCTGTCAAGAAGTCTCGTCTTCCTTCTCCCGCCAGGAGTGAGGCTCCTGTGGGACGTGAGGCGTTTGTGGAAGATCTCTTTCTGATAGAGACTCATTTGACGATTTTGAAGCGCCAGACAAGCGCGAGGCGCCAGTCAAGCGCGAGGTTTCCTCCAGACGAGAAGCGTCTTATAGGATTCAAGCGCCAGATAAGCGCGAAACACTTTACAGGCGCGAGGATGTAACCAGACGTGATACGTCTGCCAAGCCAGCAGCGTCAGCCGAGCGCGAGGATTCAGCCAGGCGCGAGGCACCAGACAAGCGTCATCCATACAAGGATATAGCACCAGAAAGGCGCGAGGCGCCAGCCAGGGCGCGAGGCGTCAGCCAGGCGCGAGATTTTAGAGAGGCGCGAGGCATCAGTCAGGCGCGAGGCGCCAGCCAGGCGCGAGGAGTCAGCCAGGCGCGAGGCGCCAGCCAAGCGCGAGGAGCTAACCAGGCGGCGAGACGTCTGATTTATTGCAGAGGCTCTGTACATGCTCTTAGCCCCTCTCCTATTAGGAGTTTGTCTCCCGCAGAGAGAGTTATTGGGCAGGAAGACCCAGAACGAGATTGATTTCTCCTTCTGATCCTATATTATTGGAAGAGGACTCAGAAGACGAGACTCATGGCAGAGAAGGGCTGTCTAACTATAAAGTTTTGACAGCTCTCCTTCTTCAGGAATACGGAGATGACCTTGATCCCTGCCGCTCCTCCTTCTCCTCGCTCACTTTGTTTTTTCATGCTCCAAGACACCGAAGTCATCGGCTTTTCTGAAGATGAGGCCGACGATTTCTATGAAGAGAGCTCTTCAGTCGCTGGATAGCTGGATGCTAACCAAAAAGGAGCTAGTCAGAACGGTGTTCTCATGCCTCCCGCTAGACTTACGGGCAAGAGAGGTATTTGGTACCAGACTGAGGAGAATATGGGGCTCACTCTCCAGCTTCGGCTGAAGCTGACTTTTCCAGTCTGGTAGACGCATCCAGGAGACATAGCCTTCATACGGCTAAAATAACTTGGGGTCTTTCGGAGTTGGATCATCTCCTCAAGGGACTTTTTCACATTTTGGAAGTCTTCAACTTCCTAGATTGGTCCCTTGGGGTGATGTCCAAGAAGGCCCATGCCTCGGAAGGACTCGATCCTGACGTACTCCATGCAATATTGTTCATGGCAATTGACGGAAGGCGGTACAGGACGGCTCAGGGGAAGTCTCTTCCTTATTTGGAGCCGGTCTCTTGAAGAAGAGATCTGTTTTTAGCGCTTTTTTGACAAAAGCAGTTTCTCATTCGCAAAGGGCAGCCTTGTTATTCGCTCCCAGGTCTGACTTTCTGTTCCCTTCGCAGTTGGTGAGGGACATTTCCCGTTCTCTGACGGAGAAAGCGACACAGGATCTTCTCATTCAATCGTCCAGGAAGAAGAGACCAGTGATGGTGGGAGACAAGAAAGGTGTTTCTACGCCTCTTCAGCCCTTTCGAGGAGGTCCTCCCTCTAGAGCTCCCGCTAAAAGGAAAGCGACTGAGAAGAGAGGTAGAGCTTCTTTCCGTCCCTTTAAAAGGGGAAAGTGAAGTGACGCTCCTCCAAACACCAGTAGGTGCCAGGCTCCGGGGATTTGCGGAAGCCTGGACTCTCATAGATACAGACGCTTGGTCAATGTCTGTTCTACAGAAAGGATACCTCATTCCTTTCCTGGACAATCCTCCCCTGACGTCAACTCCGCGGGAATTGTCCGCCAATTACAAGGACCCTGTGTTGAAAGATACTCTTCAACAAATGGTGGATCAAATGTGGGACAAGAGAGCAATAGAGCTAGTGCTGGATCAAAGCTCCCCAGGGTTTTACAATCGTCTTTTCTTGGTTGCGAAAGCCTCGGGGGGCTGGAGACCAGTTCTAGATGTCAGCGCTCTGAACAAGTTTGTTCAGAAACAGAAGTTCTCCATGGAGACTTCTGCATCAGTCCTTGCGGCTCTTCGCCAAGGGGATTGGATGGTGTCTCTGGATCTCCAGGATGCCTATTTTCACGTCCCGATTCATCCTTCGTCGAAGAAGTACCTCCGTTTCATGACGGGGGGAAGGATCTTCCAATTCAGAGCCTTGTGTTTCGGCCTTTCTACGGCTCCTCAGGTCTTCACGAGCCTTATGAAAAATGTGGCGAGATGGCTTCACCTGAAAGGAATCAGTTTATATCTCTGTACCTAGACGACTGGCTCATCAGAGCAAAGTCAGAGACAGTGTTTGGAGGACCTTGCTGTGACACTAAACCTGATAAAGACCTTAGGATTGCTCATGAACCTCGAGAAGTCCCAACTGATCCCCAGCCAGAACTTGGTCTATCTGGGGATTCGGATGGATTCTCGGGGTTTTCGAGTATTTCCTTCTCAAGAGAGACTAACGAGAGGCTTAGAGAAAGTCTCTCTCTTCTTAGGGAAGGAACGTACTTCGGCGAGGGAATGGTTGAGCCTATTAGGGACTCTTTCCTCGCTCGAACAGTTTCTTTCCTCTAGAAGACTTCATCTCCGTCCGCTTCAGTTCTTCCTCAAAAGATCGTGGAACATGAAGACAGGACTTCTCTCGGACAGTTTTCCCATTCCAGTTTGGATGAAGCGCCACTTAGAATGGTGGTTACTCCCACTGAAGGAAAACAAGGGTACTTCCCTAGAAACGCAGAACCCAAACCTTGTATTGTTTTCCGACGCGTCGGAAAAAGGTTGGGGAGCAACCTTGGGAAAGAGAGAGGTGTCAGGCACTTGGAATGCTCTTCAAGTGTCCTGGCACATAAACTGCAAAGAGCTGTTTGCCGTACACCTGGCCCTAAAGAGCTTCGAACCTTTAGTGAGGAACAAGATAGTCCAAGTGAATGCATACATTTGAAAGCAAGGAGGTACACACTCGTATGCCCTATACGAGCTCGCAAGAGACCTGCTGTTGTGGACATCTCAAAGGAACATCTCTCTTTTGACGAGGTTTGTTCAAGGAGTAAGGAACGTGAGAGCAGACAGGCTGAGCAGGAGGAACCAGGTCCTTCATACCGAATGGACCCTCCACTCAGAAGTTTGTCGGAATCTCTGGTCTCTTTGGGGGACTCCTCATGTCGACCTCTTTGCCACGTTCCTCTCAAAAAGACTGGAAATCTTTTGCTCAGTAGTAGAAGACCCCAGAGCTCTAACAGTAGACGCCTTCCTGCTAGATTGGTCTCATGTAGACGTTTACGCATTTCCCCCATTCAAGATTCTGGGGCAAGTGCTCAGGAAGTTTGTGACATCAAAGGGGACGAAAATGACCCTGATAGCCCCCTTTTGGCCAGCTCAAGAGTGGTTCACGGAGGTGCTGGAGTGGGTGGTAGACTTCCCCATGATCCCTCCCACAAAGGAAGGATCTTCTCAGACAACCACACTTCGAGAGGTTTCATTCAAAACCTCCCCGCTCTCGCTCTGACTGCCTTTCGACTCATCGAAAAGATCTTGTCAGAGCGAGAGGCTTTTCTCGCAAAGCAGCAAGCTCGATCGCTAGAGCCCGGAGAACTTCCACTACCCGAGTTTACCAATCGAAGTGGGAAGTTTTTAGAAGGTGGTGCAAGTCGAAGAAGTTGTCCTCCTCCAGTACCTCTGTAACAGAAATCGCTGATTTTCTGTTATTTTTGAGAGAGGAATCTCGTCTCTCCGAGCCACCACGATAAAGGGCTATAGGAGTATGCTTTCGGCCGTCTTAGGAATGAGGCCTAGATCTGGGAAATGATAGAGATCTACATGATCTGATTAGATCTTTTGAGACCAGGAAGTCTAAGATTACTTCTCCCCCTAACTGGAATCTCGACGTGGTACTGAAGTTCTTGTCCTCAGCGAGATTTGAACCTCTGCATTTGGCCTCGTTTCTTGACCTAACGAGAAAATGTTTGTTTCTTTTGTCACTGGCGACGGCTAAAAGAGTTAGTGAGCTGCACGCCCTTAGTGATAAAGTGGGTTTCAATCTAGATTCAGCCATCTGTTCATTCAAAGAATTATTCTTGGCGAAGAATGAAAATCCTTCGAATCCCTGGCCGAGAAACTTCGAAGTAAAAGGCTTATCGGGTGGGTCTCGTCGGCAGGGAATCGGAGAGGTCTCTTTGCCAGTTAAGGGCTTTAAAAGTTTACATGCAGAAAAAGAAACAGTTGGGAGGTTCTAGACAAGGTCTCTGGTGCTCGGTGAAGGATCCATCAAGACCTATGTCTAAGAATGCTTTAGCCTTTTTTGTCAGGAACGTCATTACGGACGCTCATAAGGCTTGCACGGATGATTCTTTCAAACTCCTGAGAGTAAGAGCTCATGAAGTGAGAGCAGTGGCTACGTCTCTCTCTTTTCAGAGAAATACGTCACTAAAGAATATCTTGGAAGCGACATATTGGAGATGTAATTCAGTGTTTGCTTCTCACTATTTGAAGGACGTTCGTGTGACCTACGAAAAATGTTTTTCTTTAGGTCCTTTCGTGTCTGCGGGCACAATCCTGGGTACAGGAGCTAACACCAATCCTTAAATAATACATAAGTCTAATAGATATGTTCTAGACTTTCTGCTGAACAGGTGCAGGTGCCGCACAGGCGGCCAGTCACTTTCGTTCAGTAAGGAACTCTTGTGATATCTTTTATTAGATGAGTATCATAAATATTTTTTTGAAAATTATTGTGTGCGTGTGCATTTTGGTTTGAGTTATGGTTGTTTTGAAGAGTTTGGGGATAACTCGGAGCAATTTTTTAATACTAACATGGTGGTTAGGATCAGGTGGTCGGGATTGGTTGTGTGCTCCTTAATAAGGTGTGTTGTCATATAAGTGGATCAGCACCCATTGACAAAGTCCTTTCAGGCTCTGCCAAGTAAGTGGATAAGACCCCTTCGGCAGACCCACAAGAATTCTTGGCCATAGATCACATATCTCGCTAAAGTTTCTTGAGGTGATGCAGACTACGGGGCAAACACCCACGAAGTCTACCACCTATCAGGTAGGAACCAAGGTTTTATTTATACCTACAACATATGTTGTTTACCTGTCTATTCCAGAAGTAGCTGTCTCTTACCCTCCACCGAAGGGTGCCAATCAGCTATGTATATATCTGACAGGTAAGTTGATTGTATGAAAATGATATTGTTATGATACAATAAAGTTTCATACATACTTACCTGGCAGATATATACGATTAGGGCCCACCCAGCCTCCCCGTAAGGAGATAGGTGGAAGAGAAAAAATATGATAGAAAACGGGAATGGTTCCTAGTCCTGCCGCCCAGGGCAGGCCGGTAGATCACCTGACCTACCTGTAGCGAGTGGCGCGAAATTTGAATTTCTGTCGGGGACGACGGAGTCTTAGCTATGTATATATCTGCCAGGTAAGTACCTATGTATGAAACTTTATTGTATCATAACAATATCATTTTTTTTTCGTTAACAGATTACGTTGGTGGCATGTTTTGAGTACAAAAATTACGTGATTCCGTTTGCAATTTTCCTTTATATCATTGTAATACAAACTTTATGTTATTTATCTTATATCAGCGTGAAACCAACAGTAAAATGTGCTCTTTCAAGCACAGTAGTTTTGATTAAAATTATTTTATCTCAATTTTATCTACGGTTGTGTTTGATGGCATACCTTTACTGGAGTTTTATCCTTGTTGCCAATCCATGATAATGGTTATTAACAGCAGCTTGAACAGTTTTCTCAGCTTCAGCTATAACTAGGTTTAAATTTAACATTATATTTCCCGATTGATCTTTGATCTATAGCGAATAAAGTTATTACATTAAGATATCTCAGTCCTATTCTACATAACGTCATTTATAACAATTACGGCAATAGTGAAATATAGTACGATGATTGCAATACAAGCCAAACGGAGGTTGTTATCCAATTCGGTTGTACTTAGAAGAAAAAAAAGTTGTTTCTTGTTCGGTTGTTCATGGCTTTACACGTTTACGCAATGAGTATAAGTTCAAACCATACTTTCATCATTCTCTTTTGCTGTTTTTGAACTTATTTAACTAGAAGATGGGATAAAGTTAGGCTATTGTAATTTGATCTCATAAAATCGGATTATCGTAATTTGAACACTACAGCCACCTACCTGTACACTGTATAAAACTTATTATATCTCCACATACTCTTAGACGCCCAAAGGATTAAAGCTAGGCTTTTTTTCACTTTACAGTATTTATAATACTAAATTATAATGTACCGTACAGTTCTAGTGTACAGTAAATTCTATAGTACTATACTACATAAATATAATTTTACTAATTGCGCCATTGCAGGATTACGGCGCCGTTTGACTGGTCTAGGATGCTGTTAACTGGTCTAGTATTCCGAAAGAAGGTTGCGGCAGCCGTAGGCTTTACGGTGCAGCTAACCGAGGGCTGCCTGTACTTGGTAGGCATATATAAAACCTATTATAATAATAATGACATTTTTATATAAGTAATTTACCAAGTATAATTACATAGCTGAATCCAACATTGACAGGAGTTGGGATACATGGACATAGTTTACTCCAAAACATTAACACATGTAATGAATTAGAAATACTATAGAAAATTAGCTAGCACTGAATACAATGCTTGTTGTTCCTTGTTAGTTAAGAGATTCCATTTACTATACTGTGCTTAGACTTGATGTAAAAACCAGTTTCTCTCTCTCTCTTATATTTTAATGAAAAAATTCAGTAATTAGTGAATACACAGTGTTGCTCTACGAATAAAAGTGAATTAGTGATAATTTTAGAGATACTGCCAGAAGAAAAATCCACAAATTAGTGAAAGTTCCCCGTGGAAAAGTGAATAATGTGTTCCACAAAAATCTGCGACAAAGCGGGCCCCGGAAATGTGAAACATGTAAAACCGCGGGGCCACTGTAATCTACAAAGATGTTAGCAAATACAATGTCTATGTTTTATTAACCTATTCAGTAAAGGTGGTAGCGAATGCAGTTATTAAGGCAGTCCCCAGTTATCGGTGGCCTCAGTTATCAGTGATCCGGTTTTATGGGGCTTGTCTAGCGATGACGATTACTGAATTTTCGGCGTTGGTACCCAGTGACAAACCTCTGTTATCGGCACCAATAGGTGGGGATCGGCACTATTATTGCCGATTTTCAGTTATCATCACACTGTTGGGAATGGGAAACCCCCCCCCTCCCCCCCCCCCCCCCCACCCAAAACCAGGGACTGCCGGTATTATTACACTACTCAGCAAAGATGATACGTAGTATGCTACTTAGTAAAGGTGGATGCAATGTTTGCATATCTTATTACATAGCTACTCATTGAAAAAACAACTTTTCTTTAGCCAGTATTTGATTAACTTTTGCTGAAAAAACAACCTTTCTTTAGCCAGTCTTTGATTAACTTTTATTCTTCACATTAATCTGTCTAAGTTATTGCTACTCAGGTAAACAGTCTATAGCCCAGCTATGCTAGGCTAAGTGGACAACAACTGCTTCTATATCACTAGTAGCAGATTTCCTACTTACTAAGTGGAAATCAAGGAAGTAGTTAATCAATTGCAAAAAGATTAACTAAATAACAAAACACTGATTCTGAAATCTATAGGATTGAAGGTTACTCAAAATCAGAGATGATACATCACCAAAATCCGGTCAAATAACCAGGAAAAGATAAAAAAAGCTGCTGCAAACATCCGATGTTTACATCGAGGACAAAAGAAACAAAATTAAATGATCTGCTAAGTAGTTTTTGGTGCTGTCGGTAGTGGGCGTTGCTGTCACCTGCATTAAACGATAGAGGCGTTGCCACGAATTTTGTATTTAAACTGTTGTACTAGTCAGAAACTAGAGCTATTTAATTAATTGGTAAGTTACTTATATAAAAGTAATAATTCTTATATTTATAAATGAAGGAGAAATTAATTCATAACACATTTTGTTTCAAGAATATGCTATAAGAACACCTCCTTTACTCCAAAATAGCAAAAAATAAAACAATACCTCAGTAAGACGAATTAAAGATTCTAACTGTCTAGTAGTAATTGGAGTAGAGTTTGTATTTTGATGCTTTTGACGAAGATCAAGATAAAACTGTTGAATGACTTTTGCAGCTTCTTTGGTAAGTCGTGGCTGGACATATTTTCTGGCATAGCAAATGTACTTACGAAGAAGCTGATGAGGGATAGGATCTAGTGGTTCTTCACTTTGGTACTTGAGCCTTTCACTGTAAATAAGGAGTCAGTTAAGGTTCAGAGCAATTAGTTTAAAAACTTAGTCTTCCCCATAAACTGAGCTTCATTTTTCAACATAATCTAGTCGTAAGCACTTTCAGTTTCTTTAAAAAAGGCATGCATTTAAATTTAAATTGTTGATTGACTGCATAGTTCCAGCTAAGTATATTACACAAGCCTCTCTCCTTATATAAGGACCAATAAAATTAAACATGATAAAACCTGAGGCACTATACAATTATACAATTATATTCTCACAAACAAAAAGGCATCAGCATATAGGCAACAAAAATTTCTTACTAACTTATGAAAGTACATACAGTGGACCCCCCTTTTTTGCGGGGGATGCATAACCAGAGCACCCGTGAATAGTTAAAACCTGCTAATACCTAGAACCTTCTCTAAAAACGCTTATAACTGGCTATCTTGAAAGTTCAAATACCAAATGTATACCTTAAATAACATCCTACTTCAAATATACCTTAAATTACTATCCTATAACTGTATCAACCTTTGAAATGATATTATTAGTATAATTTCAAATCTTAAACATTTTACCATTAAAAATATATATGTAAAGCCAATACCAAAGAGAGAGAGAGAGAGAGAGAGAGAGAGAGAGAGAGAGAGAGAGAGAGAGAGAGAGAGAGAGAGAGAGAGAGAGAAATACATATATCAAACTGTCATTTACTCCCCTGCCCTCCTTACTCAAAGTGGATAAAAAGACTGGGAATCACTATTTCTTCAATTAATATTTGAAATTTAGTTTTTAGGTACATCATTTATTTATTATATTACAAAACAAATAAACATACATAAGAAGAGAGACATATTTTATTGTTATTGTTTAATCTCATTAAACTTAATATTATTTAAAAATAGTACTGTAAATTATTATTTTACAAAATGTAGTAATACCCTTAAAGATATACATACACTTCTAACACTTTCAGGCAAAACAGAGGGGGAGAGTTACCACTATGACATACGTACGTATCTTGTGGGGGGCAAGATAGAGAGAGAGAGAGAGAGAGAGAGAGAGAGAGAGAGAGAGAGAGAGAGAGACGAGAGAGAGAGAAGGAGAGAAGCGAGGAGAGAGAGAGAGAAGAGAGAGAGAGAGAGAGAGAGAGAAATTACATGATTACATAAACTAGAATCTTACTAATTTACTAAAGCGTTTTCTTTAATGAATTGATATTATTGCTGTTTACATAAATATATACAGTCCAGTCCCGAATTATGCGATTCCCCTTTTATGTGGTCACTAGTTCTCAAAAATTGATTTTCTGTATCTGCAAAGCCGCTCAAAGTTTGCAAGTCATGCGCCACAAAACGTACCAATCTATTGTCTTTTCAAGTACATATTTTAGGTGGGGGAGGGGGGGGAGGATTTGCTGGTATCTGAGAGAAGGGGTGGGGGGAATGCTTAGCTATGACGGAACGCTCTGCCTCACGCATTTGTGACGTCATAGCGCAGTGTGTATGAATGATCAGTATCATCACCATTGTTATACGCATTATTCAAATCTGCGAAGTGTATTCTGAATGATTGGTATCATCATCATCATTGCCATAGGTATTATTCAGATCTGCAAAGTGTATTCTGAAGGCTTCTGCTCAGCCATTAGCTAAGATGGAAGGCTCCACCTCACGCATTTGTGACGTCTTAGAGCAGTGTGTATGAATGATCGGTATCATCATCATCACCATCATACATATTACTATTCAGATCTGCGAAGTGTATTCTGATCATCTGCATCATGTATGCATCTGCCTAGAAGTCAAAGAGGAAGACATATTTTCTCGAAACTAAAATGCTTGCCCTAAGTTAAAGCCGAAGGAAGGAGCAACTTCCATTTTGGCAGCAGTCAACAACTTGAAATCTGTCATTGCTGAACATGAAGTAAGAATTTTTTTTCTAGGTTAACTTGTTTTGACTAACTTTTGGCATCTGATCATTTATTTTTTTCTATTGTTGAAATAGGTTTTGATGAAAATGACTAGTAAAAGTGATTAACAGATGTGTTAGAAAGAGAGAGAGAGAGAGAGAGAGAGAGAGAGAGAGAGAGAGAGAGAGAGAGAGAGAGAGAGAGAGAGAGAGAGAGAGAGAGAGAGAGAGAGAGTGTCGTTCGATCAAAACTTTTCAAGAAACTGTCATTTCATGTTGAATTTTGAATTTTCATCAGTTTTTTTTATCGTAGAATAAATTTATATGAAAACAATTACATGGTGAACATGCTGGACAAAGAAACTGAGACAGGCACTCGTAACCAAGTTTGTTAGGCCTAACAGGAGTGAAGACATGCATGATCCGCCAGCCCCCAAAACCTCGAATGGTTCACAAAGCCTTCCTTCAGCTGAAGAACTCTTCACGGAGGATGAGATAGAGGAGTTTGAAGGTTTTTTGCAGAGGATAGGCAGAGGAAATTCCATTCAAAATGTTTTTTAAAGGAAATGACTGTATCGTACAGAACACTTGCACCCAATGGTGGCATTGTTTACGTGTGGGAGTTTTCACCATCCTGTGTGTAATTTTAAACTTTTTCAAGTTATTAAAACCTTTTTAATGTTTTATTTATCCATAAGAACAATTTCATATTAGAAAAAATTACAGTATAGTACATAGAAAGTATTGAAAATGGGTAGTATAAAAAAGTTTGACTGGGTAAGTTGCTGTTTGCCCTAATGGAATTATTTCCATAAGGTATGTGAAATCTGCAAATTTCCAATTCTGCGAGGCCATGGATCGACCAAATTCTCACATAATTGGGGACCATACAGTATTAATATTTGAAAAATAGTAAAACATTTTTTTATCATACAAAAAACATACATCTCTGAGAGAGAGAGAGAGAGAGAGAGAGAGAGAGAGAGAGAGAGAGAGAGAGAGAGAGAGAGAGAGAGAGAGAGAGAGAGAGAGAGAGAGAGATTATTTTTATTGTATATCATTTAAACTTATTAAACTTTTATTAAACTTACGTATACAGTATTAATCAATACTACGTATTAATATTGGGAAATCAGTAAAGCACTTTTGTATTGTAAAAATGTATTTTTTCATGAAAATAACATCAAAATACACTATAATTAATGAATATTTATTGTAGGAAAAACCCACGAATAGGTGAAGTTCCCGTGAATAATGGTTAGATATGGTCCAAAGAAAAAGCTGTCAATAGATGTCCGCGGATCTCGAGAATGCGAATATGGGGGGTTGACTGTACAGGAAAAGTGTTGATTAATACTAAAAGCACTAGCATCATGGTATCACTGTCTCTGGGAGGAACACTTTTGTACAACAAAGAAAATGAAGGGCAGCACTTACCTTAAAGGCGTATCTCTATCAATGACAGTCGAAGCATTTAACAAATCTTCGCGGCGTACTCTTACGCCACTTAGTGGTTTTGGTATCTTTTCTCCAGTACTACTATGGAGTGCCATTACATGCTCTGACAACAGACAATCTAACTCCTGAAATGAAATATTCACAATAAACCTTCAAATTTCAATATGCAAGAAAAATCAATTATACCTAACAATTTCATATGATCTTTGGAGTCTCTTCTACCATGTATACTTTTATGTACATACTGTTTGAAATTTAAAGCATCTCTTTCCCACACCACTAATCTAAACAGTTGCTTACCTCATTTGGTTTATCTAACAGAATAAAAACCAAGTCAAATCTTGATAGAAGTGCGCTATTCATTTTGAGGTTCTCAGAAACAGTCTTGGCTTTGTTGTAGTGACCACCAACAGGGTTTGCTGCTGCTAAAATAGATGTCCGAGCAGGAAGAGAACACACAATACCAGCTTTTGCAATACTGATACTCTGCTGCTCCATAGCTTCAAGAAGTGCCTGCCAAGATAAAACTTGTAAGTTCAAAATAAAACCACAATTAACAAGACAATGTTATATACTAAAAGGCTTTCTGCAGCCACAAATTATGAGGGAAATAATTTTCACACTAGATTCCATACTCCAGTGTCTTACCCTTTTGACATTCCTCTAAGGAATCTGATAAATGTAAAATCAGCACGAGGTAATAATCTAGGACAGATCATGAAATATCACAATTTTTTTTAAGTAAAACTGTCTTTTTCCTAACTATACAAACCTATGGTCCTTTACATTAGGAATTACTTTCCGAGAAAGCTGGAAATTGGACATTGAACTTTCAAACAAGATAGCTACTGTCCAGTAGTTGAAAGTCCCGTCCCGACTGGACGTAAACATTCCAATTTGCTTACTTGACGTAAACATTCCAATTTGCTTTAAGTCCAGGAAACAGATTGAGGGATGGCATGAGGTGGGCTTTAATGTAAAGGACCTAAGGTTTGTATACATAATTAGAAAAAATACAATTTTCTTTAAAAAATTGTGATTTGTTCCTACACATTATACAAACCCTCAGACCTGTACATTAGGAAGACACTGATTGGAGGGAGGAATCTGAGTGAACTTCTATGAACAGACTGGTGTTCTTGCTACCTTATGTTCCTTTCCTGGTCATAAGAGCGAGGAAGAGAACTAAGCCTCTGAACGATTGATAATGAGTATGTGAATTGCATGATCAATGGTCAGACTTCTGGACCATTTCATATGAGGGAGGTATATATGCAGCCTCAAATGAAAAAGCAATCAAGAACCCTTGATGTCGGAGACAATAAGGCAAATATAAAGGGTTTGTCTAATGTCAAGGCCCCCTCTCCCCCCTCACTATAAACTAGTCAACTAATATAGAAAGGTTACTCTGCATATAGTTTTACCTACATCGGCTGCCAGTTCCAGCATGTGATGGATGCAACTCTCTGCCCGAAGGATGAGAGTAGAGTGAAGGGAGGAGAAGGAGAGCCAGTCACTCTCGCATTCACACCCACATTCGTAACAAAGACAAAAGGTGAGATGCAACCTTGTCCTGTTAAAGGAGCTGGGTAAGCTACACAACTTGATGAGCAGCCACCACAGGTCCCAAGGAAAATGTCGGGCTATATCCTGAAGGTAGAAAGAGAAGAATGTGGTCTAATTCAACCATAATCCAGCTTTCAGCACATGAGGAACCAACAGGTTCTTGCAGAATGTGAGGGAAGGACCAATACCTCTGACTTCGTGAGCACTCAGACGAAAGGTACCGGTGTCGTACCTGCCTTTAGCGGAGTACGCTTTCCTGATTACTTCATGAAGCCAGAAAGAAATAGTGTTCTTGAACACTTTTTTCTTGGTCACCCCGGTGCTAACGAAGAGTCGTCAACACTCGGGCCAGAGATGATGAGTCCTCTTCAGAAGCACCATAGCACTCTAACTGGACAAAGCAGCATCTCATCTGGGTCATTACCACAAAAGTCCTCTAAGGAGGGGATCGTAAAGGACGCAAATCCAGCATCAGGGACCCAAGGGTTCTGAGTCTTCACTATGAAATCCGGGACGAAATAGAGTACTATAACCAATTTCCATCCTCTCGAGTGTTTCACACTGAAGGAAAGACTGTGAATTTCTCAAACTCTCTTTGCCGATGCCAGGACATGCAGAAGGAGTCTTGAGTGTCAGATCCCCGTCTGATGACTCTTGTAAAGGCTCGTAAGGTGGATAAGCCAAACTCCTTAGTACGAGAGTCACATCCCACTCAGGAGGTCTGAGTTCCTTGGGTGGGCAAGGCCTCTTGAAGCTCCTAATCAGCAGAGATATTTCTTGAGAGGAAGAAATATCTATTGACTCTCAGTTTTAAGACTAGGCCCAAGGTAGACCTGTATCCTTTAATTGCAGAGACAGAGAGGAGCTTCTCTTGGCAAAGAGAGACTAGGAAGTTCATGCCCTGCTGAAGAGTAGCTCTGACAGGAGAGAAACCCAGTTTATGACACCAGCCACAGAAGACAGCCCACTTTCCTTGGTAGTATACTGCTGCAGATGACTGTCTGAGGTATCCTGCTATCTCTGTTGCTGCTTGACGAGAAAAGCCTCTCGCTCACAAGAGATGGTGGATAACCGCCAGCTGTGAAGACACAGGGACTGCACTGCCAAGTGGTACTGCTCTATGAGCAGTTGACATAGAAGGTTGTGCCAGGGAGGAATTTCCCTCAGTGCCTATGAGAAAAGAGCTAGCAGGTTGGGGTACCAAATGGCCAGGAGCCACCAGAATCATCCAAAGATTCGAAGTGACCAGCGCCCTGCTGATCACCTTGCGAATCAGACAGAATGGAGGAAAGGCGTACATATCGAGGTTGTCCCAGGGGAGTTGGAACACACCCTCTGCAGCTTTCCATGGGTCCGGCACAATGGAACAGAAAACCTGTAGCTTCCTGTTCTGCTGGGTGGCGAACAAGTCCACAACTGGACGCCCTCATAGGTTCAACAACTTTTCCGCCCCATCTGTATGAAGAGACTACTCTGTCCCTATCACCTGATTCTGGCGGCTGAGCTTGTCTACCACTACATTCCTCTTGCCTGGAATGTACCTGGCTAACAGCTCTACCAATGATCTACTGCCCCACTTGTGTACCTGCACTGCCAACTGGTGAAGCAGGAAACACATGAGACCCCCCTGCTTGTTGACATATGCCACTACCATGGTGTTATCACTCATCAACACCACAGTGTCCCATCACTCGATCCTGGAATTCCTGGAGGGCTAGGAAGGCCGCCTTGAGTTCCAGGATGTTGATGTGAAGGTGCTTGTGAAGGCTCCACACTCCAGTAGTCAGCAACTCCTCCAGGTGTGTGTGCCCCACCCTTCGGTTGATGCTTGAGAACAGAAGCATGCTCAGAAGGGGAGTGTGCAACTCCACACCTATTAAGAGGTTCCTATCGTCGAGCCACCGGGCTAAATCCTCTCTCACTTCCTCCGAGAGGGATGAAAAAAGGATTAAGGGTCTCAACCTGTGACCAAAACTCCTTCAGCCTTCACTGAAGAGACCGAAGGTGAAGCTGCCCATGAGGGGCCAGCTTCTCCAAGGACCATAGGTGCTGAGCTGGCTGCTCCTGATGAGATAGGAACAGCTGTGCTGTCTTCTTGAACCTGCTGATATGCGAGTCCGCGGGGAAGACTCATGCCGCTACTGTATTGATCAGCAGGCCCAGCTTTATCCTCTGCCTGGGAATGAGATCTGACTTCTCGAAATTTATCATGAACCCAAGATAGCAACAAAATCTGAGGAGATGATCCCTGTCCTGTAGCAACTGTGAGCAGGAGCTCCCATGACTAACCAATCTTCGAGATAACTCAAGAGACGTATCCTGCCAAATGGGCCCAAGCTGAAACGAGAGTGTACACTCACGTGAACACCTGGGGAGCAGTCAAGAGGCCGGAACAAAGTGCCCTGAATTGGAACACCGTCCCCTTGAGGATAAAGCAAAGGTACTTTCGGAAAGACTGATGAATGGGTATTTGGAAATATGCATCCTTCAGATCTATCAAAAGCATGAAGTCATTCTCCCTGATTGAAGCTAGCACACAGCGTGCCATTTCCATCGTGAAGCGAGTCTGGTGAACGAATTGGTTCAAAGTAGAGATCTATCACCAGTCTCCAGTCCCCCATGGCCTTCTCTACAAGGAAGACTCAACTGTAGAACCCTGGGGATTGATCTCGTACGACTTCCATAGCCCCTTTGCTCAGCATTCTTGCACTTTTTGTTTCAGTGCCAGATCCTTGGTCAAACCAGGGATGCAAGTTTGGTGATGGATCGGAAAGTTGGTGAGGGGTGGCCTCAACTCAAAGGGGAGTAGATATCCCTCCCAGGGAATGTCTACTACCCAGGTCTCAGCTCCGTATAGCTGCCATGTTGCTTGATGGCTCGATAGGCAACCCCCCCACCAGTGGCAGCAGCTGGGGTGGAACTCCACCCCTATTATTTCCCCTTCTTCTTTCCTTACCTCCCTTCCCTGAAGGGAAGGAGGGCTGAAAGGGTGCGACTGCACTCCTTTTGAAGCAAAAAAAGGCTGCGTACTTCCTCTCACTCCCTTCGAAGACTGAGGCTTCTTAGGGGCGGAGGAAGAACTAGCTTGACTCTGGGGTCTAGTCGCAGTAGAACGCGAGGACCCTGAGGTCTTCGCTACTGCCTGGTGGACAAGGTGGTCATTGTCTTCAGCTCAATGCTTCTCCACCACAGCATCTACCATCTCTCTAGGACAGAGAGAGGTAGAAGCCAGCAACAGTCCATTCCTAAGGACCAAAGCCAACTCAGAACTTGATTCGATTCAGAACTACATCCCTCCTCTTCAACACCAGGTTAGCCCACAGGTTGGCAGATCACCATACCTCCAGACTGACAAAGTCTCCCGAAGGCCCAATCCTCCCAGGAGAGCCAGGAGAGCTACCATAGCGGTAGCATCTAGGCTCGCTGTCTCTTGCTGCAAAAGTGAGACGACTTCCGCAGTAAGGTGTTGCAGCATAAGGCCAGGACCTAGGTGAACTAAGTCCTGCTCAACCTGCTTTGTCCTCTGGATCTCAAAGGTTTATTCCTCACGAGACCCTCACCCTGCTGGAGGGAGAACCTCGCCAGACCCCCTTGGACCTTCCTGAACTGCTCAGGCGTACAACCTGTTTGGTCCTAAGACCAAACCAAGAATATAGGTCCTTGCAGCTGAACCCTGGGGAGACACTTCCCAGCGTTCCTCCTGATCGCCTCGCACCTCCCGGTATAACTCCAGGAAGTTGAAGGGACAGGTAAGGAAGATTGGACACTCGCTCACTCTGCTAGCAGAACTAGCAGAAACAGTGAGTCACGAGCAGTCATTAACTCACGGTGATGGCTGCGACATGAGTCTAAGGGAGCATTCTCATTTCTCACCCAGGCAAAACACTCCCCGAAGAGGGTTATGAGGTTCTTACATAGCAGATGAATCACTCACTGCCACCAAGCTAGAGTGATCTGTGAACATGATAGCGAGCTGGGTGGAGACCAGTGCTCACCTGGCTCCTTCTAGTCTCACCATATGAGCAATTTCACGAGACAGTCATGTCAGCCCTCGGACCTGAGCGATCGCTATGAGGAGGAACGCTTAGAAGAAGAGAGACAACTTCGTGACTAACACCTTTCTTCCACTCTACGCCTGAGTTGCGACACTGGATGCACATGAATCCGACACTGGATGCACATGAATCCACAGATTTGTGAGCATTCAGGGAAGCTCGCGAACGAATGCCCAATACAGTGTTAGCCTTAGAGGCAGAACCTCTAGGGCTAATAACAGGAGTGCGGACCAAAGTTTGCACTCCTGTGGCTCCCATCACGCTAGACCCTGTGGACAGTGTGATGGTTCCTCTTCCTGAAAGAACAGGAGAGCCAATGGGAGACCCAACTGTTTCCTTAGTACAAGGAGACACACCCTGAGAAGTCTTAAGAGGGAGGAGAAGTTACCTTTGTCTTCTTCGGCTGACTAGCCTTAGAAGTCAAAGGGGAGGAGGCAGCAGAAGACGAAGATGACGACACCTTGTGAGCTTTCTTCTTCTTCGTCAGTTTCCTCAGGATGGCAGTAAGGTCCCCAATTCAAGGGGCAACTGGAGCAGCAGTCATAGGAGTAGTACCAGGAAAGGGTAGCAGGCACAGGAGCAGAGGCAGCAGTAGGCAGTGGCACGGAAGCTCCTCCCACTAAGGGAGGCTGGAGCCCTACAGGAGCCCCAACCACTGGAAGAAAACCCTGAGTGGAGGGGCCCTGAGATACAGCAGTAACAAACGTGGCAGGGGGTGATAACACCACAAACCCATGGGTTAAGGGCATATGAGGGTGAGTGCCCATCACCACTGAGGGAGTCGCATTGAAGGGACAAATCTATGCCTTGTCACAGTAGTTGTCACCGCCACTGCCATATGAGTCACAGGCACATTAGAAAAATGAGACACCAGGCCCTGTAATGAGGGAGTACCAGGAAGGCCTAGTGTCAGTCAAGCCTGCTGTATGTCCCCAGCCTGCGACACTGCTACACCTGAGGGAACAAAAGTCAGGTTAGACAAAGGACTCCTTGCCCTGAGGGGGAAAGATCCCCAAAGAGCCAGAAGAGGCCCTTGGATGCAAGACATCCCTGTCACCAGCCCGGCCCCCATCTTCTTTGCTTGTCAAATCAGACGAAGGAGCAGAGGGAGAGACTTCCCCTGAAGAGGAAACAGTAAGACAAGGAAGCTTTTGAGGAGGAAGGAAGGATGACAAATGGTCAGCCACCACAAGTATCGCCAAGGGCGTATAGTCCTCAGACAAAGCTCTGGAAGCCTTCCCTTGATACTGCTTCCTCCCCTCAAACCTCCCCCACTGCTCAGACGACCAGGAAGCACACTCATCACATGTCAAATCTCTGGTGCACTCATGCCCCCGCCATTTAGCACAAAGGGCGTGAGGATCTACATCAATAAAAGAACAGAAATTACTGCATCTTTTCCCTCCAACTCCAGGGCATATGTGTTGGGAGGAGGACTTCCGTGGATTTCACAAACACAAATAATCACATATAGCATTGAACAACAGAAAGAACTCACAAAGAAGGGTGAAAAATACAACCCACAGCAGTCAGGCAGAGAGAAGTAAATAAGTCCTCACTTGATGAGTCTCCTAAGTAAAGGACAGAAGGTTTGTATAAGGTGTAGGAAAAAAGGACATTTTTGAAAGCAAAATGTATTTTTCCCTAACCATACAAACCTGGAGTCCATTACTTGTATGGTCCCACCAAAAACCCAACCCCTTGATATGACAATTTGTCGAAAATTGCATTTTTCCTAACTATACAAACCTGAGGTCCTTTAACAATAGGAAGTAGCTAGCGGCAGCTGGAACGGTTGTAAGCTTCGAACAAGGGTGGGAGAACGGTAGTTAAACTGCTTGTCCGACAGTCGCGCGCCGCGCAAATCTGGGAGTAAACAAATCACTTTTGCTTTTTGGCCCATGCAAAATACGCAGGTGAGGGGTGGCATGAGGAGGGACTATATGTAAAGGACCTCAGGTTTGTATAGTTAGGAAAAATGCAATTTCGACAAATTGTCATTTGTTCCGATACGTAATACAAAAACCATCGGTCCTTTAACAATAGGAAGACTCACTTCTTGGTGGGAGGAATCTGAGTCTTGTTGATGAACAGACTGGTGTTCGTCCATCCCTGGAATGCCATCCCATGGTCGTAAGAGCGAGGGAGGGATCCAAGCCTCTGTCCGATTGATCGGGGTGTGCACCGCAGGATCAATGGTCAGACCTCTGGGCCGAGTACTAAGAGAGCAAGCGTATCTCTTCGTACCAGCAAGCAAGAACTTGTTCCTGTTTGCAAGAGGCAACATAAAGTATGGGTTTGTCTCAAGCTGGCATCCACTTCCTCCTCCCCCTTGTTGGAGGAAGTGGTGGATATCGCTCCTATCCCTAGTGAAAGGGATAGGATGGGGCTCTGTTGAGTAGCTCACCTGCATCTTGTCCTTATCCAGCAGGGTGACGACCGTGTCCCTCTAACCACAGGTAGAGGGGAAGAAAAAAAAGATGGAAGAGGAGCCAGTCACACTCTCATTCACTCATCCATTCTTACGGTCACACCAGGACTCGATGCTGTTCAGCCTGCGAGGGTCTGGGTTCGCTACACAACGTGTTGAGCAGCCACCACGGGTCCCAGGGAAAAAAGATCCAAGGACCTGTGGGCAATATCCCGAAGGTAGAAGGAGGGGCATGTGGTCTGGTTGGACCAGACCCTGCCTTCAGTACCTGCGCCACGGAGAAGTTCTTGCGGACAAGGCAGCATCTCCTTCGCATCGAAGGCGGTGTGAAGTCCATTAGGGAGGGGATTGTGAACGACTCGAACCAATCATCAGGGACCGAAGGGTTTCTGAGTCTTCGCTACGAAGTTCGGTACGAAATGCGAGCGTCACGGATCCCCATCCCCTGGATGCTTGACTTCGCAGGAGAAGTCATGCAGTTCCTCAGAGGAAAAGAAGGGAATAGTCGCATGACCTATCCCTCTTCTCTACTTCGGTGATGTCCAGTACCCATACTGGTCTGTCCGTTTGCTACGAAGTCTCTCGCATCCTCCTATCCCCCATGCAGCGAAGTTCTCGGTAGTGGATAGGACACCGACACTCCATGGTGGGTGTCGATGGTATGGGTACTGTGACAAGCTATTAAAACGAAGTAATGATTGCTCTGTAACAACCGAACTAAGTCAACAGCGTAGTTCGTAACTGACTCGGGCGCTCTAACAGCTGTCGACTGACTGCGTTCGGTAGGAGGCAAGTTGTCCAAGCATCTGAGTAAGTCACGTGACCTTCGCCTTTAAAGGGTTATGCCGAGAGACCAAACAAATAATGTATATGTTTGTCACCAATGCCGGACAGCGAGGTGATTGCTTCTCTTAAGGCATGTGCCCAACAGGCGAAAGTCAATTGCCTTCTAGCGACCGAGGTCCCTGAAGGCAAAACATCTCATAGTTGTTGAATCTCAGCTAAGGAGAAACAACACTATGTACCGTTGAAGACGAAGGTAGATATTGAATGCAACCTACGTCTTCACAGACAAATCGAGAGAAGGATTCTCAAGATTCATAACCTGTGCTTACAAATGACTGAAAACGCTAACCGCTATTTCATTGCTGTCCGGTGAGAAGTCGTAGTTGCAATGAAAGCGGGGCATTCTTCAGTAATGAAAACACAGGGGAAAGCCGCCTGAAGAACTGCTTCTCATGGCTGAAACATTTGGAAGTAGAGCTGTCAGGTCGGAGAGTAGGCGATGTCTTATGACACATCTGTTAATTCGGGTTGAACAATGAACAATTGTACACCTACGAATACAAGATATTTTGAAGACAAACTCAGATGTCTGCAAAATCATTCGCATTATCGCAGTGCAATGCAGCGGGAGACTTGTACAGACTTCTGTTACCGTGCGGTAAACAGAAAGATGAAAGAGTCCAAGAGATATCTCTGTTGAAAATTCTCGCAATGTCGAAGGCGATGGAATCTAGCGTCACAGCAGTAGATGGTCCTTCATTATTGCGAGAATCCCCGCGTTAATCAGAGACCTAAGTCCATGATTGTTGGGCAGAGATACGGTTCGGTAGTCAATCAAAGCAGAGAGAGAGACATAACTGACCGTGCATCTCAGAGGCCCAGCTGATACTGAGCTGCTATCAGGCAGTTCAATACGCAGTAGCTGAGCCGGCCTCTCGCTGACTCGTCATCCTGAGTGCCAGGTAATCCATTTATTCCACGAAGGAATGCGTTCGGCTAGAACCACCGAGCATAAAAGATATGCCTCGAGCAATTATATTTAGGCGAAACGAATTTCGGTCAAATATTAAAAGTTTGAATATGGTGTTGTCGTGACAAAACCATAAGTATATAAAAAATTGAAACTGAAAACTCCTGGAGGTTGCAGGCAACCCCGAGTTGCAGTTCAATTAGAATACTTCTCGTCTAAGTCGCAATCGTAGATTAACTAGGATATGCGACTACCCCTCGGACAATTCAACTGCTTAGCAGAATCATGTCGCGAGGTTAATATACGTAGTATATTTGTAGGATTCTGAACAACGATCTCCATCCTAAATTCTTTCCTTCAAGAAAACAAAATAAGGATTGGAGATCGACCACCTTCGATCTCTATCAAAGAGAGTGAAGGAGAAGTCTTCCTCGAAGGAAAGCTTCAATGGTGAACAGAATACTAAGACGATAGTTCAAGCCAAACTGGATATCACGGTCGTTCTTCTCTATTCCAGGTTGGTCGCCTACTGTGAGATAGTCTTCTTTCAGCAGCAGTCTTCTTCCCAATGCTAGAAATTCCAGGAACTCGAGCATAGGCGAGGTTCCCGATTATCGTGTAACATATCGGGGATTCTCGTCTCGCTCACTTTGGACCGTAGTCTCGCCTAAGTGTTTGGAGATCGTAAAAAACTCGAACACTCTGAATGCGCTAGAAATTCCGTAGAATTCTAAGCAGTCTGCGAAACCCACCGAATTCGTCAAACGATATCGGCTGGTGGTCCTCTCGATTCCCGTAGAAATCGAGAATGGGGCAGGATCCCTCCTCAACGACCGGGGCTTACGTCAGGTAGGACCCGAAGGTGGCCCCCCGGTAGCGCAGTCCCCAACGTGGGATCCTACAGAGAATCTCTGTGGATCCCTCCCTTTCCCTCGTAGCCGTAAGGAGAGAGGGAATGGGGGAGGAATTGGATACTCGCTCGCCTTCCCAGTGGAACTAGCAGTTGGAGAAGAGTAGGAGCAGCCTGGCCTCTCAGAGTCTGGGAAAACGTATCGTCAGGAGAAAACGTTTTCCCGAGGAGGGTTACGAACTCTCACTGTAGGTAAGGGTCTGCCGCCACTGTGAACGTCGTCTGGGTGGGGCTGATCGACACCTGACAGGAGAGAGCCGATACCGTCCTCCGACTCATTCCAGTCCTCGTCGAGGTCGAAACCTCTCAGGAGGACCGAAGGAGTATTTAAATACGGTGTCCGAAGACACGTAGAAACGCCGCTGTCGCAGTAGAGGAGGTGGAAGTAGCTTGATCGACCGGCCAGAACTGAGAGAGCCTTCTTGTCCGGAGACGAGAGACTCTGGTTCAAGACAGAATCGGCAAGCTCCGATCGTGGCAGACCACCGTCGGTTTGGGTTCTCGGGCCCCAAAACGACTCGAGCAGAGACGTGGGCTCTGCTGGAGCGGCAATCCTTCCCCGAGGTCGTTGCGCTGACGAATCAGCACTATAACCTCGACAAAGTTCCTCTGGATCTCGGAAGTCATAGCATCTTGCAGAGTAGGACCGTCAAGCCCCTCGAACAAGAGCATTCCGAGAACCTCCCCCTTAAGGAGGAGGAACTGCGATAGACCCCTCTCGGATTCCTCCTGCCACTTGCGCGTACGTCCTGGTCGGTCCGAAGATCGTACCTGGTACTTACGGCGTCGTGACGGGATAATACGGGGTATGCCCCTCACGATCACCCCGCTGTGCCTCCGCTCTTCCTGGTGCAAACCGAGGAAGTTGCAGGCACGGGAGAGGAAGACATGACGCCTCCTCTTTCGCTCGCTGGCAGAACCAGCGGGCTTGGAGGGCTGCAGGCGATCGCCACTTTTGCAGGCCTAAGTCGAACCGTTTCCCAGGGGAAACTGGCTGGGACCGGAGAACTTTGCAACCCCGATCTCGTCTGCAGAGGAGCTGCTGCTGGTCCCCCTAATCTGCCCGTATTCCTGTGGGGAGCGGGCGGGTCAGGTGACCTGCTAGGCTCGCTGTCGCGGTGAGGGACCGGTGAGCGTCCTCTCGGCGCGTCGAGCTGCCGGTACCAGCCGCTCGGTGGCTTGGCACCAGCCGCTTGGCTGGTACCAGCCGCTTGGCTGGTACCAGCCGCTTGGCTGGTACCAGCTGCTCGGCTGGCACCGACGCCGCCGCGGGGACCCCTTCCTCGCCTCAGCGCGTGGGGGCTTAGGTCGGTGACCATCACGTCTGCCCAAGCAGCCGGCTGGTCGCGTGCGAGAGCTCCGCTGGCCTGGCGAGAGTCGTCTGCACGACTCTCGCCATCTTCTGCTCCGCGCTTCGGTTCTTGACGGCGAGCGAGTCGTGGGCGGTCAAGACTTTGGCTGGACGGTCTCCCGCGGGCCCGAGACCGTCCACTCGGTTTACTTCTCGCGAACGAGAGGCCGAGGCGGATCCTGGTTTAGCGGCAGAACCGCTAGAACCAGGCGAGGAAGTGCCAGCCGAAGCTGGTACTCCTCTGGTCCCCGTCTTCTTCTTCCTGTAGAGAAGAGACGGGCCCTGTTCGAGGGGGGAGCAGGAGGACCAGCAGAAGAGCTCCCCGAATCGCCGGAGCGAGACGGGCCCTTAGAAGGTCCCGAAGGAGCCTTCGGGGTTAGGGGGAAAACCCGGGTTACCAGCTGGTCGCTGCAAGAGCGGCCGCTGGCCTGGCGAGAGTCACATGAGCGGCTCTCACCAGCCTTCTGCTTCCGGGCTCTTGGCCAGCCGAGCGAACTCTGGCGCCGAAACTTGGCTGCACGGTCTCCCGAGGGAGAACGTACACTCGGGATCTCTCCGCGAAACGAGAGACGCCGAGCCGGAAACCTGGCGTAGCGGCATCGCCGCTAGCACCAGGCGAGGAAGTACCAGAGCTAACCGATACTCCTCTGGTCCCCGTCTATCTCTTCCTTACGGAAGGGGAGACGGGGCCCCGCTCCCGAAGGAGCAGGAGGACCAGCAGACGGGCCCTTAGAAGTTCCCGAAGGAGACTTCTTAGGGGGGAAGGTAGCCTTCTTCTTCTTCGGCTTATGGGCCTTAGAAGTCGAAGGGGAAGAGGCAGCAGCAGACGATGAAGACGAAAGAGGACAGCTTCCTCTTCTTCCTCTTCCTCGTCAGCTCACGCAGGACAGTCGTCAGGTCCTCCATCCAGGCCGGAGCCGGGGCTATTGCCGAAGCAACACGGCCCGACTGCACCTGTCCGAAAGGACCTGGGACTGGGGAAGACACACGTGGGCAGGAACCAGCATGGACAGGCTCAGGAACCAGGAGCGACAGGAACAGCAACCAGCTCAGGAGCGGCAGGAACAGCGGCAGCGGTAGACTCAGAAGGGACAGCCAAGCCAACAGCGGGAATCACATCAGCGGCAGGATACGCGGCAGCCAGCGATCGCCTCGTAGAATCATCGGCAGCCAGCGGGACCTGGGTTACTGGCGGCCGGTCCAGGGGCGAGCTGCTGGGACAGCGGAAGTCTGGGGCAGGCAACACGAAGAAAAGAAAAACAGGGCACCGGCGGCGCAACCCCACCTCGGTACGGCGGCGGCCCTAGTAGCGGCAGACGGCGTCACCGACACAGCATGGGGAGTGTAGACCAGGCGGGGGGGGGAGCAGCATAAGCGGCCGTGGTAGAAGTGGAGACCGCCCCAGGCCTCGCTAGACGCTGCAGCAGCCCGTGGATGCTAGCACGCCCTGCCGCCGCGGTGGTGGTCCATACCTGTCCAAGGTCGTCTCCCACGGATGTAGCACCTGCGGTAGCATAGATAGATTAGTAAGAGGGGTTCCCTCACGCACGGGGGGAAGACATGCCCCACCCCGAACGCAAGGAAGACCCCAAATACAAAATACAACGAGGAAGCTGAGCGGGGGGCAGGAAGGAAGACGAAGAATCGGATACCAAGGGAGTCGCGGAAGAGCTTTCTGACGACTTCCTGGCAGACCTTCGCTTCCCCTACCCCCGCACAGCAGTGAAAAGTAATATGAAAATGAAACAGAATACTGCCCTTGCGATTCACTTCATAGAACTTAAAGGGGAAAAGATCAATTCCCGGGTAAAGAGCGGAAACTTGATCCAAATACTATGATGCTATCATAAAATATATATGAAAATGAAACAGAATACTGCACTTGCAATTTCACATTTCACAAGAAAATAATCGTAATGATCAATTCCCGGGTAAGAGCGGAAACTTGATCCAAATAATATGATGCTATCCATAAAATATATATGAAAATGAAACAGAATAACTGCACTTGCAAATTTTTTTCACGTTCACAGAAAATAATCGTAAGATCAATTCCCGGGTAAGAGCGAAAATTGATCCAAATTAAATTTTATGCAAATAAATAAATGAAAATGAAAAGAATACTGCAATTGCGAATCCACTTCATTGCATTTTATCATACCAAATAAAAGGCTCGTGCCGAGCGCAATCATGCTCTCGGTAACGAACGCACAGGGCAAAAATATAATGAAAAAAGTACTTACATTTTTCAATTACACACTTTCGCCCAAAATACATGACTCGGCGCGAGCGCGCCCCGCCCTCGGCACCGAGACATAATTCAAGTGTTCAATTCATGAAAAAGAGAGGAAATCGCCGCATCTACGGCGATAGCTCCATGTTGGTTCATAATTAAGTAATGAAAATGAAAACAGTGTACTTACAGTTTCATTTTCAAGTCAAACAAACCATTAGTAGAAAACACAATATAAACAAAGCATACGACGATGAAGCGGGCAGAGAGCGATGACGAACACGTCCTTCACATCCACGGCCGAAAGCAAAAGTGATTTGTTTACCTCCCAGTCGCGCGTCCGACAAGCAGTTAACTACCGTCCTCCCCTTGTTCGAAGCTTACGACCGTTCCAGCTGCCGCTAGCTACTTCCTATTGTTAAAGGACCGATGGTTTGTATTACGTATCGGAACAAATCAGGGTTCATCATCAAAGTCCTGTCTGTAATCAAAGTGACTACTCAGTGAGCCAGTGGGAGGGCGGTACTTCCCCACTGCCGGGCAGGTAACTACCGGCCCGGTAGTTAACTACCTCAGTATAAAAGAATGTATTAGCCAGTAGTTTCAGCTGAACTGCAATCTATACTAAGTAAAGGACAGAAGGTTTGTATACGGTGTAGGAACAAATCATCATTAGTCATGTTTATAAGGTATGTTTTCCCTTTACAGAATTAAAAACTGATACATTCATTCCATTAGATTACTCTACTGTATTTGGTGCATTACAGTTGACCTTTTCCCCTGTGGTAGTTCTGAGCCTTCTTGCTGGTATCCTGCCAGTCCCATAAATAAAGATTGTCCATCTCCCATTCTCATCATATGGCCAAACCATTTCAGTCTAATTTCCAGCCCTATTCTTCTACCACTTCCTCATTTGTGATTAAATCTGCCAACAATATGCCAGGCTTGAAAATTTACACTAACAGCTATCCAGTCTCCAAGGATCTGCTTCTCCTGAGTACAAAGGGGAGATTCCCACAGAGTGAGGGATATACTCTAAGGGCAAAGCATTCTTAAACCCAAGAAACCACACCGAGTTGCTACTAAGTACAGCCCTGAAGCAGAAGTTTGTGAAAATGTGCATACAGGATCTATGCACCCCATGGAGTGCCATGGGAACTGATTAATTACCAATGGGATACCACTCTTATTTACCATGGTCCTGCCATTTCTTAAAACTTTATCAATGAAGTTGTTACTCTTCCCATACTGTCTAAATTCTAATCTACAAATCTATCATGCCACCAATGTGACAAAAACATTAAACCTACATCTTTTCATGAACATTTTCAGCACTACGGCATTAAAGAAAAATGAGGAAAGGAAATAATGATGATATACTTTCCAATTTTACAAAACCTTCTACACTAACCTGATGTTGGTTGCCCATCTTGTCAAACTCATCAATACAGCACACACCCTGGTCAGCTAAAACAAGTGCCCCTCCTTCTAAGGCATAATCTCCTGAGCCCCCACCTTCTCTGCTCAAGGTAACCGTTAACCCAGATGTGGTAGTTGTGTTACCACAAACATAGACCCCTGGAAAATGGAAAAGGATTATAAAAGATTTATTTGAATACTGTAACTGTAAACAACATTTTGTTCATTAGAGGAGCTAGACACAACCAAAAGAGAAATATGAACAAAAAACTAATATAAATACAGCAAACAAAAATTGATGCTACAACCAGTAGCAAGAACTATAAAATTTAATTTAAGAACACATACTCTCCCTGTAATTTGCTGAGAATTAAAAATTGCCATTCACAAACTAAGCAGATGCATTAACAACAACAGGAAAAATGAAAAAAAATGGTTAAAGTAATTTTGTGATGAGCATATTATAAAATTAAGAATTAGAATAACCTCTTGGTGCAACATTAGCACAAGCTTGTAGCATCTGACTCTTTCCCAGTCCTGGATCGCCTACAACCAAAATGTGGGGATCTCCACGAATTGGCACTCTATCAGCGCCACCTCTGGAACAGCCTCCAAACAAGCATAACACAAGTCCAGCCTTGACAAGCTCATGACCACATATTCGGGGACACAGGGATGCTATGATTAGCTTGAATAACTGTGGCTCTGCTTGAATTTCCTAGAACATGAAGATCACATGAAGTGTTTTGTGTTTCTGGTCAAGTAACAAAGTATTTACAAAAAATGACATTTTTAAGATAAAACTAGGCTTTACATAATATGGTGACCAAGCAGTTATATAGCTGAAAGCTTCCTACCTCAGCAGTCCAAAATTCAAACTCTGACCCTAGATTCAAGACGGACAATGGCAATAGAATCAACATCATGGGAACCAGTTTAAGGAATCTGTGGTAAAGATGAAGGAGGGTTAAGAATGGGTGATACAGGAGGAGCAGGAGTGGAAGGATAAGCGCTATTCTTTACCTCTTCAGGTAAAGGAATAGCTTCCAGTCTAGCTCTACAATTGGCTCCAAGAGCTGCTTTCCTTTTCCTATCTTTGTCTAATTTGTCTGAATGAGACCTATAAACTTTCCACTGGTTATCATCCCACCCTTTACAGTCTGAGCACGTTAAATCTTTAGAACACTCTCGCCCTCTACACTTAGTACATTGGTATGAGCATCATGAATCAACTCAAATAACCTAGTCCTATATCATTCGTTGCAGTAACGAATTCCAGAAGAGCTAGAATCTGACATAATGATAGCCATTATGGCAAGCAAAAAAGCTAATATCAACTAATAAGCTAACAGCAAAAAGCTTAAGAGCAAAAAACCTTCCAAGATTGAAATAACTTCACCAAATTCCTGGAAAAACAAATATCCAAATGATGAAGCTTGAAGGAACTGCATCCAAAACTGACCGATGTTAACCATGGAGCCGGCAGAAAAGGAAATGCTGGATAGGTTCTGCTAATTTATACCAAACTATACCAAAAGTGGCGGGTTCTGTTCACTGACACGAATGATGGCAGCGCCACCGCAAAATTTTAATTTTGGACTACCAAGGTAGGAAGCTTTCAACTATGTAACTGCTTGGTAGGTTACTTATGTTTTTACAGGAATAATGCAGTACAGTATTCAATTGACATAAAAATAAATTCTAAAGACAAAGACAAAGAAGCATTTCAAATTACGATCAAACTGTATAAGAAAACACACATCTCATAAAGTACCTGTATTGCATAATAATCCTTAATGCTGAACTCAATCCCAGCAGCTGATGCAGAATCACTCCCAGCTTTACAGTTGGTGACTGACGAAGCATCAATATAAAGAGAAAACATACATTTATCCCTGTTATATTTTGAACCTTCTTGAAGCTGACTAACCTGCAAAAGTATCATAAACTTGAATGTACTACAAAGTACAGAGGTTGTGACATTATCACATGCACATCCAATTTGTAATACACTTCAACTTTTTACTTCTTTCCATCAAGCTGACAATTTTATCCATTGAATTTTTTATTCCTTCAGACCAACTAGATGAGTCTAAAATTGTGGCTTAATGGTCTAGACAAATTGTCATACATTAATAATTATAACATTGTTATAATTACTTTATAATTCTTTATTTGATCTTATGACTATCATTAATCTTGCACATGATTAATGGAAATCATGCCAAAATTGAAGTCTTTTAATAATGTGCTTAAAGTAACTGCAAAAACTACTAAATACCTTCACAATCCCAGTCACTGTTACCATATCTCCAGGAACACATGAGTCAACCAAGTCCTCTCGAACTTCACACTCAACTGTGCGTGGCACACGGCCCCCTTCTCTCTGGAAAGTAAAGCCAATTAATATTATTTCCATAACCTTCATGAGAGTAATGCAACTGTTTTGCAACTTCATGTTTACACAACTTCTTGCAAAAGACAGATCATTTAAAATATTTTTGTTACGATGAGAATTTTACAGTGAAAATACCTTACTCCTGATCATTAAGCCATTCCCTAAAAATCCAGAAGATTGAAAATGTCTGAGTCATTCAGTGAATACTGTACTCTATAAAGTACAGTAACTGAATTGGGATTTTTTAAAACAATACGCATAAGTGTAATTGCATTTAAGTATTTTCAGAGTAGCATACATTCCAAACATCTGCCATGAGTTGCGTAAGTGTAATGCAGCTGTGACATCAAAATAAGGAATATAAGAGCTTCACTCCTGAAGTGAAATTAGACACTGTATACCTAAACACTGAAGCACAAGTTGCCAACAATATTTAACAATGTATACACAGACTTGCCAAATCCTCTTATCAGAGGAGGTGGCAATGTTCAACTTTGTTGACAAATAAACTCATCACTCTGTGAGGGGAGGGAATTTTGTATACAACTCAGGATAAATTAGACATATGGCATGCCAAGAATACTTAATTAATATACCATACTGTTATTCTTGTATTGTCTGACATTCCATATAAAGAACATCCAATTACAGTAAGAGCCAAAATGACAATTTGTCGAAAATTGCATTTTTCCTAACTATACAAACCTGAGGTCCTTTAACAATAGGAAGTAGCTAGCGGCAGCTGGAACGGTCGTAAGCTTCGAACAAGGGGAGAACGGTAGTTAACTGCTTGTCCGACAGTCGCGCGCCGCGCGACTGGGAGGTAAACAAATCACTTTTGCTTTTGGCCCATGCAAAATACGCAGACCGTGAGGGGGTGGCATGAGGATGGGACTATATGTAAAGGACCTCAGGTTTGTATAGTTAGGAAAAATGCAATTTTCGACAAATTGTCATTTGTTCCGATACGTAATACAAACCATCGGTCCTTTAACAATAGGAAGACTCACTTCTTGGTGGGAGGAATCTGAGTCTTTTGATGAACAGACTGGTGTTCGTCCATCCCTGGAATGCCTCCCTGGTCGTAAGAGCGAGGGAGGGATCCAAGCCTCTGTCCGATTGATCGGGGTGTGCACCGCAGGATCAATGGTCAGACCTCTGGCCCGAGTACTAAGAGAGAGGCAAGCGTATCTCTTCGTACCAGCAAGCAAGAACTTGTTCCTGTTTGCAAGAGGCAACATAAAGTATGGGTTGTCTCAAGCTGGCATCCACTTCCTCCCCCTTGTTGGAGGAGGAAAAGTGGTGGATATACGCTCCTATCCCTAGTGAAAGGGATAGGATGGGGCTCTGTTGAGTAGCTCACCTGCATCTTGTCCTTATCAGCAGGGTGACGACCGTGTCCCTCTAACCACAGGTAGAGGGGAAGAAAAAGATGGGAAGAGGAGCCAGTCACACTCTCATTCACTCATCCATTCTTATGGTCACACCAGGACTCGATGCTGTTCAGCCTGCGAGGGTCTGGGTTCGCTACACAACGTGTTGAGCAGCCACCACGGGTCCCAAGGAAAAAGATCCAAGGACCTGTGGGCAATATCCCGAAGGTAGAAGGAAGGGCATGTGGTCTGGTGACCAGACCCCTGCCTTCAGTACCTGCGCCACGGAGAAGTTCTTGCGGACAAGGCAGCATCTCCTTCGCATCGAAGGCGGTGAAGTCCATTAGGGAGGGGATTGTGAACGACTCGAACCAATCGTCAGGGACCGAAGGGTTCTGAGTCTTCGCTACGAAGTTCGGTACGAAATCGAGCGTCACGGATCCCCATCCCTGGCATGCTTGACTTCGCAGGAGAAGTCATGCAGTTCTCAGAGGAAAAGAAGGAAATAGTCGCATGACCTATCCATCTTCTCTACTTCGGTGATGTCCAGTACCCATACTGGTCTGTCCGTTTGCCACGAAGTCTCTCGCATCCTCCTATCCCCATGCAGCGAAGTTCTCGGTAGTGGATAGGACACCGACACTCCATGGTGGGTGTCAATGGTATGGGTACTGTGACAAGCTATTAAAACGAAGTAATGATTGCTCTGTAACAACCGAACTAAGTCAACAGCGTAGTTCGTAACTGACTCGGGCGCTCTGACAGCTGCCGACTGACTGCGTTCGGTAGGAGGCAAGTTGTCAAAGCATCCGAGTAAGTCACGGTGACCTTCGCCTTTTAAAGGGTTATGCCGAGAGACCAAACAAATAATGTATTTGTTTGTCACCAATGCCGGACAGCGAGGTGATGATTCTCTTAAGGCATGTGCCCAACAGGCGCAAGTCAATTGCCTTCTAGAGACCGAGGTCCCTGAAGGTAAAACATCTCATAGTTGTTGAATCTCAGCTAAGGAGAAACAACACTATGTACCGTTGAAGACGAAGGTAGATATTGAATGCAACCTACGTCTTCACAGATGAATCGAGAGAAGGATTCTCAAGATCATAACCTGTGCTTACAAATGACTGAAAACGCTAACCGCTATTTCATTGCTGTCCGGTGAGAAGTCGTAGTTGCAATGAAAGCGGGGCGTTCTTCAGTAATGAAAACACAGGGTAAAGCCGCCTGAAGAACTGCTTCTCATGGGCTGAACATTTGGAAGTAGAGCTGTCATGGTCGGAGAGTAGGCGATGTCTTCTGACACATCTCCGTAATTCGGGGTTTGAACAATGAACAATTGTACACCTACGAATAAGAGATATTTTGAAGACAAACTCAGATGTCTGCAAAATCATTTCGCATTATCGCAGTGCGATGCAGCGGGAGACTTGTACAGACTTCTGTTACCGTGCGGTAAACAGAAAGATGAAGAGTCCAGAGATACTCTGTTGAAAATTCTCGCATGTCGAAGGCGATGGAATCTAGCGTCACAGCAGTAGATGGTCCTTCATTATTGCGAGAATCCCCATTAATCAGAGACCTAAGTCCATGATTGTTGGGCAGAGATACGGTTCGGTAGTCAATCAAAGCAGGGCAGAGAGACGACATACATGACGTGCATATCGGAGGCCCAGCTGATACTGAGCTGCTATCAGGCAGTTCAATACGCAGTAGTTGAGCCTGAGCTCTCGCTGACTCGTCATCCTGAGTTGCCAGGTAATCCATTATTCCACGAAGGAATGCGTTCGGCTAGAACTACCGAGCATAAAAGATATGCTCGAGCAATTATATTTAGGCGAAACGAATTTCGGTAAATATAAAAGTTGAAATGGTGTTGTCGTGACAAAACCATAAGTATATAAAATTGAAACTGAAAAACTCCTGGGAGGTTGCAGGCAACCCGAGTTGCAGTTCAATTAGAATACTTCTCTTATAAGTCGCAATCCGTAGATTAACTAGGATATGCGCCTACCCCTCGGACAATTCAACTGCTTAGTAGAATCATGTCGCGAGGTAATATACGTAGTATATTTTAGGATTCTGAACACCCACGATTCTCCATCCTAAATTCCTTCCTTCAAGAAAAAACAAAATAAGGATTGGAGATCGACCACCTTCGATCTCTATCAAAGAGAGTTAAGGAGAAGTCTTCCTCGAAGGAAAGCTTCAATGGTGACCAGAATACTAAGACGATAGTTCAAGCCAACTGGATATTCCCGTCCGATCTTCTCTAGTCCAGGTTGGTCGCCTACTGTGAGATAGTTTCTTCAGCAGCAGTCTTCTTCCCAATGCTAGAAATTCCAGGAATTCGAGCATAGGCGATGTTCCCGATTATCGGGTGTTATATCGGGGATTCTCGTCTCGCTCACTTTGGACCGTGGTCTCGCGTAAGTGTTTGGAGATCGTAAAACTCGAACACTGAATGCGTTAGAAATTCCGGTAGAATTCTAAGCAAGTCTGCGAAAACCCCCACCGATTCGTCAAACGATATCGGCTGGTGGTCCTCTCGATTCCCGTAGAAATCGAGAATGGGGCAGGATTTCCTCCTCAACTACCGTGGCTTACGTCAGGTAGGACCCGAAGGTCCCCCCGGTATGCGCAGTCCCGAACGTGGGATCCTACAGAGAAATCTCTGTAGGATCCCTCCCCTTTCCCTCGTATCTGTAAGGAGAGATGGGAATGGGGAAGGAATTGGATACTCGCTCGCCTTCCCAGTGGAACTAGCAGTTGGAGAAGAGTAGGAACAGCCATCGCCTTGCGGCGATGGCCTCTCAGAGTCTGGGAAAACGTATCGTCAGGAGAAAACGTTTTCCCGCGGAGGGTTACGAACTCTCACTGTAGGTAAGGGTCTGCCGCCACTGTGAACGTCGTCTGGGTGGGGCTGATCGACACCTGACAGGAGCGAGCCGATACCGTCCTCCGACTCATTCCAGTCCCTCGTCGAGGTCGAAACCTCTCAGGAGGACCGAAGGAGTATTCAAATACGGTGGTCCGAAGACACGTAGAAACGCCGCTGTCGCAGTAGAGGAGGTGGAAGTAGCCTGATCGACCGGCCAGAACTGAGAGAGCCTTCTTGTCCGGAGACGAGAGACTCTGGTTCGAGACAGAATCGGCAAGTTCCGATCGCGGCAGACCCACCGTCGGTTTGGGTTCCCTCTCGGGCCCAAAACGACTCGAGCAGAGACGTGGGCTCTGCTGGTGGGAGCGGCAATCCTTCCGCAAGGTCATTATGCTGACGAATCAGCTTAATGACTTCTGCAAATTCCTCTGTATCTCGGGAGTAACCGTGTCTTGCGGAGTAGGACCGTCCAGTCCCTCCAACAAGAACAGATCCCGAGATACTCCTCCTTCAGAAGGAGAAACAGCGGCAGACCCCTGACGGTCGCCTCCAGTTACTTTGCGCGTGTCTCCTGGTCGGTCCTAGAACCGTGCCTGGTCCATACGGCGTCCATAGCGGGGATCGCGAGCGGCGCACCTCTCGCGATCACTCATAGGTACCTCGCTCCTCCCGGTGTAGCCCGAGGAGGTTGAAGGTACAGGAGAGGCAGACCTGACGCTCCCCCTAGCTCGCTGGCAGGACCAGCGTGCTTGGAGGGCTGCTGCTGATCGTCCACCCGCAATGGCGATCGAGCAGCAGGCCTAGCCTTGCCGCTCGCCTGGGGCGAGAGGCTCGGCTGAGAACGTCGACGCTGATCTCTAGTCAGGCGAGCTGTTGCTGGTTACCGTCTCCGTCCGGTCCCGATGGGAGCGGCGTCAGGTGACCTGCTAGGCTCGTTGTCGTGGTGAGACCGGCGAGCTGGTACCGATGACCGCGGGGAGGGGACCCCTTCCTCGCCTCAACCCGTGGCTGGTCAGCGACCGTCACGTCAACCCGAGCAGCCAGCTGGTCGCTGCGAGAGCGTCCACTGGCCTAGCGAGAGTCGTCTGCACGACACTCACCAGTCTTCTGCTCCGCGCTTTCGGTCTTGGCGGCGAGCGAGCTCGAGTGTCAAGACTTTGGCTGGACGGTCCTCCCGCGGGAGACCGTCCACTCGGTACTTCAATCGCTAACGAGAAGCCGAGGCGGATCCTGGTTTAGCGGCAGAACCGCTAGGAACCAGGCGAGGAAGTGCCAGCCGAAGCTGGTACCCCTCTGGTCCCCGTCTTCTTCTCCTTGGTAGAAGAAAAGACGGGCCCTGTTCCCGAGGGAGCAGGAGGACCAGCAGAAGAGCTCCCCGAATCGCCGGAGCGAGACGGGCCCTTAGAAGGTCCCGCAAGGAGCCTTCTTAGGGGGAAAACCCGGTTTACCAGCTGGTCGCTGCAAGAGCGGCCGCTGGCTGGCAAGAGTCACCTGAGCGTCTATCACCAGCCTTCTGCTCCGTGCCGCGTCTTGGCGCCGAGCGAACTCTGGCGCCGAAAAACTTGGCTGCACGGTCTCCCGAGGGAGAACGTACACTCGGGATCTCTCGCGAACGAGAGACCGAGCCGGAACCTGGCGTAGCGGCATCGCCGCTAGCACCAGGCGAGGAAAGAGACCAGAGCTAACCGATATCCTCTGGTCCCCGTCTATCTCTTCCTTACGGAAGGGGAGACGGGCCACGCTCCGAAGGAGCAGGAGGACCAGCAGAAGGACCCCCCGTCCCACCGGGGTGGGACGGGCCCTTAGAAGTTCCCGAAGGTGAGACTTCTTAGGGGGGAAGGCAGCCTTCTTCTTCTTCGGCTTATGGGCCTTAGAAGTCGAAGGGGAAGAGGCAGCAGCCGACGATGAAGACGAAGATGACAGCTTCCTCTTCTCCTCTTCCTCGTCAGCTCACGCAGGACAGTCGTCAGGTCCTCCATCCAGGCCGGTAGCCGGGGCTATTGCCGAAGCAACCACAACGGCCCGACTGCACCTGTCCGGAAGGACCTGGGACTGGGGAAGACACACCGTGGGCAGGACCAGCATGGACAGGCACAGGAACCAGGAGCGACAGGAACAGCAACCAGCTCAGGAGCAGCAGGAACAGCGGCAGCGGTTAGACCCAGAAGGGACAGCCAAGCCAACAGCGGGAATCACATCAGCGGCAGGTACGGCAGGCCCAGCGATCGCCTCGTAGAAATCATCGGCAGCCAGCGGAACCTGGGTACTGGCAGCCGGTCCAGGGGCGAGCTGCTGGAACAGCGGAAGTCTGGGGCAGGCAACACGAAGAAAACAGGCGGCGGCGGCAACCCCACCTCGGTACGGCTGCGGCCCTAGTAGCGGCAGACGGCGTCATCGACACAGCATGGGGAGTGTAGACCAGGAGGGGGGGGGAGGGGGGGGAGCAGCATAAGCGGCCGTGGTAGTAGTGGAGACCGCCCCAGACCTCGCTAGACGCTGCAGAGCCCGTGGATGCTAGGCACGCCCTGCCTCCGCGGTGGTCCATACTGTCCAAGGTCGTCTCCCACGGATGTAGCACCTGCGGTAACATAGATAGATTAGTAAGAGGGGTTCCCTCACGCACGGGGTGGGGAAGACATGCCCCACCCCGAACGCAAGGAAGACCCCAAATACAAAATACAACGAAGAAGCTGAGCGGGGGGCAGGAAGGAAGACGAAGAATCGGATACCAAGGGAGTCGCGGGAGAGCTTTCCGACGACTTCCTGGCAGACCTTCGCTTCCCCTACCCCCGCACAGCAGTGAAAAGTAATATGAAAATGAAAACAGAATACTGCCCTTGCGATTCACTTCATAGAACTTAAAGGGGAAAAGAATCAATTCCCGGGTAAGAACGGAACTTGATCAATAATATGATGCTATCATAAAATATATATGAAAATGAAACAGAATACTGCACTTGCGATTTCATTTTCACATAAAAAAATCGTAAGGATCAATTCCCGGGTAAGAACGAAAATTGATCCAAATTAAATTAAATTTCATGCAAATAAATAAATGAAAATGAAAAGAATATTGCAATTGCGAATCCACTTTCATTGCATTCTATTATACAAAATAAAATAAAAAGGCTCGTGCCGAGCGCAATCACACTCTCGGTAACGAACGCACAGGGCAAAAATATAATGAAAAGAGTACTTACATTTCTCAATTACACACTTTCGCCCAAAATACATGACTCGGCTGCGAGCGCGCCCGCCCTCGGCACCGGAGACATAATTCAAGGGTTTCAATTCATGAAAGAGAGGAAATCGCCGAACATCTACGGCGATAACTCCATGTTGGTTCAATAATTAAGTAATGAAAATGAAAACAGTGTACTTACAGTTTCATTTTCAAGTCAAACAAACCATTAGTAGAAAAAACAACAATATAAACAAAGCATACGACGATGAAGCGGGCAAGAGAGCGATGACGAACACGTCCTTCCCCCCCCACCCACCCGAGGCCGAAAGCAAAAGTGGTTTGTTTACCTCCCAGTCGCGCGTTCTCCCCTTGTTCGAAGCTTACGACCGTTCCAGCTGCCGCTAGCTACTTCCTATTGTTAAAGGACCGATGGTTTGTATTACGTATCGGAACAAAATGACAATTTGTCGAAAATTGCATTTTTCCTAACTATACAAACCTGAGGTCCTTTAACAATAGGAAGTAGCTAGCGGCAGCTGGAACGGTCGTAAGCTTCGAACAAGGGGAGCAACGGTAGTTAAACTGCTTGTCCGACAGTCGCGCGCCGACCGCGCGACTGGGAGGTAAACAAATCACTTTTGCTTTTGGCCCATGCAAAATACACAGAGTGAGGGGTGGCATGAGGAGGGACTATATGTAAAGGAACCTCAGGTTTGTATAGTTAGGAAAAATGCAATTTTCGACAAATTGTCATTTGTTCCGATACGTAATACAAACCATCGGTCCTTTAACAATAGGAAGACTCACTTCTTGGTGGGAGGAATCTGAGTCTTTTGATGAACAGACTGGTGTTCGTCCATCCCTGGAATGCCTCCCTGGTCGTAAGAGCGAGGGAGGGATCCAAGCCTCTGTCCGATTGATCGGGGGTGTGTGCACCGCAGGATCAATGGTCAGACCTCTGGGCCGAGTACTAAGAGAGAGGCAAGCGTATCTCTTCGTACCAGCAAGCAAGAACTTGTTCCTGTTTGCAAGAGGCAACATAAAGTATGGGTTGTCTCAAGCTGGCATCCACTTCCTCCCCCTTGTTGGAGGAAGGTGGATATACGCTCCTATCCTAGTGAAAGGGATAGGATGGGCTCTGTTGAGTAGCTCACCTGCATCGTGTCCTTATCCAGCAGGGTGGACGACCGTGTCCCTCTAACCACAGGTAGAGGGGAAGAAGATGGGAGGGAAGAGGAGCCAGTCACACTCTCATTCACCATCCATTCTTACGGTCACACCAGGACTCGATGCTGTTCAGCCTGCGAGGGTCTGGGTTCGCTACACAACGTGTTGAGCAGCCACCACGGGTCCCAAGGAAAAAGATCCAAGGACCTGTGGCAATATCCCGAAGGTAGAAGGAAGGGCATGTGGTCTGGTTGGACCAGACCCCTGCCTTCAGTACCTGCGCCAAGGAGAAGTTCTTGCGGACAAGGCAGCATCTCCTTCGCATCGAAGGCGGTGAAGTCCATTAGGGAGGGTATTGTGAAGGACTCGAAACCCATCGTCAGTTACCGAAGGGTTCTGAGTCTTCGCTACGAAGATCGGTACGAAATCGAGCGTCACAAATCCCCCATCCCTTGTGCTTGACTTCTCAAGAGAAGTCATGCAGTTACCTAAGACGAAAAGAAGGGAATAGTCGTATGACCTATCCCTCTTCTCGACTTTGGTTATGTACAGTACTCATACTGACAAGCTATAAGACGAAGTAATGATTGCTCTGGAACAACCGAACTAAGTCCACAGCATAGTTCGTAACTGACTCGGGCGCTCTGACAGCTGCCGACTGACTGGTTCGGAATCAGTAGAGGCAAGTTGTCCAAGCATCCGGGTAAGTCACGTGACCTTCGCCCTTTAAAGAGTTATGCTGAGAGACCAAACAAATAAAATATTTGTTAGTCACGATGCGGACGGCACGGCGATGATTCTCTTAATGCATAAGCTCAAAAGGCGAAAGTCAATTGCCTTCAAAAGACCGAGGTCCCTGATGGCAAGAAAATCTCATAGACGTGGATCTCAGCTTAAGGAGAAACAACACTATGTGACGTTGAAGACGAAGGTAGCAATGAATGCAACCTACGTCTTCCAGCTGAATCGAGAGAAGGAATCTCAAGATTCTAAACCTGTGCTTACAAATGACTGAAAACGCTAACCGCCATTTCATTGCTGTCCGTTGTGCAATGAAAGCGGGGCGTTCTTCAGTAATGAAACACAGGGGAGTGCCGCTTGAAGAACTGCTTCTCATGGGCTGAACGTTTGGAAGTAGAGCTGGCAGGTGTGGGAGTAGGCGATGTCTTTCAATACATCTGCTAATCCGGGGTGAACAATGAACAATTGTACACCTCCGAATACAAGATATTTTGAGAACAAACTCAGATTCCGCAAAAATCATTCGCATTATCGGGATACGATGCAGCAAGAGACTATTAAAGAATTCTGGTACCGTGCGGTAAACAGAAAGATGAGAGTCGAATAGATATCTCTGTTTAAATTCTCGCAATACCGAAGACGATGAATACTAGCGTTTTCACAGCAGTAGATAGTCATTCATGTATGAGAGAATCCCCGTTAATCAGAGACTTAAGTCCGTGATTGTTGGGCAGAGATACGGTTGTTATTCAATCCAAGCAGGTGAGAAAGACATAAACAACCGTCTATCTCAAAGCGGGCAGCTGATACTGAAATGCCTCGGGCAATTCAATACGCAGTAGCTGTCGCTGACTCGTCATCCTGAGTTGCCAAGTAATCCTTTCCACGAAGGAATGCGTTCGGCTAGAACCACAGAGCATAAAAGATATGCTCGAGCAATTATATTTAAGCGAAACGAATTTCGGTAAATATAAAAGCTTAAATGGTGTTGTTGTGACAAACACCATAAGTATATAAAATTGAAACTGGAAACTCCTGGGAGGTTGCAGGCAACCCGGGTGCAGTTCAATTAGAATACTTTTCGTCTAAGTCGCAATCCGTAGAATAACCAGGATATGCGCCTACCCCTCGGACCATTCAACTGCTTAGCAGAATCATGTCGCGAGGTTAATATACGTAGTATATTTGTAGGATTCTGAACAACGATCTCCATCCTAAATTCTTTCCTTCAAGAAAACAAAATAAGGATTGGAGATTGACCACCTTCGTTCTCTATTAAAGAGAGTGAAGGAGAAGTCTTCCTCGAAGGAAAGCTTCAATGGTGAACAGAATACTAAGACGATAGTTCCAGCCAAACTGGATATTCCCGTTCCGTTTCTTCTCTATTCCAGGTTGGTCGCCTACTGTGAGATAGTCTTCTTTCAGCAGCAGTCTTCTTCCCTAATGCTAGAAATTCCAGGAATTCGAGCATAGGCGAGGTTCCCGATTATCGTGTAACATATCGGGGATTCTCGTCTCGCTCACTTTGGACCGTGGTCTCGCCTAAGTGTTTGGAGATCGTAAGAAACTCTAACACTCTGAATGCGCTAGAAATTCCGTAGAATTCTAAGCAGTCTGCGAAACCCCCACCGAATTCGTCAAACGATATCGGCTGGTGGTCCTCTCGATTCCCGTAGAAATCGAGAATGGGGCAGGATCCCTCCTCAACGACCGGGGCTTACGTCAGGTAGGACCCGAAGGTCCCCCCTGGTAGCGCAGTCCCCAACGTGGATCCTACAGAGAAATCTCTGTAGGATCCTTCCCCTTTCCCTCGTAGCCGTAAGGAGAGAGGGAATGGGGGTAGGAATTGGATACTCGCTCGCCTTCCCAGTGGAACTAGCAGTTGGAGAAGAGTAGGAGCAGCCATCGCCTTGCGGCGATGGCCTCTCAGAGTCTGGGAAAACGTATCGTCAGGAGAAAACGTTTTCCCGAGGAGGTTACGAACTCCACTGTAGGTAAGGGTCTGCCGCCACTGTGAACGTCGTCTGGGTGGGGCTGATTGACACCTGACAGGAGAGAGCCGATACCGTCTCCGACTCATTCCAGTCCTCGTCGAGGTCGAAACCTCTCAGGAGACCGAAGGAGTAGTATAAATACGGTGTCCGAAGACACGTAGAAACGCCGCTGTCGCAGTAGAGGAGGTGGAAGTAGCTTGATCGACCGGCCAGAACTGAGAGAGCCTTCTTGTCCGGAGACGAGAGACTCTGGTTCAAGACAGAATCGGCAAGCTCCGATCGCGGCAAACCCACCGTCGGTTTGGGTTCCCTCTCGGGCCCCAAAACGACTCGAGCAGAGACATGGGCTCTGCTGGTGGAGCGGCGATCCTTCCCCCGTCGTGTGCTGACGAATCAGTGCAATAACCTGGGTAAAAGTTACTCTGAATCTCGGAAGTTACAGCGTCTTGAGGAGTAGGACCGTCCAGTCCCTCCAACAAGAGCAGCTCCCAGGACCCTCCTCCTTCAGAAGAAGGGCCAGCAACAGATCCCTGACGGTTGCCTCCAATCACTTGCGCGTACGTCCTGGTTGGTCCTAAGACCAACCTGGCACGTGCGGCGTCGTGACGGGATCGTGAGCGGCGCATCTCTCACGATCACTCCTATATACCTCGCTCTTCCTGGCGTATGCCGAGGAAGTTGAAGGTATCGGAGAGACAGAAACTGACGCTACCCCCTCTCCCCTGACGGTCGCCTCCAATCACTTGCGCGTACGTCCTGGTTGGTCCTAAGACCATACGTGGCACGTGCGGCGTCGTGACGGATCGTGGAGCGGCGCAACCTCTCACGGTCACTCCTAGCTACCTCGCTTCTTCCGGTGTAGGCCCGAGGAAGTTGAAGGTAGTGGAGAGACAGACCTGACGCTCCCCCCCGCGCTCGCTGGCAGGACCAGCGTACGTGGGGGGCTGCAGCCGATCACCAACCCGCGGTGGGGATCGATCTGCAGGCCTGGCCGTGCCGCTCA
>NC_087211.1:75913394-75931771 GCF_015104395.2 Macrobrachium nipponense | reverse complement strand
TGCAATTACACTTCTGCGTATTGTTTTAAAAAATCCCAATTCAGTTACTGTACTTTATAGAGTACAGTATTCACTGAATGACTCAGACATTTTCAATCTTCTGGATTTTTAGGGAATGGCTTAATGATCAGGAGTAAGGTATTTTCACTGTAAAATTCTCATCGTAACAAAAATATTTTAAATGATCTGTCTTTTGCAAGAAGTTGTGTAAACATGAAGTTGCAAAACAGTCACATTACTCTCATGAAGGTTATGGAAATTAATATTAATTGGCTTTGCTTTCTAGAGAGAAGGGGGGCCGTGTGCACGCACAGTTGAGTGTGAAGTTCGAGAGGACTTGGTTGACTCGTGTGTTCCTGGAGATATGGTAACAGTGACTGGGATTGTGAAGGTATTTAGTAGTTTTTGCAGTTACTTTAAGCACATTATTAAAGGACTTCAATTTTGGCATGATTTCCATTAATCATGTGCAAGATTAATGATAGTCATAAGATCGCTGTAAGAATAAAGAATTATAAAGTAATTATAACAATGTTATAATTATTAATGTATGACAGTTTGTCTAGACCATTAAGCCACGATTTTAGACTCACCTAGTTGGTCTGAAGGAATAAAAAATTCAATGGATAAAATTGTCAGCTTGATGGAAAGAAGTAAAAAGTTGAAGTGTATTACAAACTGGATGTGCATGTGATAATGTCACAACCTCTGTACTTTGTAGTACATTCAAGTTTATGATACTTTTGCAGGTTAGTCAGCTTCAAGAAGGTTCAAAATATAACAGGGATAAATGTATGTTTTCTCTTTATATTGATGCTTCGTCAGTCACCAACTGTAAAGCTGGGAGTGATTCTGCATCAGCTGCTGGGATTGAGTTCAGCATTAAGGATTATTATGCAATACAGGTACTTTATGAGATGTGTGAGTTTTCTTATATAGTTTGATCGTAATTTGAAATGCTTCTTTGTCTTTGGAATTTATTTTTATGTCAATTGAATACTGTACTGCATTATTCCTGTAAAAACATTAGTAACCTACCAAGCAGTTACATAGGTGAAAGCTTCCTACCTTGGTAGTCCAAAATTAAAATTTTGCGGTGGCGCTGCCATCATTCGTGTCGGTGAACAGAACCCGCCACTTTTGGTATAGTTTGGTATAAATTAGCAGAACCTATCCAGTTCATTTTCTGCCGGCTCCTGGTTAACATCGGTAGTTGGATGCAGTCCTCGCTTCATCATTTGGATATTTTCCAGGAATTTGGTGAAGTATTTCATCTTGGAAGGTTTTTTGCTCTTAGCTTTTACTGTTAGCTTATTAGTTGATATTAGCTTTTTTGCTTGCCATCATGGCTATCATTATGTCAGATTCCAGCTCTTCTGGAATTCGTTACTGCAACGAATGATATAGGACTAGGTTATTTGAGTTGATTCATGATGCTCATACCAATGTACTAAGTGTAGAGGGCGAGAGTGTTCTAAAGATTTAACGTGCTCAGACTGTAAAGGGTGGGATGATAACCAGTGGAAAGTTTATAGGTCTCATTCAGACAAATTAGACAAAGATAGGAAAAGGAAAGCAGCTCTTGGAGCCAATTGTAGAGCTAGACTGGAAGCTATTCCTTTACCTGAAGAGGTAAAGAATAGCGCTTATCCTTCCACTCCTGCTCCTCCTGTATCACCCATTCTTAACCCTCCTTCATCTTTACCACGGATTCCTTAACCAGGTTCCCATGACGTTGATTCTATTGTCTTAGTCCGTCTTGAATCTAGGGTCAAAATTTGAATTTTGGACTGCTGAGGTAGGAAGCTTTCAGCTATATATCTTCTTGGTCAGCATATTATGTACCGGCCTAGTTTTTTTATCTTGAAATGGTCATGTTTGGTTTTTGTAAATGCTTTGTTACTTGACCAGAAACACAAAATACTTCATGTGATCTTCATGTTCTAGGAAATTCAAGCAGAGCCACAGTTATTCAAGCTAATCATAGCATCCCTGTGTCCCCGAATATGTGGTCATGAGCTTGTCAAGGCTGGACTTGTGTTATGCTTGTTTGGAGGCTGTTCCAGAGGTGGTGCTGATAGAGTGCCAATTCGTGGAGATCCCCACATTTTGGTTGTAGGCGATCCAGGACTGGGAAAGAGTCAGATGCTACAAGCTTGTGCTAATGTTGCACCAAGAGGTTATTCTAACATTCTTAATTTTATAATATGCTCATCACAAAATTACTTTAACCAGAATTTTTCCTGTTGTTGTTAATGCATCTGCTTAGTTTGTGAATGGCAATTTTTAATTCTCAGCAAATTACAGGGAGAGTATGTGTTCTTAAATTAAGTTTCATAGTTCTTGCTACTGGTTGTAGCATCAATTTTTGTATGCTGTATTTATATTAGTTTTTTGTTCATATTTCTCTTTTGGTTGTGTCTAGCTCCTCTAATGAACAAAATGCTGTTTACAGTTACAGTATTCAAATTAATCTTTTATAATCCTTTTCCATTTTCAAGGGGTCTATGTTTGTGGTAACACAACTACCACATCTGGGTTAACGGTTACCTTGAGCAGAGAAGGTGGGGGCTCAGGAGATTATGCCTTAGAAGGAGGGGCACTTGTTTTAGCTGACCAGGGTGTGTGCTGTATTGATGAGTTTGACAAGATGGGCAACCAACATCAGGTTAGTGTAGAAGGCTTTGTAAAATTGGAAAGTATATCATCATTATTTCCCTTCCTCATTTTTCTTTAATGCCATAGCGCTGAAAATGTTCATGAAAAGATGTAGGTTTAATGTTTTTGTCACATTGGTGGCATGATAGATTTGTAGATTAGAATTTAGACAGTATGGGAAGAGTAACAACTACATGGATAAAGTTTTAAGAAATGGCAGGACCATGGTAAATAAGAGTGGTATCCGATTGGAATTAATTAATCAGTTCCCATGGCACTCCATGGGGTGCATAGATCCTGTATGCACATTTTCACAAATTTCTGCTTCAGGGCTGTACTTAGTAGCAACTCGGTGTGGTTTCTTGGGTTTAAGAATCTTTGCCTTTAGAGTATATCCCTCACTTTGTGGGAATCTCCCCTTTGTACTCAGGAGAAGCAGATCCTTGGAGACTGGTTAGCTGTTAGTGTAAATTACAGAGTTTCAAGCCTGGCATATTGTTGGCAGATTTAATAACAAATGAGGAAGTGGTAGAAGGATAGGGCTGGAAATTAGACTGAAATGGTTTGGCCATATGATGAGAATGGGAGATAGACAATCTTTATTTATGGGACTGGCAGGATACCAGCAAGAAGGCTCAGAACTACCACAGGGGAAAAGGTCAACTGTAATGCACCAAATACGGTAGAGTAATCTAATGGAATGAATGTATCAGTTTTTAATTCTGTAAAGGGAGAACATACCTTATAAACATGACTAATGATGATTTGTTCCTACACCGTATACAAACCTTCTGTCCTTTACTTAGTATAGATTGCAGTTCAGCTGAAACTACTGGCTAATACATTCTTTTATACTGAGGTAGTTAACTACCGGGCCGGTAGTTACCTGCCCGGCAGTGGGGAAGCACCGCCCTCACACTGGCTCACTGAGTAGTCAATTTGATTACAGACAGGACTTTGATGATGACCCCTGATATCAAGGGGTTTGGTTTTTGGTGGGACCATACAAGTAAAGGACTCCAGGTTTGTATGGTTAGGGAAAAATACATTTTGCTTTCAAAAATGTCCTTTGTTCCTACACCTTATAGAAACCTTCTGTCCTTTACTTAGGAGACTCATCGAGTGAGGACTTATTTACTTCTCTCTGCCTGACTGCTGTGGGTTGTATTTTTCACCTTTCTTGGTGAGTTCTTTCTGTTGTTCAATGCTATATGTGTTTATTTGTGTTTGTGAAATCCACGGAAGTCCTCCTCCCAACACATATGCCCTGGAGTTGGAGGGAAAAGATGCAGTAATTTCTGTTCTTTTATTGATGTAGACCCTCACGCCCTTTGTGCTAAATGGCGGGGGGGGCATGAGTGTGCACCAGAGATTTGACATGTGATGAGTGTGTTTCCTGTGTCGTCTGAGCAGTGGGGGGAGGTTTGAGGGGAGGAGCAGTATCAAGGGAAGGCTTCCAGAGCTTTGTCTGAGGACTATACGCCCTTGGCGATACTTGTGGTGGCTGACCATTTGTCATCCTTCCTTCCTCCTCAAAAGCTTCCTTGTCTTACTGTTTCCTCTTCAGGGGAAGTCTCTCCCTCTGCTCCTTCGTCTGATTTGACGAGCAAAGAAGATGGGGGCCGGGCTGGTGACAGGGATGTCTTGCATCCAAGGGCCTCTTCTGGCTCTATGGGGGATCTTTCCCCCTCAGGGCGAGGAGAATCCTTTTGTCTAACCCTTACTTTTGTTCCCTCAGGTGTAGCATGTCGCAGGCTGGGATACGCAGGCCTTGGCTGACACTAGGCCTTCCTGGTACTCCCTCATTACAGGCCTGGTGTCTATTTTCTAATGTGCCTGTGACTCATATGGCAGTGGCGGTGACAACGACTACTGTGACAAGGCATAGATTTGTCCCTTCAATGTGACTCCCTCAGTGGTGATGGGCACTCACCCTCATATGCCCTTAACCCAACCTATAGTGCCGCCTCCACCTGGGTTTGCGGTGTTATCACCCCCTGCCACATTTGTTACTGCTGTATCTCAGGGCCCCTCCACTCAGGGTTTTTGGTTTTTTTTCTTCCGGTGGTTGGTTGGGCTCCTGTAGGGCTCCAGCCTCCCTTAGGGGGAGCTTTCTGTGCCACTGCCTACTGCTGCCTCTGCTCCTGTGCCTGCTACCTTTTCCAGGTACTGCTCCTATGACTGCTGCTCCAGTTGCCCCTTGAATTGGGGACCTTACCGCCATCCTGAGGAAACTGACGAAGAAGAAGAAAGCTCACAAGGTGTCGTCATCTTCTTCGTCTTCTGCTGCCTCCTCCCCTTTGACTTCTAAGGCTAGTCAGCCGAAGAAGACGAAGGTAACTTCTCCTCCCTCTTAAGACTTCTCAGGGTGTGTCTCCTTGTACTAAGGAAACAGTTGGGTCTCCCATTGGCTCTCCTGTTCTTTCAGGAAGAGGAACCATCACACTGTCCACAGGGTCTAGCGTGATGGGAGCCACAGGAGTGCAAACTTTGGTCCGCACTCCTGTTATTAGCCCTAGAGGTTCTGCCTCTAAAGCTAACACTGCATTGGGCATTCGTTCGCGAGCTTCCCTGAATGCTCACAAATCTGTGGATTCATGTGCATCCAGTGTCGCAACTCAGGCGTAGAGTGGAAGAAAGGTGTTAGTCACGAAGTTGTCTCTCTTCTTCTAAGCGTTCCTCCTCATAGCGATCGCTCAGTCCCAGGGCTGACATGACTGTCTCGTGAATTGCTCATATGTGAGACTAGAAGGAGCCAGGTGAGCACTCGTCTCCACCCAGCTCGCTATCATGTTCACATGATCACTCTAGCTTGGTGGCAGTGAGTGATTCATCTGCTATGCAAGAACCTCATAACCCTCTTCGGGGAGTGTTTTGCCAGGGTGAGAATGCTCTCTTAGACTCACGTCGCAGCCGTCACCGTGAGTTAATGACTGCTCGTGGCTCACTCTTTCTGCTAGTTCTGCTAGCAGAGTGAGCGAGTGTCCAGTCTTCCTTACCTGTCCTTTCAACTTCCTGGAGTTATACCTGGAGGTGCGAGGCGATCAGGAGGAACGCTGGGAGGTGTCTCCCCAGGGTTCAGCTGCAAAGGACCTATATTCATTGGTTTGGTCTTAGGACCAAAACAGGTTGGTATTGTACGCCTGAGCAGTTCAGGAAGGTCCAAGGGGTCTGGCGAGGTTCTCCCTCCAGCAGGGAGAGGGTCTCGTGAGGAATAAACCTTTGAAGGATAGAGGGTCCTTTGCCTCAGGATGCAGACACCCCTGAGATCCAGAGGACAAAGCAGGTTGAGCAGGACTTCGTTCACCTAGGTCCTGGCCTTATGCAGCAACACCCTTACTCTGCGGAAGTCGTCTCACTTTTGCAGCAAGAGACAACGAGCCTAGATGCTACCGCTATGGTAGCTCTCCTGGCTCTCTTGGTTGGATCTGTGGTTGTTCACAGTATCCAAGGTTGCTGCCTCCTCAGGGGTTATCATCCCCAGGGAGGATTGGGCCTTCGGGAGACTTTGTCAGTCTGGAGGTATGGTACCTGGCCCACCAGACTGCCAACCTGTGGGCTAACCTGGTGTTGAAGAGGAGGGATGTAGTTCTGAATCGAATCAAGTTCTGAGTTGGCTTTGATCCTTAGGAATGGACTGTTGCTGGCTTCTACCTCTCTCTGTCCTAGAGAGATGGTAGATGCTGTGGTGGAGAAGCATTGAGCTGAAGACAATGACCACCTTGTCCACCAGGCAGTTGCAAAGACCTCAGGGTCCTCGCGTTCTACTGCGACTAGACCCCAGAGTCAAGCTAGTTCTTCCTCCGCCCCTAAGAAACCTCAGTCTTCGAAGGGAGTGCGAGGAAGTACGCAGCCTTTTTTTGCTTCAAAAGGAGTGCAGTCGCACCCTTTCAGCCCTCCTTCCCTTCAGGGAAGGGAGGTAAGGAAAGAAGAAAGGGAAATAAATATAGGGGTGGAGTTCCACCCCAGCTGCTGCCACTGGTGTTTGCCTATCGACCCATCAAGCAACATGGCAGCTATACGGAGCCGAGACCTGGGTAGTAGACATTCCCTGGGAGGGATATCTACTCCCCTTTGAGTTGAGGCCACCCCTCACCAACTTTCCGATCCATCACCAAACTTGCAGCCCTGGTTTGACCAAGGATCTGGCACTGAAACAAAAAGTGCAAGAATGCTGAGCAAAGGGGCTATGGAAGTCGTACGAGATCAATCCCCGGGGTTCTACAGTTGAGTCTTCCTTGTAGAGAAGGCCATGGGGGACTGGAAACTGGTGATAGATCTCTACTTTGAACCGATTCGTTCACCAGACTCGCTTCACGAAGGAAATGGCACGCTGTGTGCTAGTTTCAATCAGGGAGAACGACTTCATGCTTTTGATAGATCTGAAGGATGCATATTTCCAAATACCCATTCATCAGTCTTTCCGAAAGTACCTTTGCTTTATCCTCAAGGGGACGGTGTTCCAATTCAGGGCACTTTGTTCCGGACTCTTGACTGCTACCCAGGTGTTCATGTGAGTGTACACTCTCGTTTCAGCTTGGGCCCATTTGGCAGGGATACGTCTCTTGAGTTATCTCGAAGATTGGTTAGTCATGGGAGCTCCTGCTCACAGTTGCTACAGGACAGGGATCATCTCCTCAGATTTTGTCGCTATCTTGGGTTCATGATCATTTCGAGAAGTCAGATCTCATTCCCAGGCAGAGGATAAGCTGGCCTGCTGATCATACAGTAGCAGCATGAGTCTTCCCCGCGGTCTCGCATATCAGGAGGTTCAAGAAGACAGCACAGCTGTTCCTGTCTCATCAGGAGCAGCCAGCTCAGCACCTATGGTCCTTGGAGAAGCTGGCCCCTCATGGGCAGCTTCACCTTTGGTCTCTTCAGTGAAGGCTGAAGGAGTTTTGGTCGCAGGTTGAGACCCTTAATCCTTTTTCCATCCCTCTCGGAGGAAGTGAGAGAGGATTTAGCCCGGTGGCTCGACGATAGGAACCTCTTAATAGGTGTGGAGTTGCACACTCCCCTTCTGAGCATGCTTCTGTTCTCAAGCATCAACCGAAGGGTGGGGCACACACACCTGGAGGAGTTGCTGACTACTGGAGTGTGGAGCCTTCACAAGCACCTTCACATCAATATCCTGGAACTCAAGGCGGCCCTCCTAGCCCTCCAGGAATTCCAGGATCAAGTGATGGGACACTGGTGTTGATGAGTGACAACACCACGGTAGTGGCATATGTCAACAAGCAGGGGGGTCTCATGTGTTTCCTGCTTCACCAGTTGGCGGTGCAGGTACACAAGTGGCAGTAGCTCACTTGGTAGAGCTGTTAGCCAGGTACATTCCAGGCAAGAGGAATGTAGTGGCAGACAAGCTCAGCCGCCAGAATCAGGTGATAGGGACAGAGAAGTCTCTTCATACAGATGGGGCGGAAAAGTTGTTGAACCTATGAGGGCGTCCAGTTGTGGACTTGTTCGCCACCCAGCAAAACAGGAAGCTACAGGTTTTCTGTTCCATTGTGCCGGACCCGTGGAAAGCTGCAGAGGGTGTGTTCCAACACCCCTGGGACAACCTCGATATGTACGCCTTTCCTCCATTCTGTCTGATTCGCAAGGTGATCAGCAGGGCGCTGGTCACTTCGAATCTTTGGATGATTCTGGTGGCTCCTGGCCATTTGGTACCCCAACCTGCTAGCTCTTTTCTCATAGGCACTGAGGGAAATTCCTCCCTGGCACAACCTTCTATGTCAACTGCTCATAGAGCAGTACCACTTGGCAGTGCAGTCCCTGTGTCTTCACAGCTGGCGGTTATCCACCATCTCTTGTGAGCGAGAGGCTTTTCTCGTCAAGCAGCAACAGAGATAGCAGGATACCTCAGACAGTCATCTGCAGCAGTATACTACCAAGGAAAGTGGGCTGTCTTCTGTGGCTGGTGTCATAGACTGGGTTTCTCTCCTGTCAGAGCTACTCTTCAGCAGGGCATGAACTTCCTAGTCTCTCTTTGCCAAGAGAAGCTCCTCTCTGTCTCTGCATTAAAGGATACAGGTCTACCTTGGGCCTAGTCTTAAAAACTGAGAGTCAATGATATTTCTTCCTCTCAAGAAATATCTCTGCTGATTAGGAGCTTCAAGAGGCCTTGCCCACCCAAGGAACTCAGACCTCCTGAGTGGGATGTGACTCTCGTACTAAGGAGCTTGGCTTATCCACCTTACGAGCCTTTACAAGAGTCATCAGACGGGGATCTGACACTCAAGACTCCTTCTGCATGTCCTGGCATCGGCAAAGAGAGTTTGAGAAATTCACAGTCTTTCCTTCAGTGTGAAACACTCGAGAGGATGGAAATTGGTTATGCTCTATTTCGTCCCGGGGATTTCATAGTGAAGACTCAGAACCCTTGGGTCCCTGATGCTGGATTTGCGTCCTTTATGATCCCTCCTTAGAGGACTTTTGTGGTAATGACCCAGATGAGATGCTGCTTTGTCCAGTTAGAGTGCTATGTGCTTCTGAAGAGGACTCATCATCTCTGGCCCGAGTGTTGACGACTCTTCGTTAGCACCGGGTGACCAAGAAAGGAATGTCCAAGAACACTATTTCTTTCTGGCTTCATGAAGTACTCAGAAAAGCGTACTCCGCTAAAGGCAGGTACGAGACACCGGTACCTTTCGTCTGAGTGCTCACGAAGTCAGAGGTATTGGTCCTTCCCTCGCATTCTGCAAGAACCTGTTGGTTCCTCATGTGCTGAAAGCTGGGTTATGGTTGAATTAGACCACATTCTTCTCTTTCTACCTTCAGGATATAGCCCGACATTTTCCTTGGGACCTGTGGTGGCTGCTCATCAAGTTGTGTAGCTTACCCAGCTCCTTTAACAGGACAAGGTTGCATCTCACCTTTTGTCTTTGTTACGAATGTGGGTGTGAATGCGAGAGTGACTGGCTCTCCTTTCTCCTCCCTTCACTCTACTCTCATCCTTCGGGCAGAGAGTTTGCATCCATCACACGCTGGAACTGGCAGCCGATTGTAGGTAAAACTATGCAGAGTAACCTTTCTTATTATTGTGACTAGTTTATAGAAGCATATATCCTCCCCTTTCCCTAGTGATGGGGGAGAGGGGGCCTTGACATTAGACAAACCCCAATGTTTATATTTGCCTTATTGTCTCCGACATCATTATCAATCGTTCAGAGGCTTAGTTCTCTTCCTCGCTCTTATGACCAGGAAAGGAAACATAAGGTAGCAAGAACACCAGTCTGTTCATAGAAGTTCACTCAGATTCCTCCCTCCAATCAGTGTCCTTCCTAATGTACAGGTCTGAGGGTTGTATAATGTGTAGAAACAAATCACAATATTAATAAACATTACCTTAATATAATATCTAGCCTAAATCCCAAAACCGCACCAAAATTTACCACATTGGCAACCCTGTTACCTCCTATTCTGTCCGCCAGTTGGCAACACTGTCGTTGACAGATACGAAAACCTTCCCTCAAATCAGTTGTTAACGAGCGCCGTGTTGTTTACATCACGGCCGCTCTTTATAAATTTCCTTAAACATTTTTGTGCCTTTAAAGCTTTCATATTTGTTAAATGAGACTTTATATGAATTACCACTCACGCATACATCACGAAATATTAGTGAATTAACTTTGATTTCTGTTGTGGTTCTTATCTTAAATTACGAACTTTTGGCGCGACCCGGAACTACTGACCTGTCCAATTCTACAATGGATTACCAAGAAATTACGATGCTTCCTTCTGCCAGCAACATCATAAGGAACTGCCCGGTTTGTGGGACAAGGATTGAGTAGCAGGAGTATGAACCCCATGACATTTGTAGCTCTTGTCGTGGACAGGATTTTGTGACTTGACTTGTTCTCGTTGTGAAACGTATGTAAGCCCTGGTCTGACGAGGATATGACTTGGCTTGATGGTAAACTCCAAACAATCTTGCAGCGTAAAAGATCGGTTAAGGAGAAAAAGAAATCGATTGCTAAACTGTCTCTAACGAATTCTTTGACTTGGGCGCATCATGATTCTGGCTCTTCGGTTTCGGTATCGTAGGACTCCGATTCCGAATTAATTGATGCTTTGCCCCCCTGTACAACCGGTAATTAGTGAAGTTATTTCTGATGTAGATTCGAAGATTTTGGCAATGGAAACTACCTGGAAACAGAATTTTAAGAAATTACAGCTTAGTCTAGATAGAGATATTTCTGCTAAGTTTAACAATCTGTCAGAGAATTTTCAAGAAGCCTTTACTAGAATGTCTAACACACTTTTAGATTCATTTTCAGCTCCTCGTCAGGTACCTGTCGACAGCACCATGGGTAACGGTGCGACAGATACCCCGGCTTGTGAACCCCGTCGTGGCGAAGGCCTAGGGGGGATCCGGTCCGGGCTCCGGGCAGGTGCCTAACGAATCTTTACCCCCAACGTGTCCCCTGTTAGTCCCGTAACAGTGCCAAAGGGCGCTTATTTAGGAAGGGGGGAAGGGGGGAGGGATATTAGTGTCAGACCTAAGATAGCTAGTCGTCAGGATTTTACTTCAGAGGAAGTTTCTAAGTTAGGATCTGATGATGATGATGATGATGACGCGGATTCGTGTGATATTGATGTTTCCTCGAATGGATGTCATGATGTAGAATTCAAAGAAACTTTTTGATTTAATTTTGAGTTTTCTTCCTCAGGCGAGGCCTAAAGAGCAGAAGCAGCCTCCGCCCTCGTTGTATTACAGAAGGGATTTTTCTTGACGGTCCTTCCCGGTCACGGAATTTTTACGTTTTCCCTTTGCCCAGAGGTTCGCGAGAGTGAGGGCGGACGTTGCCGCTAAACTTTCGAAGGTGATCGGGGAAGGGAAGAGAAGCTCTTCTCTTCTACGACACCGGAGAGGAGTTTACCAGGTGGCAGATCTTTGATTCTCATTCTCTCGCCCACCCCCCCCCCCAAGCCAAATCCTGATTTTGTCCGACTTTTCAAGTCAACCCTTGCCTTCTAAGGCTTCGGTCTCTGTCTCAATTGAAGATTTTATTGCTATGGAGGCTGTTATGAGCTCCTTACAAGAAGCTCAATCCTTCAATATGTGGGTCCTCGGAGGGCTTTTAATGTATATCAAGGACTCCTGGGTTTGTTCCTCCTGATGCTCCTCTTTTTGAGAAATTCTGCTCATCCATTTCAATCGCTTCTGTACATCAGAACGAGCTTGCTGCTTCAATGCAGGCCTTTCTTGTTTCTCTAAGGCGTAACCTGTATTTGTCGCAGTTACCCTCCTCTGTATCGGAGATTCAGAGAACCCGTCTGTTGTCCTCTTCTCCTTTTGGCGATTTCCTTTTCGATATTTCTGTGCTTTCTGAGGTTTGAAGGAACATCAAGGTGATGCCTCTTCCCAAGCTCACTGGGGCCTTATCAAGAGCTTTTTCCTCTGGTCTTCCTCCCGTTCCTTCAAGGAGTAAGCGTAAGTTTAGGACCAGATCTGTACCTTCTGCTCCAGCCCAACAACCTCCTTCTGGCTCTTTTTCCAGAGTACATCTCAGGTTGCTGGTGCCTCTTCTTCATCCTCTGGTGCTCACCCTTTGAAACGCAGAGAGGTTCTTGGCGTGGCTCCAAGGGCAGAGAAAGAGCTCAACCTCCAGGAGGACCTTCTTCTTCTTCTTCTTCTTCTTCCTTGTCTCTGCGTAAGAATTTTCAGAAGTAGGAGTCATCACCTCGCCTGGAGACCGCAGTAGGAGCTGTCCTCTCTCCGCCATTGGTCAGCTTGGCAGGGGAGAGCAGTGGATGCTTGGGTGGTGGAGGTCCTGAAGGAAGGTTAGGGATCCCTTTTGTTTCCAGACCTCCACTTTCCAATCGTCCTCTCGAGTTCAGCAGTTATTCCCCTCACTCAATCAGGGTCAAGCCTTGGAGAAGGAGCTTTCGGCCCTCTTGGAGAAGGATGCCATAGAGCGAGCTCCTCCTTCTCCCTGTTTTCTCTCGGATGTTTGTAGTTCTAAAGGCCTCGGGTGCCTGGCGCCCCATCATAGATCTTTCGGTTTTGAACAAGTTCATTCTAAAGTCCAAGTTCAGGATGGAGACGGGTTCCAGACTGTTTCTTTCATCAGTCAGGAGGGGGGACTGGATGATTTCCATCGATCTGCAGGATGCTTATCTGCAAATCCCCATCCATCCAAGAAGCAGACCTTACCTTCGGTTTTCACGGACTCGAGAGTTTGTTCCAGTTCAAGACTCTTTGTTTCGGCCTCACCACTGCTCCACAGGTCTTTTCTCGGGTGATGGCTGCTCCTGTTTCAGCTATTCTGCATCAGTTAAATGTAAGGATGCTTCGGTATCTAGGCGATTGGCTAGTCCAGGCCGAATCTCTAGAGAAATGTCTCCGGTCGAGGGAGATAGTTCTGTCTCTTTGTGTCGAGTTGGGCATTCGTGTCAACTTCGACAAGTCCAATCTAATCCCTTGCCAGATCATGACTTATCTGGGGATTGTTTTGAATTCCCAGATTTTGAGGGCTTCTCCCGCTCAGAAACGGATAGACAAGCTTCTGAGTCTGATCGAAGAATTTTTGTCCTCCGTAACGCAGCCAGTTTCTCTTTGGAGGTCTCTCCTGGGCCATTTGTCATCCCTCATCCAACTGGTTCCCGGAGGTCGTCTCAGAATGATGTCCCTTCAGTCGACACTTCGCCAGTCATGGGATTTCGTGTCGAGGACACGATAGTCGCCTCTTCTCCACAATGTCGGAAGGATCTCCGTTGGTGGATGCAAGTTCACCTCAAGTCAGGGACATCATCTCTTCTTTCGGTTCCTCCGACCTAATGTTTTTGGTCAGACGCCTCGGATCAAGGTTGGGGCGCACACCTGGGCTCCGAAGCCGCTTCGGGCCTTTGGTTAGAGAGGAGAGGAGCATGTCAATAAATTGGGGGGAGGGAACTGAGGGCAGTGTACCTAGGCCTTCTTTCATTTCAGGGAACAACTGTTGGAGTCGGTTGTCGCGATCTTTGTCGACAACACCACAGCAGTCTCGTACTTGAGAAACCAACCCGGCGGCACACAGTCGATCTTCTCACTCAAGAAGCCCGTATCATCCTGTGTTGGGCAGAAGACAGGGGGATTACGTTGGTCCCTCAGTTTATCCTGGGCCATCACAACGTCTTAGCATACGCCTTGTCGAGACCGAACGAAGTTCAAGGGTCGGAGTGGACACTTTGCCAGGAAAGTCTTCGACAGCCTCAGGAAGAAATGGCCTGTCACAGTCGATCTTGTTTGCCACCCACTGAATTTTCGGTGCAATATATTCTTCGCCCCTTACCAGACTCCTCAGAGTGCCTGGACAGACTCTCTTTTGCAGGACTGGGAGGGACTTCAAGCCTATGCTTTCCTCCGTTCTCTCTGGTGAGGTCAGTCCTCAACAAAGTGAGGGCAACCAAGCGTCTGGATCTCTCACCTTGATCGCCCCCTTCTGGCCACAGAAGGAGTGGTTTCCCGACCTTCTGGAAGCACTGGTGGAACCCCCCATTCGCCTACCAGAGAGACCAGATCTTCTCAAACAACCCCATTTTCATCGGTTCCATCAGAGGCTCCACATGCTTCATCTTCATGCCTGGAGACTGTCAGGAGGTTCTCCAAGCACGAAGGGTTCTCCTCCAGAGTGGTGTTGGCGACAGTTGGCTCTTGCCAGGCGGCAATCAACCAGAGTAAATTATCAGGCTAAATGGTCGGTTTACAGACTTTGGTGTGTAAGGTCTCAAGGACATTCAATTTCTAGACCTTCCTTACCGAAAGTAGCGGAGTTTTTAGTTCATTTACATCATGACAGGGCCCTGTCACCTTCGTGCATTAAGGGTTATAGGTCTATGCTTTCCTATGTTTTAAGGCAAGGCTTCCTGAGATCTCTTCATCTTATGTCATTAGAGATTTACTTCGATCTTTTTCCCTATCTCGACCCAGGCCGCAGTGTTCGCCTCCAGACATGGGACGTTAACAAAGTCCTTCAAGCTTAAGGTTCCCTCCGTTTGAGCCTCTGAATTCTGCCAAAATTTAGGGACCTCTCTTCTAAGACACTCTTCCTTGTCTCACTGGCTACAGCCAAGAGGGTGGGTGACTGCAAGCACTCTCTTTTCTGGTTGCCAGATCTGGACAAGACATGATTTTGTCATACCTTCCTGAATTTGTCGCAAAGACTGAATCGTCTGATAATCCCATTCCCAGGTCTTTCGTACTGAAGTCGCTGGTCGACTTTGTTGGTAATTTAAATGAGGAATTAGTTCTTTGCCCTGTTAGGGCGCTCTCATGTTATTTACGCTGCACGAAGGACATTCAGGGTCGTCCCCAGTCATCTGGTTTGTTTCACCCCGAAATGTCAAGAGGACCTATTTTGCAAAGAATGGTGTATCCTTTTTTCTCAGAGATCTGATCGTTTAAAACTGGTGGTTTCGGCTGCTGGGGAAGACCAGACGCCGAGAGCACACAGTATTAGAGCAGTTGCTACATCAGTAGCTTTTATGAAGAACGTCTCAGTCGCCAAGGTCCTTGAGGCGGCGACTTGGCGTTCTAATTCTGTTTTTGCCTCTTTTTACTTGAGGGATATTTCTCTAGTTCTAGGCGACCTTCGTTCTTTGGGCCCGTGGTGATGGCAGGACAGGTCGTCAGACAGGAGAATTAGGTAGTCTTCCTGTTTTACGTTTGGTTGCTACCTGTATATTATTCATTAATTTTTGTTTTGTTGTATATATTTTTTGTTTTTGTATTATAACCCATGGCAGTTTTTTGACGTAGTTATAATGGGAATTAGCAGTTTTGGTACTTAGGTGTTTTTGATGACAAGGACTGACTGCTTGGGCAACTCATGCTGCTTCCATTTTCAGTGTGAAATGGTTCCAGCCACTGGGTTGTCGGCACTGGCGACTACGCTTCTCCCAGAGTCGATGCTGACCTAGGACTAGCCACTGGTTCGCTTGTCCTGACAACTCCTGCTTCTTCCACTGTCCTGGACAGGGAATTAGTCGATGGATCGTCTGCTGTCATCTGGTGACTCGCTCACCAATCTACTTTTTGTCTCACCTGTCTTCTCAGAGTCAGACACCTCGTGGAGATCAGGCGGGACATTTAGTAGCCCTGAGTTTCTTGTTGACGAAGTCGGTTGCATGATACACCCCCGATGATCGTGTTAACATGAGACCAGGTTGGACTGTCAGGCATTCGTCCTTCGGGACTGAATCGCCTTTTTGCTCCGCGCTCCTTTTTCTTGGCACCAGAAAGCTCGAGTTAGGAGTTGCTCATGAGCCGATTCGTTGCTGGCAACGTTGGGTTGCGTTGATACACCCCCAAGGTTTGCTTAGCTTTGAATCGCCCAGACAGTCCAGACTCTCATCCTTCAGGGAAAGAATAGTGCTTGATAGTCTTCAGGGTGCAGCCTTGCTGTCCGCAATTCGTCTGACTGGTCACCTGGTCGGTCACCTGACTTTAGTACAGACGGACTGACTATGCACTTACTCCTTGTCCTGTGCTACCACAGTTGGTGGCATTATGGTAGGAGACTTTGAGTTGTTAGTATCTTTGACCTTGGGTTGAGTTTTGACTGCCTATGATATATATTTCTTTGTTTGTTTTCTCCTATTCTGTCCGAAGGGGAAAGGGGAAATTGTATTCAGATTCCCTCCTCCTTTTCAATGTGATTAATCGGGCTAGATAAATTATATTAAGGTAATGTTTATTAATATGGAATTTTTATTCTAAAATTAATATTAATAATACTTACCTGTATAATTTATCTAGTCCCACCCATCCTACCCCACGATCTGCCTATCACAACTGATTTGAGGGAAGGTTTTCGTATCTGTCAACGACAGTGTTGCCAACTGGCGACAGAATAGGTGGTAACAGGGTTGCCAATGTGGTAAAGTTTTGGTGCGGTTTTTGGGGATTTAGGGCTAGATAAATTATTACAGGTAAGTATTATTAATATTAATTTTAGAATAAAAATTCCATTTTTAAAGAAAATTGTATTTTTCTAATTATGTATACAAAACCTAGGTCCTTTACATTAAAGCCCACCTCATGCCATCCCTCAATCTGTTTCCTGGACTTAAAGCAAATTGGAATGTTTACGTCAAGTAAGCAAATTGGAATGTTTACGTCCAGTCGGGACGGGACTTTCAACTACTGGACAGTAGCTATCTTGTTTGAAAGTTCAATGTCCAATTTCCAGCTTTCTCGGAAAGTAATTCCTAATGTAAAGGACCATAGGTTTGTATAGTTAGGAAAAAGACAGTTTTACTTTAAAAAATTGTGATATTTCATGATCTGTCCTAGATTATTACCTCGTGCTGATTTTACATTTATCAGATTCCTTAGAGGAATGTCAAAAGGGTAAGACACTGGAGTATGGAATCTAGTGTGAAAATTATTTCCCTCATAATTTGTGGCTGCAGAAAGCCTTTTAGTATATAACATTGTCTTGTTAATTGTGGTTTTATTTTGAACTTACAAGTTTTATCTTGGCAGGCACTTCTTGAAGCTATGGAGCAGCAGAGTATCAGTATTGCAAAAGCTGGTATTGTGTGTTCTCTTCCTGCTCGGACATCTATTTTAGCAGCAGCAAACCCTGTTGGTGGTCACTACAACAAAGCCAAGACTGTTTCTGAGAACCTCAAAATGAAATAGCGCACTTCTATCAGATTTGACTTGGTTTTATTCTGTTAGATAAACCAAATGAGGTAAGCAACTGTTTAGATTAGTGGTGTGGGAAAGAAATGCTTTTAAATTTCAAAAGTATGTACATAGTATACATGGATAGAAGAGACTCCAAAGATCATATGAAATTGTTAGGTATAATTGATTTTTCTTGCATATTGAAATTTGAAGGTTTATTGTGAATATTTCATTTCAGGAGTTAGATTGTCTGTTGTCAGAGCATGTAATGGCACTCCATAGTAGTACTGGAGAAAAGATACCAAAACCACTAAGTGGCGTAAGAGTACGCCGCGAAGATTTGTTAAATGCTTCGACTGTCATCGATAGAGATACGCCTTTAAGGTAAGTGCTGCCCTTCATTTTCTTTGTTGTACAAAAGTGTTCCTTCCAGAGACAGTGATACCATGATGCTTAGTGCTTTTAGTATTAATCAACATTTTCTGTTACAGTCAACCCCCCATATTCGCATTCTCGAGATCCGCGGACTATCTATTGAAAGCTTTTCTTTGTACCATATCTAACCATTATTCACGGAACTTCACCTATTCGTGGGTTTTTTCCTACAATAAATATTCATTAATTATAGTGTATTTTGATGTTATCATGAAAAAATACATTTTTGTACATGAACTTCCCTGCCAGATATATACTTAGCTTAGGTCTCTGACGTCACGACAGAAAATTCAAAACTCGCGGCACACGCTACAGGTAGGTCAGGTGATCTACCTTACCCGCCGCTGGGTGGCGGGTGTTAAGAACCAGTCCCCCTTTCTTGTCAGATTATTTTCTGTCGCCGGCTGGCAACACCTGTTGTTCAGTCCTTACGATAGTTAAAAATTCGTTCTCGTTGCGACTTTGATTTTGGATTTTGGTGAAGTACCCTTTGTTTTGTTGGCTTGGCATACGCTTTTTGGACTGTTTTTTGGGGATTTTTCTTTTGGATTTCTCTTACAATATCTATAATCATGGATGATTCTGAAGTTAAGAAACCTAGTTTATTTAGGGTTTTGTTCAGAGAAGGAATGTAAAGTTAGGCTTCCTAAAGCTGCATTAGATCCTC
>NC_087211.1:75876801-75912894 GCF_015104395.2 Macrobrachium nipponense | reverse complement strand
CAGTTTGGGGAGTAAAGGAACCTCTAGAAAAAAACCAAAAATTGAAAATCCAACAGTGCAAGGAGTAAATGGATCCTCTAGAACCATGATCCGAACAGTGCAAAGGAGTAAAGGACCTCGAGAAAAACCCATGATCCAACAAGTGCAAGGAGTAAAGGGACCTCTAGAACACGATCCAACAGTGCAAGGAGTAAAGGACCTCTAGAGCCATGATCCAACAGTGGCAAGGAGTAAAGGACCTCTAGAACCGAGAGGTTCGACATCGGGGCACATTTACCGCATACTGGTGCTGCTGTCCAGTGAATCTTGTTGCTCTCGGCAGATGAAGGAGTTCAGGGATTAATTGTGAATGTGAAAGATCTCTGTTAAATACAGCTGATGGTCCAAGAAGTCATTACTATCGTTAGGAAACAGAAACCTACCTCCACGAACCGCTCTATCTAAAAGAGACGAATCTTCGGCAGAAGCAGACATCCACACTAGAGAACAGTATTCTAGTAAAGGAAGCACAAATGACCTAAAACAGGTCGCACCGACTTTATTATTTATAAATATATGAAGCCTTTCGTACGGGGTGGTGGGGGGGGGGGGGGGAGGGAGGATGAGGTGGAAAATCCACCCGTACAAGATATGGCTAAACCAAGTGTTTTCGTTTAACTGGAGTTCAGCCTCATACCCCACCGACTACACCATTCACTAATCGGCTCCTTGTCACGACTGAGACTAAGGGCAGCTTCATTTCTTGTAAGTGGAGACTTTACTACACCCACAAGTGTTGCATCATTGGCATACTGAACAACTTTGGAGAGCACAGGGAGAACAGGCACTGTATTGCTAGGCTTGCGCTCATCTGCAGATGCACATAAATATCTATAGAATCTACTAATCTTGGGAGACAACTCACTAGAAACCTTTTTAAAAAACCAAAGGGAGAAACTATCAGGATCTTCTCCATCCCAGCTGTCAAGACTAACAGAAATTTTTTATTTTCCTAGAGCAAAGGGGAAATTTTGTAAGATTAGGTTCAAAAGCTCGATGAAGCAGTTCAGCTTTTTCCTTATGAGTCAGTAATCAAATTACCATCATCTGGTAGTAGTGGAGGAATTGAAGAAGAGCCGGACCCAAAAATAGATGATTTTGTTTGTTTGTATGGTGTTTATACGTTGCATGTAACCAGTGGTTATTCAGCAACGGGACCAACGGCTTTACGTGACTTCCGAACCACGTCGAGAGTGAACTTCTATCACCAGAAATCTCTAACCCCTCAGAGGAATGCCCGAGAATCGAACTCGCGGCCAACGAAGTGGGACGCCAACACCATACCGACCACCCCACTGAGACGCTCTAAAGATAGATGATGCCCATTTGTTCCACCACAGATGAGGCCGAGTAATTCTAGTCCCGCAGCCCGGACCACTGAGATACAACGAACGAGATACAGACTGTAACCCCTACCAGTATTTAGGAGTAGACTTGTAAACTGTGAAACTGACCGTCTCCCGGAAATATATGGGGGGCTTACTTAACAAGCACCACTAATTGCGCATCCTAGAATACTGTGGTGGTTTTGACAGACATTTTAGTGGATGGTTTCCCTCTGACAGACGCCCCACAACGAGTGGGGAGGGGGAGACAGGATCTGCGTCCAACATTGGAGATACCAAGTAAAATTTGTACTACAATAGCACTTCATATCCTCGAATGCTGTGACGGTAATGCCAGACATTGTGGTGGGTGGTTTCATCCTGACAGTCAGGACCCTAAATAGGTGGGCGTTGGGAAAGGGCAAAACCCTGATGATTAATGTCTCTAGGTTAGTATAGTAGGCTACTTTTGACCCGTATTATACATTATCGTGATATATTTAATAAATATATATTTAATAAATAATATTTGTATTTATTTAATACAAATATTATTTAGTTGTTTCATATAAATAACAGTCATCTGTAGGCCTATAATAATTCGGTCATATTATTTTGTATGCAAGCAACTGACTTCAATTATAGTACTCACTTTAGCTTTGTGTACAAGATGAACATTAATGTAGCGGTGGCTGGAAGACTGGCACTGTAAAGTAGCATGTAAGATTAGAGTTATTGCTGTGATATGTCTATGTATATAACATTTGTTAAATAGAGTAATACGCACGCATTAAATAGATAGTAATACATATGTAATATATACGCTATAGTCAGAGTACAGATCATAATAATTGCGCTATAGCCTACTCGGTTTATTTTATCGAAGCTGGACTACCTTCTTTTGGTTTAAACTGACTTTCATACTAATGAAATCATGGATACATTTTTGTATTATCAGTTTTAGGAATGAATATTGTTGTTACTATAGTCAATTTTTTTTCGGCTGGTGTAAAATTCGTCAGATTAATACACCTGGCTGAGGAAGTACACAGAGGATCTCTGTTTTTTAAACAATCTCTCTACACACCAAGTTATTTCGAACATTTCCATTCTCTCAAGAAGATTATGAATAAATATAAGAGCAAACTAGACAAGAAAAATAATCACATGGCATTAATGTAAAGAAAAGAAGGGAAATGGAAATTAGTGCGATTTTTTTTTATCGTCAATGTTTAATGAGTAAGTGTTTAGTAAATGGTTAGGGTTTAGTGAGTGAGCGTTTAGTGACTGTTAATGTGTCAGTATTCAGTGAATGTTTACTGAGTCTTTAAGGTTTATTGAATTTTATTTAATGTTAATTGTGTAAGTATTCAATGAATGTTTTGTGAATGTTAAGTGAGCGTTTAGCGAATGTCTTGTGAATGTTAGTGTTTAGTGAATATTTAGTGTCTAAGTATTTAGTGAGTGTTTATGGTTTAGTGTGTAAGTATTCAGTGAATGTTTAGTGAGTGTTTAGGTTCAGTTAAAGTTTTGATTGTGTGTGGCGAATGTTTAGTAAGTATTCAGTGAGTGTTTAGTGAATGTCTTGTGAATGTTGTGTTTAGCAAATGTTTAGTGTGTAAGTGTTTATTAAGTTTTTAATAAGTCAATTTTCATTCACTGTTTAGTATTTAATAAGTATTTAAGGTTTGGTAAGCATTTAGTATTTAATTAGTGCTTAGGGTTTAGTAAGTGTTTAGTGTTTAATTAATGTTTAGGATTAAGTGAGTGTTTAGTAAATGTTTACCGAGTGTTTGGGGTATAATGAGTATTTAGCGAGTTTAGTGAGCATTTAGTGTATAGTGAGTGCCTATACTCGGTTTTTTCCATCTGCCCACCCGCCTGTGGTGTTTGCGTTTGGTAACACTTCGTCCTGGCTTTAAATAGTTACTCTATGTGTAAGTTTTAGGTAAATAAAAGGATATCTGGGTGTATATTTGCAACTGAAAAGTGTTTTAATAATTTACTGTATGCGAATTACACCGCTAATATTCGAAATAGGATATTATTATTATTGTTGAATGTAAGCTGCCTTTTCGGGGTGGCGTAACTATTTAAAGCAAGGATGCAGTGTTACCATACGCAAACACCACAGGTGGGTGGACAGATGGAAAAAAACAGAGTATAGTGTTTGGTATTCAGTGTTTAGTGTTACTGAGTGTGAGTGTACGTTAAGTGTGTGCGTGTGTATAGTGAATGTATGTGTGAGTGCTTACTGAGTGTAAGTTCATTGTGAATGTTAGTGTTTAGTGATTGTACTACATTACTGTTTAGTTAGTGCTTCGCTCTGTATGCAAAGAAAGTCCTGTAATTTATACAAGAACCATTAATGCTCAATGGCACTGCTTTGATCCAATGGTTGAAGTGCTTAGGCCTGTTTTCGTAAGGTAAATTTTCTCTGTGAAATTGGGTCAAATAATAATAATAATAATAATAATAATAATAATAATAATAAAGATTTAAAAAATAATAGTAATAAAATATAGTACTAAGAGTTGGACTGAGACTTTCAATATGGCCTCCCGGAGTCACTCTCGGCAGGGAGATCGCTACTCCAGTCATTGACGCCCTATGCCTTGCACACACCTGACATATTTGCACTTTCGGTTGTCCGATTTTTATGACTGTGTTGGAGGCGTATTATAAATCATATTAGCAATGGTAAATACATTGAACAGACGTGAGAATATAATATGATGTTAGTGCCTGTCTACTGGATATAATAAACCATGAACGTAAAAATATTACTAGGGAGAAAATTAGCCGAATAAAAATTGCATAGCCTGGCTGTGGTGCGTGCCGGCGGGAAGTTAAGAGACAAACACTCCCAGTTGTCTTTAAACATAAAACTGGGGGCAATCTTCTACTTAATTTGCCAGTAAGTATAATTTTTAGTCGAGTTTAAATTATCTTCCCTAAATATATATATTGTACCGGATACTTGGTGATAGCGTACAGATCAATTTGAGTGAGGCAGCCGAAAATAAGCTGACTATTAGATAATTGACATGCTATTATAGGCCAACTTAATTAATTTGTGAGTCAGGAGCTTCAAGATATATGATCGCCAACTTCGGGAGGGTGAATAGAATGGGGGAAAATGTTTTGTAGTTAGCCTGTCTTAAACAATTCATTCACATTTCCGTTTCCAGCAATTATTTGTACTGTGATACATAATCTCTTTGTGAATGTGCGGGTGTTAATAAACCAGCTCTTTATGAAGGGACTTTGGTCTTAATAGCAATTGAACTCCCGTATCCGATAAAAATTTCATTTCATCCACACGAACCAACAGCAAAACTAAAGAACAATTCAGTTGATGTAAGAAACGTTAGGCTACGAACTTCGATAGGGCTGCAGTGCCCTAACTATAGGCCTATTCTGCAAAAAAAAAAAAAAAAAAAAAAAAAAAATGTCCAAAGATGCTATTAAAACGAGAATACTTATCCTTACATATCTTTCTTTAGGGAATTGAGAGTGGCACCATATGACTGGTTTAATTATTCAAAAATGGCTCAGCACACATACTTTGTAGCTGTTGTCACTTGTGACCCCTCCCATTCAGAAAAAAATACTACTTTGTGTGAAGTAATAACTCAACACCAAAGGCTAGTGCTAATATTATATATATATATATGTATATATATAATATATATATAGATATATATATATATATATATATATATATATGCATTTGTGTGTGAAACTGTAGAAAGTAGACCAGGTCTAGTAGGTCTCATATAAATGTGATGGAAATAGTGAAATATTCCATACTTCAATAGGAATTTTAAAAATTAACTCTTATCTTGAAACATAAGATTTCTTGAATTTCTTGCCCTTTACATTTTATCAGGCTCACGATTTTTCCAGATAATTACCTATTTCTAATATTAATAACTGCCTATTGATAGATTTTGAATCATTCCAAGAAGGTCCCATCTCTCCCCTCCAATCGTAGGTTATGTCTGTCAGGGGGAAACCACCCACTAAAATGTCAGACATTACCATCACAGCGTTCTAGGATATGCAGTGCTTTTTCGAACCGAGAGAGAGGTCCGCTCCAAGTTCGATATAATGATAGACAAAAAAGAATTCAACACCAACAGTTGAAACTGGGGATACGAATATAGAAAGATACACAAACACAACAAAGGTTTATTTATAAGCTTACTAACAAAAGATAAATGCAGAATGGTATCTCCTATTTACATAAAAAAAGTAAAATCTTACACTTCATGAACTGGGGGAATAGTGACGTAATTCAAATACTTGCTGGCCAGTTTTGCGCTGTCGGAGATCTATGCTCGAAGCGGTGGCTTCACTAAAGGAGAATTATTATTGCAGACGTCTTATTGACTCCGTATTGCAGACCCCCTAGATGCTGACCCCTTGGCGTGGGTAGGGGGCTTAGGGACCAGCAGCTGTGCCGTGATGCCTGGTGGGTTCCTTTTTCACTGGTCCTTGGGGCTCAGCTGCTGATCCAACTAAATTAGTCAGAACTTTTCCTTCTTTCTGCAATATTTTCATTCTTAATACATCCTTCTCCTTCATGTAATTTTTTTTTTTTTTCCTTTGGATTAATTGTGGAAATTTCCACTTTGATAAAATTTACTGGACCTGGTAAACAGAAAAGATATCATAGCTGGGACTGGGTTTTATATCTGAAGCTAAATAGTGGGAACTGTGGCAAGACCATCAACTGCCCGATAATGTTCGGACCTGAGTGATATCAGGCGGAAACTATTTTGCAGGGCTGGACCACGGATTCCAGGGGGGTCTAGTTTTGCGGATAGGACTCTCGCATCTGTCCGGTTTGCCCATAATGTGATTAGGGTGGGGATGATTGTATTCTGGTAATACTCTCAGTCCTATCAAGCGGGTTTGGCTTACACTTGGGCCACTCTAATCATGTTGTGCCATCCCCTGTGGGGTAGGGTAGGGACGCGGACATTTGGGAGTCGGTTCTCACTTGTGCCATTAGTGGAAGAATAAACTTCATGAAAGGCTGATGATGTCTTTTTAAGGTTTTCAGGTTTTTTTTTTTTTTTTTTTTTTTACCAATACTTTGATCTTTATGAATAATACAAATAAAGAATCAAGTACCCCTGGACCCTTTGATGGTAATGAATCGGCACAGTTGATGACTGCAGGAACCTCCACTGGCAACCTTCCTCTGGAAAACTCCAAAAAACCTTCCATGTAATCACACTGAAACCCTATGCTCCAGTACGAGGTAAGGGAAAATTTAGTAAAAATATAGTTACAGAAATAGGACCCGAATGTTTGAAAACTCGTATGATAAATATTTGACTTTTAATTTGGAATACTCTGATTGTGACATTTTTAATGTATATAAAGATATTGTCAAGTGCTGTGGCCGAGAGCCTAAGATTTCTTCTGAGGGGCGAGGAAAGCTGACAGTGGAATCTGCCTCGGCAAAAGAGAGTGAACAGCTAAAAACATTATCTCACCTGGAGGAGTTAAAGTAGTGTGCAGTACATGCTTTTTGGAATTACTCCAAGGGCATGATAGTATGCACCCCAGCTTGTTGACTTACTCTGAGGGAAAGGCTCGTAGAGGAATTAAGGGATCAAAGGGTAATAAGAATTGAAAGAATGAAGAAGAAGATAAATGGAGTCCTAGTCCCACTTCCCAATTTAATTGTTACTTTCAATTCCACCCGATTGCCTAGTATAGTGAAGCAGCCTGGTTACGTTTTAAGGTTAAACAGTATATCCCAAGACCGAGGAGATGTTTTTATTGCCAGAATTTGGACACATGTTGGGGTCATGCAGACAGAAATTACAAGGCAAGCCTGCTACTTGTGTTAAATGCATGAGCCAGAGCATGGCATACGTAATAAGGAGGGCCAGATGTGTGCATTGTGGAGAAAATCATCCATCATCTTCACTTAATTGCGATGTATACATCATGGAAAAAGAAATTCAGACATTAAGGGTGACCGAACGTATCACATTTGGAGAGGTGGCAAAAAGCAGAGAGTGTTGAGTCAGTTACATTAGACCAGGATATCCTTTTCCAGTGTTGCTGCCAATCGAAGAAGAAATATCAATGTCACCAAAACTAATGTTAATAAAACACCAGTTACGACCTGTACTCGTGCCTCTTTGAGGCGGCGCCAGTGATTGCTGGCGCTCATGCCTCTTTGGAGGCTGCGCCAGTAACTCCTGGCGCTCCTGCCTCTTCGGAGGCTGCGCCAGTAATTCCTGGCGCCCCTGCCTCTTCTGAGGCAGTGCCAGTAATTCCTGGCGCCCCTGTCTCTTCGGAGGCAGTGCAGTTGATTCTGGCACTCCCGCCTCTGTGGAGGCAGTTCCAGTGGTTTCTGGCACTTCTGCTTCTATGGAAGCAGAACCAATGATATCTGGGACTCCTGCCTCTCTGGAGGCTGTGCCAGGTGTATCTGGCACTTCCACCTCACTGGAGGCTGTACCAGCTTTAAATGGTGCTTTGATCCTTTGGAGAATGCACCAATGTCCAACCTTCACACCCTCCTCAGGCAGCATCAGCTTTGTCTGGTGTTCCTGAGACCGATAACCCTCTGAAAAGGAGGCAGCATAAATAATCGGTCTCCTTCCAGAAATAGGAGCAAGTCAGTAAGCTGAAAGCTCTTAAAAGAGGCTCTAATTTAACAGCCTCTAAAGGGAAGTAAATTCATTCATTTTCTACAGTGGAACTGTCAGGGATTAAGAGCTAAATGGGAAGAATTAAGGCTGCTCATATCAGAAGTGTCTCCTGTTTGTATAGCTCTGCAGGAGACAATGATTGGTAATAATATGTGCCCCAGCCCACGAGAGTATACATCCTATCACTCCACCTATAATTTGAATATTGGAAGCCATGGTGGTGTTGCTTTGTATGTTCGGAATGACACCCCACAAAATTCTATCAGTATCCAATCAGCATTGCAAGTGATAGGTGTGCAGATCCATTTGCAAAGAAAATATACAATATGCTCTCTTTATATTACACCACCTAATGAAGCCTTCCCCATCAATGAATTTAAATCTCTTATTCAACAGTTTACCACGTCCTTTTGTTTATTTTGGGAGATATTGAATAGCAGAAATCCTCTTTGGGGTGACATCATCACCAATCAAAGAGGAAGGTGTTTAGGTTCCATCATAGAAGATGAAAATGTTGGGATCCTCAACTCTGGGGAGTCTACGCATTTTCATGTTCAAACAGGCACGTTATCAGCAATTGATTTATCTATATGTAGTGATGACTGTATTATTGACTTTAATTGGAGAACTATAAATGATAGATTTACCAGTGACCATTTTCCGATAGTGGTGAGTGTAGCATCAAGTCCTCCATCTTCAAGGCTACCCAAATGGAACATTGGTAAAGCTGATTGGTCAACATTCCAGGAGCACAGCTCAATAGATGACTCTGCTGATGACTTTCCCTGTGTAGATGACGCTCTTGACTTTTTTTAATACAATGATGTTCTCAGCTGTCTTCAATCTATACCTAGGACTTCGGGCAAATTTGTCCGCCGACCAGTTCCCTGGTGGACACGTAAATGCCAGGAAACTCATAGAATTATGAGATCTGCCTTCACCAGATACCGCAGACGAAAATGTGAGTATTATCGTGTAGATTCGAAAAGCGAGAGCTCATTTTCGCATGGAAATCAAAAAAGCACGAAAAGAATCTTGGACGGTATTCATGATCTTCACTAAATTCGAAAACTCCTCTGACTCTAGTTTGGAAGAGAGTTAGAAAAATAGCAGGCAAGTTTATCCTGTCAAACCTCCCGTTATCAAGGTGAATGGTTGTGAGGTAGCAGACCCCCAGTTAGTGGCAAATGAGTTTGCTAATCATTTTGCTAATGTTGCGAAGAAAAATGATGATAGACCCTATTCAGCTCAAAGACGGTAGATAGAACAGGTCGAAATTGATTTTAATACCTAAGACATGAGCAGTACAATGCTCCTTTTACTATTAGAGAATTTGAATCAGCCTTGAATAAATGTAATGAATCAGCTCCTGGACTGGACGATATAACATATTCATGATTAAGCATACCCTGAAATACCAGACTTTTCATATTAAGCCTAATTAACAGAATTTACAGAGAACATATCTTCCCAAGCTTTGGGAGAAGTTGAAATTACTGCCATTTGTGAAACCTGGAAAAGATCCATTGAAGACAGAAAATTATCGTCCTATCGCATTAACTTCTTGTTTGTGTAAGATCATGGAAAAATGGTGAACACCCGATTGATGTGGTACTTGGAAAGAGGTAAATATCTGTCGCCTGCTCAGTGTGGTTTTCGGAGTATGCACTCCACAACTGATGTATTGGTACGAATGGAATCTTCGAATATGTGAAGCTTTTGCCAACAAGCAACATCACATCATGTTTTCTTTGACCTAGAGAAGGCTTATGATACAACATGGAGATATGGCATTTTGAGGGTCCTTTATGAATGTAACCCTGAGAGGCAATTTGCCCCTGTTTATTAAGGCTTTTTTAAAAAATAGGATATTTCAGGTTCAGGTTGGAGCAATAATGTCAGATGTATTCAATCAGGAAGAAGGAGTACCACAAGGAAGTGTTTTAAGTGTAACCTTGTTTGCCTTGGTAATCAATGGGGTTTCTAAAATAATTCCCCCAGATATAACATATACCCTTTTTGTTGATGACCTATCGATTTCCTTTGCAGCATCAAGGATGGCAGTGGCTGAACGCCGCCTTCAGCTCTGCATTGATAATATAATAAAGTGGGCTGAGGTTAATGGTTTTAGATTTTCCGCCAGTAAAACTGTAACTATGCACTTTTGTCGTATAAGGGGAATCCACCCTGATCCAGATCTATTCATTCATAGGCAGAGAATTCCATGTGTTGGTGAAACAAGGTTTCTGGCTTGATTTTTGATAGCAAAGCTGACCTGGATTCCACATCTGAAATATTATTAAGGCAAGATGCTTAAAAGCAATGAATTTGCTAAGTCGTGTCTCACACTTCGTGGGGTGCAGACGAACTCAGATGTTGAGATTATATAAAGCCTTGGTCTTTTCAAAATTAAGTTACGGGTGTGAGGTGTACACTTCTGCAAAACCAAATAGCCTTAAAATGCTCAACTCAATTCATCATGGAGGAATACGGTTGTGTACTGGAGCATTTAAATCATCTCCCACCGAGAGCATGCTTGTAGATGCTGATGAGGTGCCACTGGATCTTCATTACAGCGTCTGCTGGTTCGGAGCTGGTATAGATTCCAGAGGCTACCTAAGTCTTTAACCAGCAATTTGTATGAGAAATGACAAAGGCATTGGCAGTTTTATGAAAATCACCCCAAGCAACCTCATCCATTCGCTTTTAGAGTCAATACCATTGTTCGTGAATTAAACATGCCAAGGGTCGAGATTTTACCAGCAAAATATTCAGTTAGTCCCCCCTGGGAACTTCCCAGAGGTAAAATTCTGCAGATATTTCAATTTTACCAAAACAGAATTGTCCAGTGAGCCACGCGGTCAATATTTTTAGAACATTCCTTGCAACATGACGACTCTACTGCAGTTTTCACGGACGGCTCAAAGTCAGATGCTGGCGTCGGCTTTGGTGTAGTCTTCCCTGATGTAGAGAGGAGTGGCAGGTTATCATATGTTGCATCAATTTTTACAGCAGAGTTATATGGAATTTTAAAGGCTTTAAAGGAAGTTTTTAAATTCAGAATGAAAGTAATTTTATTATATATTGTGACTCAAGAAGTGTTCTTCAGTCACTGGAATCTTTTTAACCCTTTAAACCCTCTGATTTTAGATATATTGGAATGGCTGCTTTTATTAAAAAGAAGAGGGAAAGAAAATAAAGTTCTGTTGGGTGCCTTCTCATGTTGGGGTGGCTGGGAATGAGAAAGCTGACCAACTTGCAAAGTCTGCGGTCAGCTCCCCAGAACCCACAAGATGCCTACTACCATATCGGGATTTGTATCCTCTAGTAGGTCAGAGAATTAAAAAATGTTGGCAGTCCCAGTGGGAGGATATTTTAAAACAATCAAAAAATGCGTAGTATCACGTCTTCAGTGTCTCCTTGGTCATATCCATATATGCCAAGGAGACAAGAAACGATGTTGTGCAGATTGAGGATTGGACATACAAGACTCACCCATGGTTCTTGATGTCTCGTGAAAATCCTCCGTTTTGCGAGAACTGTACTGTGCCCTTGACTGTGAGAACATTTGCTGGTTGAATGTCCCAGACTTGGGAATTTGAGACATAGGTTCATGTCTTGGGGTCGTGACAGAGTCGCAATTTTTATCCTAGCTACAATTCTTGGAAAGGATTGCAATATAGAGCAGTTATATATTTTTATGAGGGAGGCTGGCCTCCTTAACCAATTTAAATTATGCATAGATTGTCTATGTAAGAACTTTTATATATGAAAAAAAAATTTTTTTTATAATATATTTATAGATTTTTATATGAAATTTATCAAAAATTTAATTTTTTTTTATATTTAATTTATTTCGGTGTCAATTACCCAGATGTTGTGACGCCAGATATAATACACAATCAATCAATCAATCCGTATTGCAGAAAGCAATGTCTATTCTTGATACTTGAAGGGCAGGGACTCCTCGAAACCTCTTGTAGAAAGTTTCTTCTCTCAAGGCTTGTTCAACGTCAAAAATACCTCGGTCGTTCTCCCTGACTGGACGACTTGACCAGAATTCAACCTTCGTCTGTTCCTTCTTCTCTTATCTCTCTTTGATGATCTCTGCTGCTGACCTCTCACTGATAAACTGATCTGTGACTCTTACTGATGATCTGCTCTCTGCTGCTGGGCTCTCACTGATAATCTGATCTGTGATCCTTACTGATGATCTGCTCCCTCCTACTTTGTCAGTCGTATTTATACGGCAACCTGGGGGCGTGGCTTACCAGCGAACGTCACAGACTCCTGAGACGACGGGAACGATTTAGAAGAATCTCGATGAAGTATTGCATCAGAAATTGCGGCGTTCCTCATGTCACGTCGGTGCCTGTCAAGTTCCATAAAACTCCTGCCGATTCTAGAACCATCATGAGAACAGACGCCTCCAACACACGTGCGAAAGCCTCCGTGCTGCAGAACTTCTCGAAGATGCATTTTCCTTTCCTTTAACTCGTAATTCTTTGCTATGAAGCACTTACCGTGACACGTCCCCCCCCCCAAAAAAAAAAAATGATATTTTTTTTTCTAAAGAGAAACAAGAATTAAACAGCAGGGGAACAATTCTGCATAAAGCTTTAACACTTCTTCATTCACTCAACCACTCGTGCCAAAACAAAAAACGGTCATTAGGCTACTCATTCTGAAAACTCTAGAGAGGCTATTAGCTATCACATTATCCTTCCCTCTTAATTTCTCCGTTTCCTGAACTCCGATAAAAACTTGGAAATACTAAAACACCTCTTGTGTTTTTCTCAAAACTATTTTCTCTCTAATACTGTCACATCGAACACTGGCGGTGGCCATGGTATGGGGCGTTCTTTATAATTCTGAAGCAAATTTACATTCATTGACTTCGCTCTACTCTTACCCATATTAATTCCATAATGTATATTTCCCTCTCCTCTAACACTGAAAAAGGATCTTCGAACTTATAAGGTAAAGTGGGACCTTCTTTCTTGACTAGTACTAAAATTTTATCTCTTACACACAAACTTCTCTTTTTTGCTCTAAGACCATGTTTCCCTTTAGTTTCCCCTTGACTTCCACTTGCGCTTCCGTTCTCCTCCGCTAGTTGCCAAACATCTCTTAAATTGTTTTTATAATACACTAGATTAGTTGTGCAATCTTCTCTACCCTTACTTCTAGGCAAAGGTCCGACCATATCGATACCTACATTCTCAAAAGATTCGCCTACCGAAGGAATATTACACAATGGAGCTCTGGGAATTACCTGATTCGGTTTCCCGGCAATTTGGCATTCATGACTGCTTAGAACATATCTCTTTACATCACTCCTCATTTTAGGCCAAAAGTACACCCTACTAATACACCTGAAAGTTTTATTTACTCCTAAATGTCCTTGCTCATCATGTGCTAACTTCAAAACTAGCTCACGAAGCTTCCTAGGAACCACTAATTGTTCGGTGATTTCCTCTTTACAACCTGACTTAGGACGAACATAACGACACAAAACTTCGTCCTTTAAACAAAAAGTTTCCTTACACACATCATCGAGACCATCATCCAGCTCACAGTCAAAAGTTCAGGTTAGTGTCTCATCCTCTCTCTGCAACTTGACTAGCTCATCCTTATCCAAAACGTTAGTGCCTAATTCATCACTGTAACTAATACTAGGTACCGGTACATTTACTATGTTATCCTTGACAGCTACACCTTCCCCTTGGCTATCACTGTCAACATCGATAGAGTCCGGTCTCTCAGCCACACTCATGCCAAGATCAACCTCGCCACCTCTATCACACTCGTTCAAATCCACGAACTCACTCTCATTCAAATCTACGAACAAATTATGACCATAGTCTATGTCTGTATCTAAACCTGACCTAGTTACTACCATTTCAGGCACTGGAATATCCCTCACAACAGGATTCACATTCTTGGATAAAGCTAAGTCATTCCCGACAATAATGTCAACGCCATCAACAGGCAAACTGTCAACAACTGCAAGTTTCACTTCTCCTGACACTACCGGACTTTCTAAATTCAACTTCAACAAAGGACGAAGAACACAAGTGTTAGGAAATCCACCTAACATGACTTTTTCTTCCATATTGATTTCTGCCCTGTTTGGCACACTCTCTCTCCTAATCAGTGAGACAGCAGCTCCTGTGTCTCGAAGCAAGACTACTTCTCTCGAACACACTCCTCCAAGAGAGGAAACGACACCCTCTGACAGAAATTCACCAAAAAATTTCCTAGTTTCTCTCATCACATCATTCCTACTTGACGAAAGGTTAACTAGAGACACTGGTTTCTTAACGTCCTTCCTATCTACTGCACAATTTCTTGCTAAATGCCCTTTCCCATTACATCGAAAACAAGTTAATTCTGAGCCACTAGATGCCACTTTACTCTTACAAACCTTAGACATATGACCTGGTTTTCCGCATGTATAACAGGAATAGTCATTTTTACTCGCATTGCTATTACTAGAACTGAAACCTTTACTATTTTGTACTCTACCAGACGAAGGATCATTTCGTTTCTTACTAACACTCAAATTATGAGTTAGACTATATTCGTCAGCTAACCTAGTTGCTCCTGCGAAAGATACTTCTCTCCTATCTTCTATATAAAGCTTAATCTCAGGTGATACATTATCTTTGAAGTTTTCTAACAACAATAAGTTCTTCAAACCATCAAAATCCTCAACTTTAGTAGAAGTTAACCAATCAAAAAAGAGCCTTTCTAACTTCTTACCGTATTCTACATACGTAATATTTTCATCCTTTTCCAAACTTCTAAATTTCTTACGGTATGCCTCCGGTACTAACCTGTACGTGCTAAGAACAGTTTCTTTCACAATATCATAATCATTACATTCCTCCTTAGACATACAACTATACACAGTAAGTGCCCTACCACTCAAAACTGACTGTAAATATAAAATCCCCATTTCTTTAGGAGAACCTACTCTTTCCATTAACTTCTCAAAACACATGAAATATGTCGTAACATCTTCCTCATCAAACTTTGGTACCAATTTCAACACTGCACTCATACCTAACCTATCAGCTTCATTTTCGTTCTCGCCTGTCCGACTGTTACGAGTACTTTGGCTTAACCGAGCAATTTCCAACTCGTGCATACGTTCTTTCTCTCTTTCTTCCTGCTCATGCATATGCACTTTCTCTCTTTCTTCCTGCTGCATTACCAACATTTCCATCTCTTGCTGCATTTTCCTCACTTCTCTCTCAGCTGCTCTTTCTTCTCTCTCAGCTGCTCTTTCATCTCTCTTATACTTCTCTCTTTCTTTCTTTTCAACATACTCACGGAGCTCATTCCCCTCTAGACCTTACGACTTACCCGACTCGATAAACTCTTTCAGCATCTCACTCATTCTGGTTCTTTCTATATTCTCCCTGTTTCAAACTGTTACAGTGCTGAATAGCCTAAGCAAGGTCGCCACAATGTTACGAACCGAGAGAGGTCCGCTCCAAGTTCGATATAATGATAAACAAAAAAGAATTCAACACCAACGGTTGAAACTGGGGATACGAATATAGAAAGATACACAAGCACAACAAAGGTTTATTTACAAGCTTACTAACAAAGATAAATGCAGAATGGTATCTCCTATTTACATAAAAGAGTAAAATCTTACACTTCATGAACTGGGGGAACAGTGACGTAATTCAAATACTTGCTGGCCAGTTTTGCGCTGTCGGAGATCTATGCTCGAAGCAGTGGCTTCACAAAAGGAGAACCTATTATTGCAGAGTCTTCTTGACTCCGTATTGCAGAAAACAATGTCCTATTCTTGATACTTTGAAGGGCAGGAACTCCTTGAAACCTCTTGTAGAAAGTTTCTTCTCTCAAGGCTTGCTCAACGTCGAAAATACCTCGGTCGTTCTTCCTGACTGGACGACTTGACCACAATTCAACTTTCGTCTGTTCCTTCTTATCTTATCTCTCTCTGATGATCTCTGCTGCTGATCTCTCACTGATAAACTGATCTGTGACTCTTACTGATGATCTGCTCTCTGCTGCTGGGTTCTCACTGATAATCTAATCTGTGACTCTTACTGATGATCTGCTCTCTGCTGCTGAGCTCTCACTGATAATCTGATCTGTGACTCTTACTGATGATCTGCTTCCTCCTACTTCGTCAGTCGTATTATACGCAACCTGGGGGCGTGGCTTACCAGCGAACGTCACAGACTCCCGAGACGACGGGAACGATTTAGAAGAATCTCGACGAAATATTGCATCAGATATCGCGGCGTTCCTCACGTCACGTCGGCGCCTGTCAAGTTCCATAAAACTCCTGCCGATTCTAGAACCATCATGAGAACAGGCGCCTCCAACACATGCACAAAAGCCTCCGTGCTGCAGAACTTCTCGAAGATGCGTTTTCCTTTCCTTTAATTCGTAATTCTTAGCTATGAAGCGCTTACCATGACAAGTGCTATTGTAGTGCAAATTTTACTTGGTATCTCCAATGTAAGATGCAGATCCTGTCTCCCCCTCCCCACTTGTTGTGGGGTGTCTGTCAGGGGGAAACCGCCCAATAAAATGCCTGGCATTACCATCACAGCGTTCTAGGATATGAAGTGCTATTGTAGTACAAATTTTACTTGGTATCTCGGATGTTGGATGCAGATTCTGTCTCCCCCCCTTCCCCTCCCCACTCGTTGTGGGGTGTTGGTCAGGGGGTAACCACCTACTAAAATGCCTGACATTACCATCACAGCGTTCTAGGATATGAAGTGCTATTGTAGTACAAATTCTACTTGGTATCTCCGATGTTGGATGCATATCATGTCTCCCTCTCCCCACTCGTTGTAGGGTGTCTGTCAGGGAGTAATCACCCACTAAAAGGTCTGTCATTACCACCGCAGTACTCTAGGATGTGCAGTACTATTGTAGTACATATTTTTCTTGGTATCTCCATGTTGGATGCAGATCCTGTCTCCCCCTCCCTACTCGTTGTGGGATGTCTGTCAGGGGGTAACCACCCACTAAAATGTCTGCCAATACCACCACAATACTCTAGGATGTGCAGTGCAATTGTAGTACAAATTGTACTTGGTATCTCCAATATTGAATGCAGATCCTGTCTCCCCCTCCCCACTTGTTGTGGGCGTCTGTCAGGGGGAAACCACCCACTAAAATGTCTGTCATTACCACCACAGTATTCTAGGATGTGCAGTGCTATTGTAATGAAAATTTTACTCGGTATCTCCTAAGTTGGATCTAGATCCAATTAACACCCCTTTTCAGTACGTCTGGTCAGGGACCCACCTCCAGAATGTCTGTCACCGGTCATTCTATAATCAGTAAAAGTCTGGCAGATATATTATATATTAGTTTCATCTGGTATCTCATATATTTGGATCTAGACCCCCTCCCCCAAAATCTAACAAGCAATTAGTGGTGCTTGTCAAGTAAGACACCATATTTCCGGGAGACGGTCAGTTTCACAGTTTACAAGTCTACTCCTAAATACTGGTAGGGGTTACAGTCGGTATCTCGTTCGTTGTATCTCAGTGTCCTGGGCTGCCGCTCTATTCCTTCAAGTTTCTTCTTTAAATGAATTACTGTTGTTTATCTCAGCCGTATGATAAATGCTATTTGAAGCAGGTGAGACTCAATAAAAATGGTGTAATTCACATGTGAACGATTTCTTCCTCGTGTGTTCAATTTGGTCTGTTTGTCTGTATGTATCATCAAACCATGGATGGTCATTATTCCTGAATTTAATCACCTTTCTAGTGACATACCTTGCTAAAATACCCATCAGCATTTCATTTAACCTCTTGGGTTGGTTCTGGATCTGATGCAGCATCTAGATTTCAGCCAGACCGTTTTTCCAGTAATGGAGTTAGGAATATACTGACTGGTAGTTTATGTCCTTCTCCAAGGCTCAATGATATGGAGTGTCTAAATAATTGCAGACCTTGGACTTGGCAATAGCTGGTACATCTGTGAATATCAGGTCTAATCTATTACCAGAAATATTCAGTTAGCTGGACAAAATCGGAGGATACACAGAACTCAAGAGCAGACCAGCCATGTTGATCTGTGGAATCTGAATTAACCCACTCGCTGTGATTTGCATTGCAGTCTCCAAAAATAACATATGAAGCTTTTGAATCCGGTGACTGAGCCATACTAATCCTTTCCAAGAGACAGTCATATTCAACTTACTGAAACTTTTAAAACAACGAATTTCATGGCAACCACACCCTAGGTTTTTCTGACATTATATAGGTCGTCCGGATTTAACGTATGCAGCCATACCTTGCACATATGGAATGTTACGAAGATAGATCATATCAGGGCCATCAAAGCCTGGGATTAAAAACTCAACCTTTACCCCATTACTACTACAAGAGTCTCAGATAAAAACATCAAATCGAAGTTACAAGCACAACTCTGGAGATCAAGAAAATGTGACCTTAACCCCGAATATTCGAGTAAAGTATTCTGCAATTTTTCTTACTGTGACGAGTGCAGCCAAGAGTTCAGCTCATGTCTCTCGAAGAATCAAAACTACAACATAAAATTAGTACCAAAGCCAATGAACAGACATAAAAACAGCAACGCAATAAAATCAGCCAAACCGTAAATAATAACAGTGCAATTAACAACAACAGTATTTACATTAATTACAAAGATAACATTGAAATTATAAATTAGCTTCATCATGCCATTGAAAAGACGCAGAAACAACTGGTCGATAAGGTGGAGCCAGCACACAGGAAACCTGCCAGGTTTGCCACAACAACTTTGGGTGGGGAGGGCCAGTCAGGATGGATTTAGTAATCATAAAGAACTCAGAAGGAAAAGAATAGGTAAGGAAGGCACTTTCCTGACAATCCACCAAGCAACTCTTGCATTCACCCTGCCATACATAGGGCCATGGAAGGCCACAGTACAATGGCTTTAGCATAGTCCAAGGTTGAAGAACAGGTTTGTACTCAGAGTAACTTCTCTTAGAGGGGTTACTTAACAACTGACTGAATGGTCCCTCCCCCCACTGGTTTGATTTTGGGAGTGTACTTCTCCTAGAAGAGTTTGCCTCCCAAGGATGAAGAGTCTCTTCTACCGTCCCCAACTCGTGTAGGCAGGACGTCACACCCTGAGTGATTCTTTCTTCAAATACAGAACATAACCATTTCCTTACAGATATTGATATACTGGCTACTATAGTAGATTCACATCAACCGTGAATTTGATGTCTAGGCCAGTCTCTTACGACTCTCCTGATTGGCTGCTGATAAGCCAATGACAGGGCTGGAAACTATCAGTCTCTCTCGAGAGCTCACATAGGCAGGATGTATGTACCACCTCTCCTGAAAGACGTATCCCTCAGAGAGGTGGAATATACATCCTGCCCATGTGAACTCTCGAGAGAGACTGACAATTTCCAGCCTTGTCATTGGCTTATCAGCAGCCAATCAGGAACGTCATAAGGGACGGGCCTATCACATCAAAGCACAGTTGATGTGAGTCTACTACAGTCAGAATCTGATACGTTGCACACACCATGAGTATTCAAATCAATAACATATCCTAAGTGAAGAAGAAAAGAAACCTTCGAGCTTACACCTCACATGGCGGCACAAACTCCATAAGAAGGAGTCAGTGTTGTTTCTGTAGCCATATCAGGGATGTCTTGATCGACAGAGACCTCCACGGTTGTCGAGGGTCTCTCTAGGATGGAACTACGGAGACTCCTTCAGGAGTAAGACTGTCAGCCCGTGACAATGTTGGATAAGGAGGTGGAGAGGTGGAGGAGGGAGGGAAGTCATATGCACTGGCAGGGGATTGTCAGGGATGTCAACAGCACTATCAGCATATCCTTCCTGAAAGAATATTATATTATTATATATATATAGATATATATATATATATATATATTATATAACTATGAGATTTTGTTAAAATAGGAATCCATCTAATAAAAGGAGCCCATAATAAAGCCAAAAGGTGGAGAGTTGATGCTATATATTTCAGAGACACACACACACCACACACACACACACACACACACACACACACACACACACACATATATATATATTATATATATATATATATATATATATTATAGATATATGCATGTATGTATATGTGTGTGTATTTATATATTTATGTAGTATGTATGAGTACACTTTTATGTATTTATGTATTTCAACTAATTTACCTGGACTTGATCTTATCCCTATCTGCAATTCACCCCTCTGTTTAAATAATTTAATATTTTCCTTGCACGATATCGCTATCTTGTCGAATGGATTGGCAAAACTGACGTTTGAGAATGGAAAGAGCGAAAAATCCATGAATTTGCCAAGCCGCCAAATTCTACAGTCCTTGGCCCTAACGTACAAATAGATGCAAAAATGTAATATATAGTATTAAATAAGGAATGACACAAATAAACTACCCCATTACATAAATAAGAGATAATAAAAATTAAAGGCCAGTAAATTGGAACGGCAATAACTCATTTGTGGAATTCAGAAGTCACTTACCTCCATTGCAAGTTGTCCTTGTGACATCTTTGTTTGGGTAAATCCTGAAAAAGACAAAAGACGTTATTCTGGTGAAGTTTCAAGTCAAAATAAATAAAAAATAACACACGTGTATACAATTGTACGCCCAACATTTCTAACGTTTTGCTCTAATTGAAGATAAAACTACTATACATCAACGAGATGACACTAGCAAACAAAAACAGTATTTCAAAGGCGCCGAACATTCTAATTAAACCTTATAGCAGATAAATGCATTCATGTAAGGCGTTTAATGGGCATCATTAGACCCTCACAAACCGATACAATTTACAGAAATACCTTTTGATTCGATTAATTTTCGATGGCAAAATCTTATTCGACAGAAAATCATCCACAGCATTCGAAGACGTAGAAGGCCTAATCCAGTCGTGAAGCTCAATTACTTGTCATTCATGCGGAAAATGGAGCACTGATATGATTCATCGTCAATAAATTTCATATTAAATCTAAATACTCAGCATTATTAATACCATTAATATTATTACCACTTAGGCCAAGGGCCCGCAGAGTGAAAACAGCCAAGTGCGGGAGAAGAATTGTAAAGGGTAAATCACGAACGAGAAATATCATCAATAAAGATAAAGTAAGTAATATAGGGGAAGTAATATGTTCGTTATACCGGACTCGCAAATCTCGCTCCACCGATTTCTTCATTATAATTTTCCCACCTCGTTCTCCAACTCCTTTAACTTACTTCTCTCGTTTTAGTTCGATGAAGATTCCTAAGTGTATACTATACTCTGTTTTTTTTTTCATCTGTCCATCCGCCTGTGGTGTTTTTGTATGGTAACACTGCGTCCCGGGCTTTAGATAGTTACGCTATGTCTAAGTTTTAGGTAAATAAAAGGATAGCTGGGTGTACATTTGCAACTGAAAAGTGTTTTAATAATTTACCGTATGCGAATTACACCGTTAATATTCGAAATAGGATATTATTATAATCGTTGAATGTACTATCTAAAGGCCGGGACGCGTGTTACCATACAAAAACACCACAGGCGCATGACAATGAAAAAGTTTTTTTCTTTTATAGTCCTCCACTTCCCACAATGGCTAGTCTGTAAAACTGAGAGAGAGAGAGAGAGAGAGAGAGAGAGAGAGAGGGAGAAGAGAGAGAGAGAGAGAGAGAGAGAGAGAGAGAGAGAGAGTGAGAGAGAGGAGGGGGGGTTAGTGTTTGAGAATCAAGCGTATTCTTGAAGCTCCTGAAACTGGTTCTTGGGCACAGAAGCTCTGAAAATTCCTAGATATATGGGAAACCGTATGCCTTTCAGTGCCCTCAGACGCTATTTAACAAAAGCTAAAAAACTTATCTGGTTTAATAAAACTTTTTAAAACCAGTTATTAGTCAGTTTCAGCTTAGTATTAAAGAATCCAACGTGACTATTGACGCCAGCCAGTCTTGGTCTCTTCATTTAGATAGGCTAACTACAGACATTGCAGCTTCACTTCACCTCTCTCTCTTTTCTCATAAAATCGTTACGGGATGAACCAAGAACCTGTAGTAATCATACTAATTTAAGACTAGCAGCATCTGCAAACATCAAATTATCACACACCGGCTAAGAAAACTTAAAACACTTCGGGTAAAAGAGGGTTTAGTAGGGTCTCCCAAAAGCAATAGCATGACGAATCAAGACTCACTAATTTTAGGCCTAGGTATAAGCCCTTTATGGTTTTGGGTACTTATACAATCACTAATGTTCCAATATATTTATAAAAATATAATAAATACCAGCTTTAGTATCTGGATAATCAAAATTAATATGTGTGAGCAAAGCACTGCTACCACATAGCATGCCCTACACTCTACTCCCTCCTACCAAAGAAGGTAGAACCTTCCTTTGGTAGGAGGTAAATTGGTATGTCTGTACTGACCACCTAAATAGATTTATATGGCCAAAACTTGGTACTTTCTGTAGATAAAATGGAAAACGAGTAATGAACAACATACAATGTGCGTGACCGGAGAACAAAGCTGCAACACGTTCACCCAACAGTTTCCCAAAAACCGTCTTGGCCCCAGTGCGCAGCACTGAGCACTGACTGGTCTGGAAATATATACGCCTCTCAAAGCTCGAAATGAACATCGTTCGTTTACTTGGCATTCGACTTGACTTTCGGTAGTTCCTGCTTTTTTACAAATTTTTCAAATTTTCAGATGATAAAATGACAAATATACTTCATTAAGGTTCAAGATACAGTACTAGACATTCAAAGCATAGCCAGTAAGGTCTCAGGGTTGTTAAAAAATGAGTTAAATTTGAGTTTTTTTTTTTTTTTTTTTTTTTTTTTTTTTTTTTTTTTTTTTTTTTGGAGTTTTTTGCTACGCTTTTCATTAAAACATAAAATTTTATGATTAAATGTCGACGTATCCCGTATACGTTTCATATATTTAGCTAAAATTAATGAGTTCTACTCCTTTCGAAAAGCACTGGAATTATTTTCTTTTAAGAGTGAACGATGCACATTGCACATAGATCTCTCTCTCTCTCTCTCCATAAAATCATTATGCATTATCTGGCTATTGCACAGCGGTTAACAACAAACATAACTTGCTGATTCACTGTTAGATATTAAACAAACACGATGTCATAAAGCTTTAGTTTTAGGCCTATACTGACAATGTTTAGATCTTCGATTGGGTTTGATGGCAGAAGCTGATCAAATCTCCAAGGTTTATCGAGACTCACGAATCCGATATGCTTAAAAAGGAATAGTTATCATCACCGCTCCTAACGCAAAGAGCCTTTGGAGGGAATGCCACAATAAACTCTTACATAAGATGGAATATGGCTCATGACATCTGTCCCCTTGGTCAAAGTTAAACCTACTTAGATACGTGGAATAACCGATTATTTTCTACAATGACCAAATTTCATTAGGGGCAAGGGGTGCTAATTGATTTTCCGTACCTCATTCGGTTGCAGGCCTATGTTCCCCCGCAGCCTATGTTCCACTGGGCCTATATGTTCCCTCGGAGCCTATGTTCCACTGGACCTATATGTTCCCTCGGAGCCTGTGTTCCACTGAGCCTATTTTTCCCCAGAGCGTTTGTTCCCGGGGCCTATGTTCCCCCTGGAGTCTATATTCCCCTGGAGCCTATGTTCCACTGGGCCTATATGTTCCCTCGGAGCCTATGTTACCCGCAACCTACGTTCCACTGGGCCTATGTTCCCCCGGAGCCTATGTTCCCTCGGAGTCTATGTTCCACTGGGTCTATATGTTCCCTTGGAGCCTATGTTCCACTGGACCTATGTTCCCCCGGAGCCTATGTTCCACTGGGCCTATGTTCCCCCAGAGCCTATGTTCCACTGGGCCTATATGTTCATTCAGAGCCTGTGTACCACTGGGCCTATGTTCCCCATGGAGCCTATGTTCCACTGGGCCTATGTCCCCATGGAGGCCTATGTCCACTGGGCCTATGTTTCCCCATGGAGCCTATGTTCCATGGGGCCTGTTCCATGGACCTATGTCCATGGGCCTAGTTCCCCATGGGAGCCTGTTCCATTGGGCCTATGTCCATGGAGCCTATGTTCCACTGGGCCTATGTTCCATGAGCCTATGTTCCATGGGCCTATGTTCCTCCAGAGGGGCCTATGTTCCACCTTTTCTCATATGTTCATCAGAGCCTGTGTTCCCCCACTGGGCCTATGTCCTAATGGAGCCCTATGTTCCACTGGGCTTATGTTCCCCATGGACCCTATGTTCCACTGGGCCTATGTTCCCCATGGAGCCTATGTTCCACTGGACCTATGTTCCCCCAGAACCTATGTTCCACTGGGCCTATATGTTCACTCGGAGCCTGTGTTCCACTGGCCTATGTTCCCGGAGCCTATGTTACCACTGGGCCTATGTTCCCCATGGAGCCTATGTTCAACTGGCCTATGTTCCCCATGGAGCCTATGTTCCACTGGGGGCCTATGTTCCCATGAGCCATATGTTCCACTGGGCCTATGTTCCCACCCCCAGAGCCTATGTTCCACTGGTCCCTATATGTTCACTCGGAGCCTGTGTTCCACTGGGCCTATGTTCCCCATGGAGCCTATGTTCCACTGAGCCTATGTTCCCCCAGAGCCTATGTTCCACTGGGCCTATATGTTCACTCGGAGCTTGTGTTCCACTGGGCCTATGTTCCCCCAGGAGCCTATGTTCCACTGGGCCTATGTTCCCCATGGAGCCTATGTTCCACTGGGCCTATGTTCCCCCAGAGCCTATGTTCCACTGGGCCTATGTTCCCAATGGAGCCTATGTTCCACTGGGCCTATGTTCTCCTAGAGCCTATGTTCCACTGGGCCTATGTTCCCCATGAAGCCTATGTTCCACTGGGCCTATGTTCCCCCAGAGCCTATGTTCCACTGGGCCTATATGTTCACTCGGAGCTTGTGTTCCACTGGGCCTATGTTCCCCCAGAGCCAATGTTCCACTGGGCCTATATGTTCACTCGGAGCCTGTGTTCCACTGGGCCTATGTTCCCCCAGAGCCTATGTTCCACTGGGCCTATGTTCCCCATGGAGCCTATGTTCCACTGGGCCTATGTTCCCCTAGAGCCTATGTTCCACTGGGCCTATATGTTCATTCAGAGCCTGTGTTCCACTGGGCCTATGTTCCCCCAGAGCCTATGTTCCACTGGGCCTATGTTCCCCATGGAGCCTATGTTCCACTGGGCCTATGTTCCCCCAGAGCCTATGTTCCACTGGGCCTATATGTTCACTCGGAGCCTGTGTTCCACTGGGCCTATGTTCCCCATGGAGCCTATGTTCCACTGGGCCTATGTTCCCCATGGAGCCTATGTTCCACTGGGCCTATGTTCCCCATGGAGCCTATGTTCCACTGGGCCTAGATTCCCCCTGGAGCCTATGTTCCACTGGGCCTATGTTCCCCCGTAGCCTATGTTCCACTGAGCCTATGTTCCCCAAGAGCTTATGTTCCCCAGAGCCTATGTTCCACTGAGCCTATGTTCCCCGGAGCCTATATTCCACTGGAGCCTATGTTCAACTGGGCCTATGTTCCCCCGGGGCCTATGTTCTACTGGGCCTAAGTTCCCTGGAGCCTATGTTCCCCTGGAGCCTATATTCCACTGGGCCTATATGTTGTCTCGGAGCCTATGTTCCACTGGGCCTATATGTTCCCCAAGAGCCTATGTTCCTCGGAGTCTATATTCCAAAGGAGCCTATGTTTAACTGGGCCTGCCCGCGGGGCCTATGTTCTACTGGGCCTTATGTTCCCTGGAGCCTATGTTTCTCCAGAGCCTATGTATGTTCCCCCCGAAGCCTATATTCCCCTGGAGCCTATGTTCCACTGGGCCTATGTTCCCCGGAGCCCATGTTCTACTGGGCCTATGTTCCCCCGGAGCCTATGTGCCACTTGCTCTACGTTCTCCCGGAGCCTATGTTCTACTGGGCTTATGTTCCCCGGGTTCTATGTGGCCTGTTTTATGCTTGTTAGGTGCGTACTGTCACCTGACCCAAGTCTATAGAATACCAGGTCAACCAAGTGGGCCAACCCACCAACGACTCAAAACGTATAAATCTTCTCCCGCGCAGGTGTTTCCATGTAATATTCGGTTGCGGTAGCGACTGCGGCAAAAATAATTCTTCAGTAATTTCAGTTAGTGTTTCCATGATTTTTGGAATGAATTTACCGCACACATGGAAACAGGAATATGGCAGCGCACCTTATACGTGGAAACAGCTTAAGATGGCGATGATATATGATCGGTTTAAATTTAACAAATTATCTTTGAATGTCAATAAAACAAAAGCTATGCTTTTTCGTGATCCAAGATAAGAAAGTTAACTCAATCATATATTTGAATAAATGGGGTTTCCATTGAATTTGTCCAACAGTGATTAGATAAACACCGGTAGAACCTGAAATAGGGCGCATGCATGAGCATTGGTCAGGTGACCTCACGGCTCAAGCTCTTGGGGTAAACTCTTATCTGAGCGCCGTGAGTTCGGTCAGATCACGAACTGCCCGATTGTCATTGCCGATGGTTTCTTCTTGGGGGAATACCGGCCAGTAAAGCTGCGGGCACTCTCCTGTACAGCCATTTCGGTTACATGACAGTTTTTGCGACTGACGCGGCCCTGAACCTGTGCGCCATCCTGTATTCCCTATGCCGCTTGGAGAGAAACTCCAGGGGAGCTGGTCGAAAGTCTCAGGATGCAAGTCCCAGGATGAAAGAGTTGCTGTCACAGAAGAGATTGAAGAAAGCTGTCTGTTGCCAGGAAGAAAAGGGAACCCGGCGCCAACACCACATCATTGGACATTATCGCCATCATTTCGAAACTTTTTCGACTTGGGTATTAATTCTTGCTGTTAGCACCGTCAGACGAACGAATGGAAAATAGGCAAAATTGTGAAGATGTATTTTCGTCTACACATTTCATTTTTGGAAATGTTTTTTTTCTAAATTCATGTAAATCATAAGACTTTTAAGCTTTAACCGAAGCTTAACTGACTGTATAACTTATACGCACTCTAACTGTCTCGCTCTCTCTCTTATATATATATATATATATATATATATAACTATATATATATATATATATATATATATATATGATATATATATAAACTTCCGTTTTCTCAATTTGCTCTCATATCGTTAGTCCAATTTGGATGTGTTAGAGAACCTTGTTATGTTGCTTCTTTAGACCCCTCCATCCCTTGTTAGATGAACAGCTTTGAGTTGGATATTATATATTATATATATGTATATATATATATATATATATATAATATATATATATATATATGTGTGTTGTGTGTGTGTGTGTGTGTGTGTGTGTGTGTGAATGCACGTCTTTATAACAAAAGTAAATTTAGCCAACTAACATCTCTGCATCGGCAACAAGGCCGCATTCACATTCAAAGGACCATGACTTCATGAATCGGTCATTGAGACTAAAGTGTTATGACGATCGCATTCATGTTTCCCCTTTCTTTCTCTCTCTCTCTCTCAACTCATGCACTATTTGTGAACAAGGAAAGCACTAGTGCAATTGGAAAGGCTCAGAATGCCGCCGTTTTGGCCGAAACTGAGAGCATCTGTTGTAGAGCTGAGTTCATTTTTCCCTCCAGAACTTGCGCCAAAGATAGCGTAATATATCTGATGCCTGTCAGGGGGAAATCAATGAATGTAAAGTCCTAGAAAGTAATATGAGGTAAAAGGGGAAGAAGAGATCACGTTTATTAAATGGAAAAAGAATTTAAATAATAGATAAATATTTAGGTCTAATAGTATTAGGGTAGTAATGCACTGCATTTGGCTTGACCCTTTATTAAAGTTAAAATATTATTATTAATATATTATTATTTACTTCATGTTGTTTGCAGCGTCTCTTCGTCATTTGCTGCAGCACCGTTCATTACTTTTACTATACCTCCGTTCACATCTTTCCTCCGTCGTTACTTCCCACCCTCATCTAACAATTATTGCATAGTGCAACTGCGAGATTTACTCCTGTTACACCTTTGCTGCCTCTTCTTCTCATTTTCCTTTCAGCGCTGAACTGACCTCGAAGTTCTATTGTTATTTTATATTATCAATACACTGGTGGGAACCTTCCTCTTCAGCGGGACGAGTTCCGTCGCGTCCTGTGGAGCGCTGTCGAAGATTGTCCCACCAGAAGGAACTGACACTCTTGTCGCCCTCGGAAGACATCATAAACTGCTCTAAGTTTCTGCACGGTCGCTACAACGCAACTATCGACGTCTTGCCCAGCTCTATCTTCGCCATAGCGGCTTGCATTTTTGCCCTCCTCTGCTTCCTCTACACGTAAGTACCTATATATATATATATATATATATATATATATATATATATATATATATATATATATATCATAAAAGATATATGCCACGAAAGGAAAAATAAACGAAGGAGTATCTGCGAGACCTATCGACGTTAAACGTTCCTTTACTAGGCAGCAAACATTTTCCTTCGTTGGGCATATATCTTTATTTATGGATTTATCACGTTCCTAACTTTCGTGATTCAGTTATACACACACACACACACACACACACACACACACACACTACACACACACACCACACACACACACACACACACACACACACACACACACATATATATTATATATATATATATATATATATATATATATATATTTTTTATATATATATATGTTATATATATATATATATATATATATATAATAATATATAAAGGCAAAAGCCATGAAGGAAAGTGAAACATGGAAGTACCGCTGCAAGGCCTTTCCGATTCTCTCGTTCTTAGTAAAGGAAGAGAGAGTCAAAAGGCCTTCCAGTGGTACTCCATTGTTTTAAATTCCTTCATGGCTTTTGCCTTTATATATATTCATCACGTTCCATATTTTCGTGGATTCAGTTATACATATATATGTAAATATTTTATGCAAAAAAATATATTACGTATATATAGGCCTATATATGAATATATACATATTTATTAGTTTATATATCGAGTGTAAATTAATGAATTTTATTTCCTTTCTAGGTGGCTGTATAGGCCATCCAGTTAAACGGAATCCAGACATTTAATTTTTCAAGCTAGTGATAGAAACCTAGGGCACCGGTAAACTTACAATACGGTAACAGTTATTATTATTCATTATTGTTTTGCTGTTTGCACCATTGCCATGATAGGTAACTTGAAACTTGTCATAGTCGTCATCATTATTCAAACGGAACAAAATGCCATGATATATTTCAACAATAAGAACCATTTTTAAACAAACAAAAAAATACTCGTAAACAAGACCAACGTCGCTGATTTGGGTCATCCAACTGCGCCTGCGCACTGATGGGTGTTACGGCTGCGTTCAAGATCTATGTTTACACCAAGAGAGTCGAGTCGAGTCAAGTCAAGACGATTCATGACTCTTCTTGAATCGCCACATTAATTCACGTGGGATAGTTACATACAAGCGAGTCGAGTCATGCCGAGTCGAGGCGAGTCAAGACGATTTTTTCATCAGTCATGGCGAGTCCGCCGAGAGGTGAGCACAATGAATCTTGAAGTCCTGATAAGTTTAGTGGCAGAGCGAAGTGCTATATATGATCCGTGAAAAATAATCCCTTGCACCGGAATAGGGATGCCATAAGCTGCTTTATGGAAGGATATTGCTGCAGAAATTAAGTGCACAGGTGAGTTATGTTTTTATATACTGCTGTATTCAAGAGAAGAAATGGCTGCATTTGGCAACTCGGACAGGTTTGAAATGCAAGAGATATGCTGTTATAGTAACCGCTGCTCCACCAGGCGTCACGCAGTCTGGGACTCCTCCAATTTGAGAGGAACTAGTATTTCTTGTTAAAGTTAAACTCTTGTTCACCTTTGATACGTTCACTGATATTATACTAAATGGTATAAATGCCGTTTCAAAAGTTAAAGATATTATGACAATACTAATCTTTTGTAACAATATAAGGGATAAAGCAATAGCATCAACAAATAAAATAAGGCCACGTGATAAATAATCCTTCACCAGGGATGGCTCCAAGGGGGGGAGAGGTAAGGCCCCTCCCTCCAGTCTCCCTTTGTTGCTCGAATCCTGACCGAATTGGAAGTCAAAAATGCCAACGCTAATATTTTGTTGAATAAATGCCCTCTGGATACAGGTGCCAAGTCTGCTTTTTTCACATGTGTGTGTGTGTGTGTGTGTGTGTGTTGAACTTGATTCTGCCTTTCTGACTCACAGTCAGTTGGAACGGCGCTGATTCAAAATTACTCTAGTCATATGACTCGTCTTGACTTGACTCGACTCGACTCGCTTGATGTAATCGCAGCCGTAGTACGACTTGCAAGTTGCAAGTCGACTCTGATTCTTATACACTTTGTTAAAGACCTCAATCAAGCTTTACGCGCCGACAGAATAACAGCTCTGCAGGGCTGTGGAAAGTTTTAGGGTGATTTTTTTTTTTTTACCTCGAGTTAATTCCTAGACATTTACGCTAATGCTGCCAATACATAATAGCCCTGTTGTAAAATGACGAATAATCATGCAAGGATATCGTCAATTCCTTTACAGGAAAGTGGAGAAGTTAATTAAAAGTTTGACTGTGGTGTCATTCAAACATGAAAATGTCGCGCGTCATCAAAGAGAAACGATTGGTTAACGGATTAAGTCATCGACTCTATTTCCTAAAATCAGAAGCAATCAGATTTGACGAGGCCGAAACGACCATGCCTCGAAATTATCCTGAATTTATCTCTGCCTATGGGTCCCGCTCGTCGAGAAACACTACCAAAACACCTCATCGAACGCCTCTCTGAGTTGGGTGGAGACAAACGCCCGAGTGATCATCATGGCACCCAGCCGGACGAAACGGATGAGCGGAAAATGCGCAGCTCATTGTGACGGCGTGAACGTCAGCTCATCATGAACGTGGTCGTCAATAGCAACAACAATAATAACAATGACAACAACAGGAACGAGAACATGAATATGGTGATGACGATGAACGTGAACGACAATGATGTGGGCGGGAGGAGTTTCAGTAACTTTGTGATGGGTTCTGTCCTTCATGGTCTAGGGATGTCTGGACGATTCCGGAGTTGTAAATGCAAAATGAAGAAGACGAAGCAAAAGGCTATTTTCAAAACGGGCAAAAGAATAAAGAATTTATAGTTTTAAGAAAAGTGAAAATCGAGTTGATTGTGGTCATTCATAAATTTTGTACAAAGTAAAAAACGAATCCAATCAGTTTTTTTTTTTTCATTAGAGAGAGAACTATGATATGATGATAGTTTGACAAAAGTGAAACGAAAAGAATATCTCTAAAAGAAGTGCGAAAACTAAAAATGTATTTTTAAAGATGTAAAAGAAAGCGATTGATCTACCAGCTAGCCCGGCCGCAGTGGCGGATCTAGAAATCTTTAATGGGTGGTAGGATGGGGTTGCGGGTGCTGGTGGGGGAGCACGTAGAAGTAAAAATTAGAATATATATATATATATATATATATATATATATATATATATATATATATATATATTAAATATATATATATATATATATATACATATATATATGTGTGTGTGTGTGTGTGCGTGCGTGGCGTGCGTGTGTGTGTATGTATATATATATATATATATAATATATATATATATAATATATATATATATATATATATAATATGTGTGTGTACACATATGTAGTGGTAGTCGCTGAAATAATATTCACCATGCAAACTTTTGCTAACTATAAATGAATTATTGAAAGAAAACGATGTTCTATTATTTATATCCAATGGGGGGGGGGGGTGCAGGAGAAGGCACAATAATCAGGTGGGGGTCCCCCTCAAATCCGCCGCTGGGCCACGTTTGCACCCAAGCAAATTCGAATCGATTTAAATCAGCACGATTCATGACTCGTCTTGATTCGCCACAACTAACAAAAATGGAACAAATCACACCAAGTTAATCGAATCGATTCAAGATGCTAAGCCAAAATTTTGATCAGTAACGGCGAATTCCAGGCGAATCCCAGAACTGGGGGGGGGGGGGGGGGGCGAACACAACCCGATGAATAGCATACCATCTTGGCGAACACCATGCTACCATTGAAAGCGAAGCGCTACCTATACTACGATCTTGGGATACCTATGCATGCCGAGATCGGGATGCAATAGCTTAGCTGCCCTGTGGAAGGAGATCGCTACCGAAATGAAATGCACAGGTGATTTGACAGTTTTTGTTATTCACCTCCCTTCAAACTCCACCTCACGGTTACCATTTCTTAAAAAAATTTAATTATAAACCCGGAAACGGGATTCCTTGCCCATCAACGAGTCCTTGACACCTAACTATCGGAGGGCGCCGTGCCCTGACTTGCCGGAGGGGGGACTTACCGGGCCCCCCCGCCCCCTAACCCCCCCCGCCCCCTAACCCCATTCCCCCCCCCCACACCAAGTAACATTGAATATTCCTGTGTTCCTATTCTCTGCATACCACCCACCCACAGCATGTCTTGAAGACTGTTTATAACAGCGTCTAGAAAAGATGTTATACAAAACGTACTTGCATTTCTGAGAGAGAGAGAGAGAGAGAGAGAGCCTGCCATTATAGCAATCCTGTAAGTGCCATTTCATTATTGATTAGATTTCATTGTTTGCCAATGTGCCTTTTTTTTTCAGAAGCCGAATGCAAGGAAAAATGGCGCAATCTGAGGAGCAACTTCATGAGAGAAATGGAGAAAGATCAGGGACAAACCAACTGGGTCACCAACCGCCAAAACCAGGAGGTGGGTCTTCTACGACGCCATGGAATTCCTCATCCACCCACGTGAACGCCCGCGAGGAGCAATAGCCCCAATTCAAATGCTCCGACGCCCCCTGAGGAGGACGCGAGTTCTGAAGTGTACGACGCCCCTGACAACCCTTCAACCTCCGCCGCTCTCCAGGACGCGCTCGACGACGCATCTGTTCAAGAAACGAAATTCTTTATCACAGACGCCATCAAAAACGTCCCCAACGATAATGGAGGTGAAAATTGATCCGGAGTTCTCAGGGCAACAAGAAGAAGATGCGGGAACAAGCGGCTTCTAGAACTCTAGACATTGACCCAGATCGCCAGTTTCTGTTGAGTCTGCTGCCTCTAATGAAACAACCTGTCGCCCCGTGACAGTATAGACGTCAGGATAGAAATACTCGAAGCCTTTCGTAGGAAGCTCTTCAGACCAGCCCCACATACACCGTCATCATCACATGCTAGCGATAGAACCTCTGAGCACTAGGCCTAAGAGAGAGAGAGAGAGAGAGAGATTATTGGAGGCCATAACTGTATTCACTACCATAAATAAAAGATGTCTTTATATATCGTGTGATATTTTATTTACAATTGTCTTATGCCAGACCTGCCGGGTACGTGCAATACATTTCTTTGTTCTCATTATTGTACTTCTCACCTCAGGAAAAAGGCTTTCCCGCCAAATCAAGCTGCTCGGCGGTAATCAGAATTTTGCTAATTCAACTCCACCAGGAATTTCAGTTTTCTAAAAATAAATAAATAGATAAAATAAAGTAAACAAAAGATTTCTTAGTTATTTACCAAATCTGGGAACAAATGCCAAAGGTTCCAGCATTAAGTTCATGCACCCAGATTCAGTCAGTGCGAACGGTGATCATTCAGAATGACGAGTCGAATGATTCTCCATGAATGGAATCGAGCCGATTCGCTAGGTGTAAACGCTTCCTAAGAGTGGTAATCCAAAGGGAAGAAGGAAATTCCAAAGCTTACAGAAGACAGAAGCTACCCTTCTTCTTCTATATACAAGAGCCACTCTAAAAGTTTGATGCTAAAAATGTATGCAAAGGACAGAGTAAACTTATATATTGTTCTTAGCAATTACTTTGTATTTTTGTAACTCAAAGAAATACCTGATAGTGTAATTAAAAAGCAATACTGACTTAAATGCATTTATGTTACCTTCATGCTACTTTGAAATATTAATAATGAAATGAAGGATAAAAACATGAATAATAATTTTTTTTTAATTACTGAACGAGTGACACGTTACATAGTCGATTTATGAGACGCACAGTATATAAATAGTTATTACATGACATTACATTAATGTTGTTTCTTGAATGTGCAAGTAATAAGTCATTTTCAAATATACCATATTTCTTATGTCCATGCCCAATGTCAGTCAATGTCATGTTAAATTATAACAGTATCTCAGTCATTCAGTTTCCTACTTCGTCACACACAGTTCACATCAAAGAGTGGATTTTTTTTTTCAGAGATAGTCAAAACTGGTAAGATATCTTCCTTTAAAAATAGCTCTTCTGAGAAGACCAATCTGTTTACTGTTTAGGAAAGAGGCAATTTTCCATTTCCAGTATGGAGAAGGTCATATTTTCCATAATCCATGAGGCTACTGAGACGCTTGCTTGCTCTTAGCATTTGGCAGATAAACCCAAGACACGCATTTCCATGATGTTCCAGTTGAGTACATTCCAACTCTGAATGATTCCAAGATGGATGTGCAACTCACTCTGTCGAATTTGAAGGCGTCCTCTCAAGTATACTGGGAACTTGGTTCTCTGGGTTTATTAAATTGCCTGGTACACTGCCCATTGTGTTTTCTGTGTCTATGAAGTTTCTCGTTGGACGAGCGGATTTCGCGCTCGGCTACCAATCCGGTGGTCCGAAGTTCGATTCTCGGCTCGGCCAACGCGGAAACCAGAGGAAAACTTATTTCTGGGATAGAAATTCCATTTCGATATAATATGGTTCGGATCCACAATAAGCTGTAGGTCTCGTTGCTAGGTAACCAATTGGTTTCTAGCACGTAAAAATATCTAATCCTTTGGGCCAGCCCTAGGAGAGCTGTTAATCAACTCAGTGGTCTGGTAAAATAAGATATAACATAACTTTCGTGTCTATGGAAATTTATGGAAACGCTAGATAATCCTGTCTGTCTCTGGAACCCCCTGAAAATATGACATATCACCACAGCATCTATTTCTATGGAAATCCTATGACAGCAGAAACTTCCTTTCACTCCGTCTCTGGAACTCCCTGAAAAACGCTGGACACATCATTCACTACGTCAGTGGAAGTCTCTGGCACATGCATAAATCATTCTGATAAGCCTTCGCCTGCCCCATCTCCAGAGCGGGAGACTCTGGACCTGTAGATCTCTCCCGGGTTCTAAATCCAACTAACTATGGGTCTCAATTTCACAGGCTGCATCTTCGGGTTTTTGTTGTGGTTATACTCTTCTTCTTTTTCTTTTTCTTTTCCAGGCAGCATCGCCCTGTTCATATGGGTTTTTTCATGCTCGTGAAAAATGAGCGAGTTGCTATTGAAGTTGTTGGCGTCGTTGTTGTTATATTGTCTTGTTGTTGTTATCGTTGTTGTTGGCGTTGATGCTGACGATCATGTGAGGCCACTTTCGTATTAGGACGGTACTGATCAGGAAGTTGAAGAGTGAGGCGGCGGGAAGGGGGGACAGCATCGCTTTTGCTCCTGACGAAGCACTGACAAGGAGGCGGCTCGAGTTCACAACATTTCTGAGTCTTTGGAGAAAACTGTCCTCGGGTTGGGTCGAATTCAAAAAGATCGCCTTTCAGCCTAATCGAACTGGTTTGGCTACGGCTTCGAAAAGGAAAACAAGACGACCAGATTGATGATCAATTTGTCATGCGTATCTTCCAGTTCACAGATTATATATATATATATATATAATATATATATATATATATATCATATATATATATATTTATATATCTACAATGTTTAATGTTAGTGAATTACTATCAGCCTTGCTTGGAGACAGGACTTAGCTGTAGGGGCAGCTTTCTTGAGTGAAGGAATTTGATACGTAAGCATTTTAATCGGGAGACTGATCGTCTTGTCGCCAAGATAGCTTGGGGGTGTGTCAAGTATGTTACATTCGTTTGTACGGATGTTACAGGTCTAATCGCCAGGGCACTTGCGA
>NC_087211.1:75845245-75876301 GCF_015104395.2 Macrobrachium nipponense | reverse complement strand
TCGCAAGTGCCCTGGTCGATTAGACCTGTAACATCCGTACAAACGAATGTACATACTTGACACACCCCAAGCTGTCTTGGCGACAAGACGAGCAGTCTCCCGATTAAAATGCTTACGTATCATATTCCTTCACTCAAGAAAGCTGCCCCTACAGCTCAGTCTGTCTCCAAGCAAGACATGATATGTAATTCACTAACATTACACACTTGTAAGATGCCTCGGCCACCTATGTCCTTTGTGCACTCCTGTCGCACACCACATCAGCAACTAATGCACAATGTATCAATTTACCACATGACTTAGGGCTACCTCCGTTTGCTGGAGCCCTTGTGCTTCACCAAAATGCACAAAAGTTTAAGAACTCCTAGCGCACAAATTGTGATCAGTATAGCACCTAACATGATCATTAATATTGGTATTGTGTAACGTTAACTAATGAAAGGCATCCTCGCCACTAAGATAAGCAGAACTCGACGAAAAGTTGTAGAGTGCGTAAACCTACTCAAAACAACTCAGCACACGCCATTATTCAGTGTCTGCGACCCTCGTGAGTGTATCCAACACCCTCTTGTCGCAAAACTGTAGATTCGACGTTTTCTACTGAAGGAAACGTGGTCACCACCCCGTTGTCAAGGAAATATCCCGTGACTTCCATGCAAGTGCTACTCGCACCTGCCTCATCGAAGATTGTAGACTCCTGATTTATCCCAGAACGTATCCTGAGACATATATCGAAGACATCTCATCCCCCCCTTTGCAAAGGCAGATCCATAGAAACGCCATTCGTGTGTAGACTTGACTCGACCTCTGGTACTGTAGAACGAAGTCGATTCCATCGCCACCATCACGTAGAGTTGGGAATTCTCTAAAATCATTGTGTCCGTATTTAAAAGGTCTACATGATCATAAAATAACTAAATTCTTGCTTTACCCAAAAATCCGTCATTAATTAATATACTCAGTCTACTAGCCAAATATTAAAAATTCCTCGCTAAACAAAATAATCTTTACCCACTGAATCCTCACAAATAATCTCATATCTGACAAACACGCTATCAAAAGAGAACCCATAATGTCTAACAGCAAAAACCCCTTTTATTATTTATATAACTAACCTCCATAAAATATAATGCCGAACACACCCCTTCTATCTAACTCACATACCCTGACAAATTATATCTCCTATCTAAAATGGAAGTGCTATTTAGAGCTTAACCCCCATTACAACATCTTTCGTAAGAAAAGAAAAAAAGGAAAAAAGAAAGAAAAAAAAGACAATAACAACAATAATAAGTGAACTTTCCCCCATTACACAGCGCACATAGGAGACACGCTAGGTCTAATGATTCCTTCTTCCTCCCATCTATTAACCTCTTTTTCTACCTGTTCTCTGATTTTGAAAGGTATGCGATATGCAGGAATATAAATAGGTTTTGTGCCACTCTCCAAATTTACCTTATGCTCTAACACTAATATTAGTCAACCCCAATTTATCACCTTTTAAGGCTACCTTATCCCCAAATTCTGCCAAGAGCCCGCTTATCGCTTCAACGTGTTCGCTATAATCTGCATTAGCTAAATGTTCTCTAAATATTCGTTTCCTTGATTGCATTTCTGCCTCCGAAAACTCAGGTTCCCCCTCTACGATAGCCATTGAACCACTATCACAACTCCAATCTTGGAAATCCAATATATATGTATTCTTCTGGTATTTCCTAACTGTATCACTACAGTTTAGCAACTCTAACCACGTAAACCCATCCTTGGATACACTGTTCACCGATGCCGTGCTAACAACCCCTCTAAGCTTCTCGCTATTTTCAATAACACACACATCTGTGGGTTTTCTCATTTCCTTCAATTTAACTTTTACCATAGTCTTCGAACCAGGTAGTAACATAATATCTTCGGATAAAACACCTCTATATTTGTGGTTAGTACCTCCCCTTTCCATTGCCCCATACACATTACCACCCTCAGTATCATCCCCAGCATTGTTAGTATCAGAAATAACATCAATATTAGTATCAACATCACCATCCAAAGTATCATCACCACCATTGTTATCACTGTGAACTCTGATAGAACCCCCATAATCATTTCCCATATCAGCAACATGGGTTTTAATATTGCCTTTCTCCATAACACTCGTATCACCGCCATTAATATCACCGAGCACATCTCCTCTTTCAATAACCTCCATGTCCTCCGTTCTATTCACGTCCTCATAAGGCAGAAAAACACCAGGTATCCAGACTGTTATCCCATTAACACCCGCATGGATCGAAATCTTGTGTCTTCTACAAGCAGGACCCAGCAAAAGTTTATTGCCCAACACAATTCCTTTCATTACCAAAATGGTTCTGTTAGTACTCTGTCGCCGAGAGTAAACTGTACTTGAACACAACCCTGGGTATTTAATCTATGAGCTTGCACATCACACACCGTCTCCGTTGAGGGTTGCAAAGGGTAATTGGAAAACATGGATTGATACAAATTATAGTCCATTAAATTTATAGATGCCCCCGAGTCTATAAATATCGGGATATCCACATCCCCTACTGTTCCATAGACTATAGGGCTGGGCTCTGGGGTGTCCCCGACGAGACCACAATGGCACGTACCAATCACCTGTACCCTTTTTGTTGATCAGGCTTCCAAAAATTTCGCCGATCCCTTTGCCCTCTGGTTTGACCTGCCTGTGAAGTACTCACATTATAATTACCAGAACCTTGAGGTGTAGGCCTCGCATCTCTCCGTATCTGAGATGGACAAGATTGCCAATAATGATCGGCACTCTTACACATTCCACAATATTTAACCCTACACAATTTCTTTGGATGCCCTGGTTTATTGCAGTTGAAACAGCTCAACTGCTGTTGCTTTTGATCGATCGATCTTTTGTTATATTCAACTTTTGCACACAGACGGGGAGGAGAAAATTCTGTGTCTCTTTGCACTCTATCCCTCGGGCCTGTCCCATTAAAAATTGTTCTATCTACAGTGGGACATTTAGACATGTTTCAATTTGGGCATAAAGTAATTTTTTGTCTGAAGTAGGTTCAATCTTTTCATCAAAGCTATTCACTATCGCATCCGGTACATCGTGCAAGAGCAGGGAAAAATAGATCAGTTTATGAATGTTCTCAAGAGAGACATGACTCCCTGTAACCCATTTAGATGTTTTCAATTTTCCTACCCAATCCGCCACTGCGTCAAAAAGTTTTGAACTATTTTCTACGAGGCTATTAGAGCCCTTCCGTAGTTTATAAAGACCCCGAAGGTCCCTCACCATATCTCTGTGTTCCTTTGAGCCATAAGCTGTTTTCAAAAATGCTTGCAAATCCGTCCAGGTACGACATTTTGTAAATTGGAAACTCCTGCAATGATGTGAGAGATCTCCCCTATTGAAATCTAGCAATGCTTTCGCCTCTCTAAATGCCTCTATATCGTCTGATCTATTCTTTCCAGCTAAATAATTATTCACCCCTTCAATAAAAATTTGTACAGGTTGCGATAGAACACCATCTACCATCCCTCTGAAAGGACTCACGCCCGCACTCATGTTCGTTACATGATGCAGTAACATTGTGGTACTCTTAGTATCTGCCATCTTTCTCTCTTTCCGAAAGCTCTTTTGTTCTATAAGATTCCCCGATCTCAATAACATCAATGTATTTATATACACAAAACCCAATCCAGAAAAATTAATACAAATTTTCCCCCAATAATGGATAACAAAAGGCAAACGTGCCCCACGCCCAGTATATCATCCTACGAAAGCAACAACAACAACAAAAATATAGGGAGGGGACAGAAAAAGAAAAAAAAGGCAAATGCTTACTAAGCGATCCACCCCGGCGACACCAAGCTCACACACACCAACTCTCGCCTCCCTCTCTCTCTCTCTCTCTCTCTCAGGGTGTGACTCGCAATAAAAAACTCTGCTCGAGTAAATTAGCCACAAACAAACAAAAGGAATATAAAAAACAAAAACAAAAAAAAAGGAAAAAAAAGATAAAAAGGAGAAAATAAGAAAGAAAGCTTGAAAATACACTCACATCATATGACTGGAAACCGAATTCGTATACGCACCACAAATATGTGTGACCTGTTTACCACACTCGTGAAACACTTTAATATGTCAAAAATTAAACTTTTTCCCTTCACGTTTTAAAACACTGGTTTTCAAGAATCACAAGATGGCCGACACTGACTTAGCCAGAGAGATGTACAGCTTCTCAATGCCCAACCCACTGAATCAGCAAAAAGAGCCCCGAGTTGCCTGTGACATGATTATAACCCCTTTTCCTACCAAAAAAACATTTATGTCTAACTAGTCACCAGTCTCTTCGTTAGCGTACCTACAGCTTATAAAATATATAAAAAGCCTCTTAAACCACCTGCCACCACTCTAACCACCCTGTTATTAAAACTACACAAATTGGAAACCCTTACCTGTTGTCAATGGTGCCCTCTGTCTGCAAACATGTCATTAGGCTATTAAGATCACATAAGTACAAAAATATACTATTTATTACCCAAAGCAGATGAATATGAAATAGAACAAAATGATTAACAAGTCATAGTGACAAAAACCCAAAGCTGCCCACAAAGAAAACTTGTAAGTTATCATTCTACCCTCCTGACTAAGAATTCACTCCCAGACCCAGAATGTCAATAGGTTCATTGTATTAGTCAGGTTAGAGAATCCTGTCTCTAATACCATGGAATAGAACCCATCTGTAATAAAGATACTATTGGATAAAAGATACACTTCACACATCACTCTTTTCAAAAGTAATCTTAAGTAAAAGAATGTATTTCACACTTCTCTTTCTTTTCAAAGGTAACGGTTTTCTAAGTTCTACAAAATATGTGCCATACCTTTAAGATGGGGGTTTTCTCGTGACACCTGGCGTGTTCGAAACTGACCTCTTTCTTCTCACCAAAAGGAATGTGGCTCTCGCAAGTGCCCTGGTCGATTAGACCTGTAACATCCGTCCAAACGAATGTACATACTTGACACACCCCCAAGCTATCTTGCGACAAGACGAGCAGTCTCCCGATTAAAATGCTTACGTATCAAATTCCTTCACTCAAGAAAGCTGCCCCTACAGCTCAGCCTGTCTCCAAGCAAGACATGATATGTAATTAACTAACATTAAACACTTGTAAGATATATATATATATCATCTTTTTACTGGAAGATACGCATGACAATTGTTCATCAATCTGGTCGTCTTGTTTTCCCTTTCGAAGCCTGTAGCCAACAGTGCGATTAGGCCGAAAGGCGATCTTTTGAATTCAACCCAACCCGAGGTCAGTTCTCCAAAGACTCAGAAATGGTTGTGAACTCGAGCCTCCTCCTTGTCAGTGCTTCGTCAGGAGCAAAAGCGATGCCTGTCCCCCTTCCCAGCCGCCTCCATCTTCAACTTCCTGAGCAGTACCGTCCTGATAACGAACGTGGCCGTCAACATGATCGTCAGCATTAACGCCAACAACAACGATAACAACAAGACAATAATAACAACAACAACGACAACAACTTCAATAGCAACTCGCTCATGTTCACGAGCATGAACACCAATATGAACAGGGCGATGCTGCCTGGAAAGAGAAAAAGAAGAAGAAGTATAACCACAACAAACGCTGAGTGCAGCTGTGAAATTGAGACACCAGAGTTAGTTGGATTTAGAACTGGGAGAGAATCTACAGGTCCAGAGTCTCCCGCTCTGGAGATGGGGCAGGCAGAGGCTTATCAGAATGATATGCGTGTGGCAGAGACTTCCACTGACGTAGTGAATGATGTGTCCAGCATTTCAGGGAGTTCCAGAGACGGAGTGAAAGGAATTTCTGCCGTACCAGAAATTTCCATAGAATAGATGCTGTGAGTGATATGTCAGTGTTTCAGGTGGTTCCAGAGACGGACAGGATTATCTAGCGTTCCACAGAAAGTTATGTATATCTTATTTTACCAGACCACTGAGTTGATTAACAGCTCTCCTAGGGCTGGCCCAAAGGATTAGATATTTTTACGTGGCTAGAAACCAATTGGTTACCTAGCAACGAGACCTACAGCTTATTGTGGGATCCGAACCATATTATATCGAGAAATGAATTTCTATCACCAGAAATAAGTTCCTCTGGTTCCGCGTTGGCCGAGCCGAGAATCGAACTTCGGACCACCGGATTGGTAGCCGAGCGCGAAATCCGCTCGTCCAACGAGAAATCATAGACCCAGAAAACACAATGGACAGTGTACCTGGCAATTCAATAAACCCAGAGAACCAAGTTCCCAGTACACTGGAGAGGACGCCTTCAAATTCGACAGAGGTGAGCAACATCCATCTTGGAATCATTCAGAGTGGAATGTACTCAACTGGAACATCATGGAATGTGTGTCTTGGTTTATCCGCCAAATGCTTAAGAGCAAGCAAGCGTCTTCAGTAGCCGCATGGATTATGGAAAATATGACCGTCTCCATACTGGAAATGGAAATTGCTTCTTTCCTAAACAGTAAACTGATTGGTCTTCTCAGAAGAGCCATTTTTAAAGGAAGATATCTTACCAGTTTTGACTATCCCTGGAAAAAATTCCACTCTTTGATGTGAACTGTGTGTGACGAAGTAGGAAACTGAATGACTGAGATACTGTTATAATCTAACATGACAACTGACAATGGGCATGAACATAAGAAATATGTTATATTTGAAAATGACTTATTACTTGCACATTCAAGAAACAACATTAATGTAATGTCATGTAATAACTATTTATATACTGCGCGTCTCATAAATCGACTATGTAACGTGACACTCGTTCAGTAATTAAAAAAAATTATTATTGCAATATTATCCTTTCATTTCATTATTAATATTTCAAAGTAGCATGAAGGTAACATAAATGCATTTGAGTTAATATTGCTTTTTAATTGCACTATCAGGTATTTCTTTGAGTTACGCCAAACGAATCGGCTCGATTCCGTTCATGGAGAATCATTCGACTCGAGTCATTCTGAATTATCACCGTTCGCACTGACTGAATATGGGTGCATGAACTTAATGCTGGTAGACCTGAACTAGGAACCTTTGGCATTTGTTCCTTTGTTCCCAGATTTGGTAAATAACTAAAAAATCTTTTGTTTACTTTATTTTATTTATTTATTTATTTTTAGAAAACTGAAATTTCTGGTGGAGTTGAATTAGCAGAATTCTGATTACCGCCGAGCAGCTTGAATTGGCGGGAAAAAAGCCTTTTTTCCTGAGGTGAGAAGTACAATAATGAGAACAAAGAAATGTATTGCACGTAGGCAGGTCTGGCATAAGACAAATGTAAATAAAATAAACAAGATATATAAAGACATCTTTTATTTATGGTAGCGAATACAGTTATGGCCTCCAATAATCTCTCTCTCTCTCTCTCTTCTCTCTCTCTCTCTCTCTCTTAGGCCTAGTGCTCAGAGGTTTTATCGCTAGTATGTGATGATGACGGTGTATGTGGGGCTGGTCTGAAGAGCTTCCTACGAAAGGCTTCGAGTATTTCTATCCTGACGTCTATACTGTCACGGGGCGACAGTTGTTTCATTAGAGGCAGCAGACTCAACAGAAACTGGCGATCTGGGTCAATGTCTAGAGTTCTAGAAGCCGCTTGTTCCCGCATCTTCTTCAGTTGCCCTGAGAACTCCGGATCAGTTTCACCTCCATTATCGTTGGGACGTTTTTTGATGGCGTCTGTGATAAAGAATTTCGTTTCTTGAACAGATGCGTCGTCAGGCGCGTCCTGGAGAGCGGAGGTTGAAGGGTTGTCAGGGGCGTCGTACACTTCAGAACTCGCGTCCTCCTCAGGGGGCGTCGGAGCATTTGAAGACGTTGCTCCTCGTGGCGTCACGTGGGGGATGAGGAATTCCATGGCGTCGTAGAAGACCCACCTCCTGGTTTTGGCGGTTGGTGACCCAGTTGGTTTGTCCCTGATCTTTCTCATTTCTCTCATGAAGTTGCTCCTCAGATTGCGCCATTTTTCCTTGCATTCGGTTTCTGAAAAAAAGGCACATTGAGATAATAATCATAATTAAATGGCACTTACAGGATTGCTATAAATAGCATCTCTCTCTCTCTCTCTCTCTCAGTAAATGCAAGTACGTTTTGTACAACATCATTTCTAGACGCTGTTATAAACAGTCTTTCAAGACATGCTGTGGGTGGTATGCAGAATAGGAACACAGGAATATTCAATGTTACTTGGTGTGGGGGTGGGAAGGGGTTAGGGGGCGCCCGGTAAGTCCGGCAAGTCAGGGCACGGCGCCCGAAGTTAGGTAAGGACTGTTGCTGCCAAAGAATCCGTATGGAGTGAATAACAAAACTGTCAAATCACCTGCGCATTTCATTTCGGTAGCGATCTCCTTCCACAGGGCAGCTATTGCATCCCGATCTCGGTGCACAGGATCCCAAGGATCGTAGATAGCGCTTCGCTCTCAATGGTAGCAGTAGATAGCGCTTCGCTCTCAATGGTAGCATAGTGTTCGCCAAGATGGTATGTTATTCCATCTTGGTGTTCGCCCCAACGTGGATTCGCCGTCAGTGATCAAAAGTTTGGCTCAGCAGCTTGAATCGATTCGATTAACTTGGTGTGATTTGTTCCATTTTTGTGAGTGTGGCGAATCAAGACGAGTCATGAATCGTGCTGATTTAAATCGATTCGATTTGCTTGGTGCAAACGTGGCCCAGCGGCGGATTTGAGGGGGAACCCCACCTGATCACGTGCTTCTCCTGGCCCCCCTATTGAATATGAATAATAGAACATCATTTTCTTTCAATAATTCATTTATAGTAGCAAAAAGTTTGCTTGGTGAATATTTATTTCAATGACTACCACTACATATGTGTACACACACATACACACACACACATTATATATATATATATATATATATATATATATATATATATATATATATATACATTATATATTGCTACTTTCAAAATGCATATATCTCCTCTGACTGTATAAAATGTTATGTAGAATTGTCAACATTTTTTCAGATTCCTAGATAGCTTAGGAGAAATAGGCATGTTTTAAATGTGTGTTCAGATTTCGCATAACATGATATGAAAAGAATATATATATATAACGTAGAATGTAGAAAGAGAGAGATTTTCTTTGTCCATTCGAAACTACGATTGTTTCTCTATTATGTCAGCACTGTGAGATTAGAGGAACTCAATGATCTCCGTTTGTTTTTCCTAATCTGTCAACATGTTTGATAAACGAGCTCAAATCTTCAAGGTGTTTTGGGAATCTGTCATCAAGTAAGATAAGGGGCTTCTGCTTCAGTCGACCGAGTCGAGTACATGACTTTTTTTAACAGAATCGACTCATACGTGTATGTCTTTGCCGAGTGCCACGTGCAGATTACACATTTTGTCTGTAAAGTTGCGTAAGATTTCGAAGCTTCTAGAAAGAATTGTGCCAAAAACGTTTTGTGTCATCTCCCCTGTCCAGCTTCCGTAAGGAAGAGAATTTCATTACATCTTCGATACTCGAGGCGTTCAGATCTCTCTCTCTCTCTCTCTCCCTCGACATCCTTGAGATTATATTAACGTAACGTAAATTGGTAACTCGTAACTTGAGAATTTCATATTTGATATTTGTTAGAGTTTATTTAGTATTATTTAGTGTTTTTGTGGAATCTGAACAAACATTGTTGTTGTAACCGCACCTGGTTTTTGTGAAAGTGTAAAACAAGACTGCAGCAAAGAAAGAAGTTGGTATACCAAATGGGTAAAGTGTGTTATATTTTTATTCGTTGCAACTAATATCTAATGGTTATGATGGTTTGGTAAGAAACTAATAACTGATAGGAACAGTGGTTAGATAACAACTAATAACTGATAGGAACAGTGGTTAACTAATAACTAATAACAGATGGTTACGAAGGTTTGGTAAAAACTGATGGTTACAATGTTTTGAGTGAAAAGATTTACACTTTTACACATTGCAAATTTTTGTGTTTTGTGCTTGTTTCATTTTTTTTGTGCATTTGTTCATCTTGTTGAAGTGTGCCTTTTTATTTTATATTTTCATTTGCATTCACAATTTAATTGACTTAGTTATTTTCATTAATTAGTCGTTGCACATTTAATTAAATTTAACAATTGTGAATGAATTTGCATTTACTTAGAATTCTTTACAAGTTTTATTATTGTTTAGCACTTGTGAATTAATTTCTAATTTTCAATTATTGCCTAACACTTTTGAATTTCAATTGAATTAATTTTCTTGAATTTTGTGATAAATTAATTTTGATTTAATTTTACTTAATTGATTCAAGAATTAATTAAACTTTATTTTGTTTTCAAGTAACAGTGATTTTCCCTTATATTGTGAATTTCACTTATAAATTTTGAGTTTAATAATAAATTTTTGTATTTAAAAATTTTATAAGCGTTTTCTTTATCTTACACCAGTATATTTGCATTTAACTATGATTATATTTATGTTAGGGAGAAACATAGAGTGGTAATTGATCTGTTTTCCTTCAATTTACTTGGAGTGACTTAGAACCAGGGAAGTACTTAGACTTCTGAAATCAGGGAAATACTTAGACTTTTAAAGTTGTTGATGGAGTGATGCCCTTTGATTAATTTAATTACTTACAAGATTACCTCACACCTGTTTTGATGAACTTAGTCTGATTTTCTGCAATACTGGTAAGTTGTTAAGGGATCACTGTTGCCTTTAGAGTGTTCAGTCGTTCAATACCTGTGATGAGGGTTCAGGTGTCTGGCTTTTGTGAGGTAACAATAAATGAATGGTTAGTGTGGTAACCAGATACTTGGCATTCGTCACAATATATATATATATATATATATATATATATATATATATATATATATATATATATATATATATATATTCTAAGCGGCCCCACCAGCACCCGCAACCCCATCCTACCACCCATTAAAGATTTCTAGATCCGCCACTGCGGCCGGGCTGGTAGATCAATCGCTTTCTTTTACATCTTTAAAAATACATTTTCAGTTTTCGCACTTTTTTTAGAGATATTCTTTTCATTTTCACTTTTGTCAAAATATCATCATATCATAGTTCTCTCTCTAATGAAAGGAAAAACGAAAACAAAAACTGATTGGATTCGTTTTTTACATTGTACACAATTTATGAATGACCATATTCAACTCGATTTTCACTTTTCTTAAAACTATAAATTCTTTATTTTTTTGCCCGTTTTGAAAATAGCCTTTTGCTTCGTCTTCTTCATTTTGCATTTACAACTCCGGAATCGTCCAGAGGACATCCCTAGACCATGAAGGACAGAAACCATCACAAAGTTACTGAAACTCCTCCCGCCCACATCATTGTGTTCACGTTCATCGTCATCACCATATTCATGTTCTTGTTCCTGTAGTTGTCATTGTTATTAATGTTGTTGCTATTGACGATCACGTTCATGATGAGCTGACGTTCACGCCGTCACCGTGAGCTGCGCATTTTCCGCTCATCCGTTTCGTCCGGCTGGGTGCCATGATGATCACTCGGGCGTTTGTCTCCACCCAACTCAGAGAGGCGTTCCATGAGGTGTTTTGGTAGTGTTTCTCGACGAGTGGGGGCCCATAGGTAGGCAGAGATAAAATCAGGATAATTTCGAGGCATGGTCGTTTCGGCCTCGTCAAATCTGATTGCTTCTGATTTGAGGAAATAGAGTCGATGACTTAATCCATTAACCAATCGTTTCACTTTGATGACGCGCGATATTTTCATGTTTGAATGACACCACAATCAAACTTTTAATTAACTTCTCCACTTTCCTGTAAAGGAATACACGATATCCTTGCATGATTATTCGTCATTTTACAACAGGGGCTATTAATGTATTGGCAGCCATTAGCGTAATGTCTAGGAATTTAACTCGAGGAAAAAAAAAAAAAATCACCCTAAAACTTTCCACAGCCCTGCAGAGCTGTTATTCTGTCGGCGCGTAAAGCTTGAGTGAGTTCTTTAACAAAGTGTATAAGAATCAGAGTCGACTTGCAAGTCGTACTACGGCTACGATTACATCAAGCGAGTCGAGTCGAGTCAAGTCAAGACGAGTCATATGACTAGAGTAATTTTGAATCAGCGCCGTTCCAACTGACTGTGAGTCAGAAAGGCAGAATCAAGTTCACACACACACACACGTATTTTGTGAAAAAAAACAAAAAAACCAGACTTGGCACCTGTATCCAGAGGGCATTTACTCAACAAAATATTAGCGTTGGCCATTTTTGACTTCCCAATTCAGTCAGGATTCGAGCAATAAAGGGAGACTGGAGGGAGGGGGCTTACCTCTTCCCCCCTTGGAGCCATCCCTGGTGAAGGATTATTTATCACGTGACCTTATTTTATTTGTTGATGCTATTGCTTTATCCCTTATATTGTTACAAAGGATTAGTATTGTCATAATATCTTCAACTTTTGAAACGGCATTTATACCATTTAGCATAATATCATTGAACGTATCAAAGGTGAACAAGAGTTTAACAGGAAATACTAGTTCCTCTCAAATTGGAGTACGTAGTCCCAGACTGCGTGACGCCTGGTGGAGCAGCGGTTACTAGCATATCTCTTGCATTTCAAACCTGTCCGAGTTGCCAAATGCAGCCATTTCTTCTCTTGAATACAGTAGTATATAAAAACTTAACTCACCTGTGCATTTAATTTCTGCAGCAATATCCTTCCATAAAGCAGCTATGGCATCCCTATTCCGGTGCAAGGGATTACACGGATCATATATAGCACTTCGCTCTTGCACTAAACTTATAAGGACTTCAAGATTCATTGTGCTCACCTCTCGGCGGACTCGCCATGACTGATGAAAAAATCGTCTTGACTCGCCTCGACTCGGCATGACTCGACTCGCTTGAAGTAAACTCTCCCATGTGAATTAATGTGGCGATTCAAGAAGAGTCATGAATCGTCTTGACTTGACTCGACTCGACTCTCTTGGTGTAAACATAGATCTTGAACGCAGCCGTAACCCCCATCAGTGCGCAGTCGCAGTTGGATGACCCAAATCAACGATGTTGGTCTTGTTTACGAGTATTTTTTTTTTTTTTTAAATATGGTTCTTATTGTTGAAATATATCATGGCATTTTCCATTTGAATAATGATTGACGACTATGACAAGTTTCAAGTTACCTATCATAACAATGGTGCAACAGCAAAACAATAATAATGATAATAATAACTGTTACCGTTATTGTAAGTTTACCGGTGCCCTAGGTTTCTATAACTAGCTTGAAATATTGAATGTCTGAATTTTCCGTTTAACTGGATGGCTATATAGCCACCTGGAGAGGAAATAATATTCATTAATTTACACTCGGATATATAAACTCTAATAAATTATGTATATATTCATATATGTAATATATACAAGATATTTACATGTATATGTATAACTGAATCACGAAAATATGGAACGTGATGAATATATACATAAAGGCAAAAGCCATGAAGGAAAGTGAAACAATGGAGTACCACTGCAAGGCCTTTTGACTCTTCCTTTACTAAGAACTAGAGAATCGAAAGGCCTTGCAGCGGTACTCCATTGTTTCACTTTCCTTCATGGCTTTTGCCTTTATATGTATATATATATATATATCTATATATATATATATATATATATATATATATATACTATATATATATAAAGGTACTCACGTGTAGAGGAAGCAGAGGAGGGCAAATATGCAAGCCGCTATGGCGAAGATAGAGCCTGGAAAGACGTCAATAGTTGCGTTGTAGACGGCCGTGCAGAACGGTCTTAGAGCAGTTATGATCGTCTTCCCGAGGGCGACAAGAGTGTCAGTTCCTCTGGCGGGACAATCTTCGACAGCGCTCCGCAGGACGCGACGGAACTCGTCCCGCTGAAGAGGAAGGTTCCCACCAGTGTATTGATAATATAAAAATAACAATAGAACTTCGAGGTCATTCAGCGCTGAAAGGAAAATTGAGAAGAAGAGGCAGCAAAGGTGTAACAGGAGTAAAATCTCGCAGTTGCACTATGCAATAATTGTTAGATGAGGGTGGGAAGTAAGACGGAGGAAAGAATGTGAACGGAGGTATAGTAAAAGTAATGAACGGTGCTGCAGCAAATGACCGAAGAGACGCTGCAAACAACCTGAAGTAAATAATAATATAATAATAATAATATTTTAACTTTAATAAAGGGTCAAGCCAAAATGCAGTGCATTACTACCCTAATACTATTAGACCTAAATATTTATCTATTATTTAATTTTTTTTTTCCATTTAATAAACGTGATCTCTTCTTTCCCCTTTTACCTCATATTACTTTCTAGGACTTTACATTCATTGATTTCCCCCTGACAGGCATCAGATATATTACGCTATCTTTGGCGCAAGTTCTGGAGGGAAAAATGAACTCAGCTCTACAACAGATGCTCTCAGTTTCCCGGCCAAACGGCGGCATTCTGAGCCTTTCCAATTGCACTAGTGCTTTCCTTGTTCACAAATAGTGCATGAGTTGAGAGAGAGGAGAGAGAGAGAAAGGAAACATGAATGCGATCGTCATAACACTTTAGTCTCAATGACCGGATTCATGAAGTCATGGTCCTTTGAATGTTGAATGCGGCCTTGTTGCCGATGCAGAGATGTTAGTTGGCTAAATTTACTTTTGTTATAAAGACGTGCATTCACACACACACACACACACACACACACACACACACACACACACACACACACATATATATATATATATATATATTATATATATATATATAATTATATAATATATATTATTATAATATCCAACTCAAAGCTGTTCATCTAACAAGGGATGGAGGGGTCTAAAGAAGCAACATAACAAGGTTCTCTAACACATCCAAATTGGACTAACGATATGAGAGCAAATTGAGAAAACGGAAGTTTATATATATATATATATATACATATATATATATATATATATATATATATATATATATATATATATATATATATATAAGAGAGAGAGCGAGACAGTTAGAGTGCGTAAGTTATATAGTCAGTAAGCTTCGGTTAAAGCTTAAAAGTCTTATGATTTACATGAATTTAGAAAAAAAACATTTCCAAAATGAAATGTGTAGACGAAAATACATCTTCACAAGCCTATTTTCCATTCGTTCGTGACGGTGCTAACAGCAAGAATTAATACCCAAGTCGAAAAAGAGTTTTGAAATGATGGCGATATGTCCAATGATGTGGTGTTGGCGCCGGGTTCCCTTTTCGTCCTGGCAACAGACAGTTTTCTTCAATCTCTTCGGTGACAGCAACTCTTTCATCCTGGGACTTGCATCCTGAGACATTGGACCCCCTGGAGTTTCTCTCCAAGCAGCATAGGGAATACAGGATGGCGCACAGGTTCAGGGCCGCGTCAGTCGCAAAAAGTGTCATGTAACCGAAATGGCTGTACAGGAGAGTGCCCGCAGCTTTACTGGCCGGTATTCCCCCAAGAAGAAACCATCGGCAATGACAATCGGGCAGTTCGTGATCTGACCGAACTCACGGCGCTCAGGTAAGAGTTTACCCCAAGAGCTAGAGCCATGAGGTCACCTGACCAATGCTCATGCATGCGCCCTATTTCAGGTTCTGCCGGTGATTATCTAATCACTGTTGGACAAATTCAATGGAAACACCATTTATTCTAATATATGATTGAGTTAACTTTCTTATCTTGGATCACGAAAAAGCATAGCTTTTGTTTTATTTACGTTTAAAGATAATTTGTTAAATTTAAACCGATCATATATCATCGCCATCTTAAGCTATGTTTCCACGTATAAGGTGCGCTGCCACATTCCTGGTTCCATGTGTGCGGTAAAATCATTCCAAAAATCATGGAAACTAACTGAAATTACTGAAGAATTATTTTTGCTGCAGTCGCTACCGCGACCGTATAATACATGGAAACACCTGCGCGGGAGAAGATTTATACGTTTTGAGTCGTTGGTGGGTTGGCCCACGTGGTTGACCTGGTATTCTTGTTAGGTGCGTGACAGTATCACGCACCTAACAAGCATAAAACAGGCCGCATAGGACCCGGGGAATACAATCCCAGTGGAACATAGGCTCCGGGAGAACATAGACCCAGTGGCACATAGGCTCCGGGAGAACATAGACCCAGTGGAACATAGGCTCCGCCGGTGGCCCGGAATCATAGGCTGGCCGGAAAAGGTGGGGGAACATAGGCTCCGAGGGAACATATAGGCCCAGTGGAACATAGGCTCCAGGGGAACATAGGCCCAGTGGAACATAGGCTCCGGTGGAATATAGGCTCCGGGGAACATAGGCTCCGAGGGAACATATAGACCCAGTGGAACATAGGCTCCGAGGGAACATATAGGCCCAGTGGAACATAGGCCCAGTGAACATAGGCTTCAGGGGAATATAGGCTCCGGGGGAACATAGACCCAGTGGAACATAGGCTTCAAGGGAATATAGGCTCCGGGGGAACATAGGCCCAGTGGAATATAGGCTTCAGGGGAATATAGGCTCCGGGGGAACATAGGCCCAGTGGAACATAGGCTTCAGGGGAATATAGGCTCCGGGGGAACATAGGCCCAGTGGAACATAGGCTTCAGGGGAATATAGGCTCCAGTGGAACATAGGCTCCGGTGGAATATAGGCTCCGGGGAACATAGGCTCCGAGGGAACATATAGGCCCAGTGGAACATAGGCTCCGAGGGAACATATAGGCCCAGTGGAACATAGGCCCAGTGGAACATAGGCTCCGAGGGAACATATAGGCCCAGTGGAACATAGGCTCCGAGGGAACATATAGGCCCAGTGGAACATAGGCTCCGAGGGAACATATAGGCCCAGTGGAACATAGGCTCCGAGGGAACATATAGGCCCAGTGGAACATAGTCCCAGTGGAACATAGGCTTCAGGGGAATATAGGCTCCGGGGGAACATAGGCCCAGTGGAACATAGGCTTCAGGGGAATATAGGTTCCCGGGGGAACATAGGGCCTTAGGGAACATATAGGCCCATTGGAACATAGGCTCCGGGGGAACATAGGCCCAGTGGAACATATGCCCAGTGGAACATTGGCTCTGGGGGAAAATAGGCTCCGGGGAACATAGGCCCAGTGGAGCATAGGCTCCGAGGGAACATATAGGCCCAGTGGAACATAGGCTCCAGGGAAACATAGGCTCCCGGGGGAACATAGGCCCTTAGGGAACATATAGGCCCATTGGAACATAGGCTCCGGGGGAACATAGGCCCAGTGGAACATAGGCTCCAGGGAAACATAGGCTCCCGGGGGAACATAGGCCCTTAGGGAACATATAGGCCCAGTGGAACATAGGCCCAGTGGAACATAGGCTTCAGGGGAATATAGGATCTGGGGGAACATAGGCCCAGTGGAACATAGGCTCCAGGGAAACATAGGCTCCCGGGGGAACATAGGCCCTTGGGGAACATATAGGCCCATTGGAACATAGGCTCCGGGGGAACATAGGCCGGTGAACATATGCCCAGTGGAACATAGGCTCCGAGGAACATAGGCCCAGTGGAACATCGGCTCCGAGGGAATATATAGGCCCAGTGGAACATAGGCTCCGAGGGAACATATAGGTCCAGAGGGACATAGGCTCCGGGGGAACATAGACATAGGCCCACAACCGAATGAGGTAAGGAAAATCAATTTGCACCCCTTGCCCCTAATGAAATTTGGTCATTGTAGAAAATAATCGCAGTTATTCCACTTATCTAAGTAGGTTTAACTCTGACCAAGGGGACAGACGTCATGAGCCATATTCCATCTTATGTAAGAGAAGTTTAGTGTGACATTCCCTCCAAAGGCTCTTTGCGTTGGGAGCGGTGATGATAACTATTCCTTTTTAAGCATATCGGATTCGTGTCTCGATAAACCTTGGTGATTTGATCAGTTTCTGCCATCAAACCCAATAGAAGATCTAAACATTGTCAGTATAGGCCTAAAACTAAAGCTTTATGACATCGTGTTTGTTTAATATCTAACAGTGAATCAGCAAATTATGTTTGTTGTTAACCGCTGTGCAATAGCCAGATAATGCATAATGGTTTTATGGAGAGAGAGAGAGAGAGAGATCTATGTGCAATGTGCATCGTTCACTCCAGTGCTTTTCGAAATGAGTAAAACTCAATAATTTTAGCTAATTAATGAAAAGGTATACGGGATACGTCGACATTTAATAATAAAATCTTATGAATACGTAGCAAAAACTCAAATTTACTCATTTTTAACAACCCTGAGACCTTACTGGCTATGCTTTGAATGTCTAGTACTGTATCTTGAAACCTTAATGAATGTATATTTTGTCATTTTATTCATCTGAAATTTGAAAAATTGTGTAAAAAGCAGGAATTAGCGAAAGTCAAGTCGAATGCCAAGTAAACGAACGATGGTCATTTTCGAGTTTTGAGAGACGTATATATTCCAGACCAGTCAGTACACAGTGACAGTGCTCAGTGCTGCGACACTTGGGTTGCCAGACGGTTGGGAAACTGTTGGGTGAACGTGTTGCAGCTTTCTCCGTTCACGCACCATTTGTATGTTGTTCATTACTCGTTTTCCATTTTATCTACAGAAAGTACCAAGTTTTGGCCATATAAATCTATTTAGGTGGTCAGTACAGACATACCAATTTACCTCCTACCAAAGAAGGCTTCTACCTTCTTTGGTAGGAGGGAGTAGAGTGTAGGCATGCTATGTGGTAGCAGTGCTTTGCTCACACATATTAATTTTTGATTATCCAGATACTAAAGCTGGTATTTATTATATTTTTATAAATATATTGGAACATAGTGATTGTATAAGTACCCAAACCGTAAAGGCTTATACCTAGGCCTAAAATTAGTGAGTCTTGATTCGTCATGCTCTTGTTTTTGGGAGACCCTACTAAATCCTCTTTTACCCGAAGTGTTTTAAGTTTCCTTAGCCGGTGTGTGATAATTTGATGTTTGCAGATGCTGCTAGTCTTAAATTAGTATGATTACTACAGGCTCTTGGTTCATCCCGTAACGATTTTATGTGAAAAGAGAGAGAGGTGAAGTGAAGCTGCAATGTCTGTAGTTAGCCTATCTAAAGTGAAGAGACCAAGACGGCTGGCGTCAATAGTCACGTTGCATTCTTTAATACTAAGCTGAAACTGACTAATAACTGGTTTTAAAAAGTTTTATCAAACCAGATAAGTCTTTTAGCTTTTGTTAAATAGCGTCTGAGGGCACTGTAAGGCATACGGTTTCCCATATGTCTAGGAATTTTCAGAGCTTCTGTGCCCAAGACCAGTTTCAGTAGCTTCAAAAATACGCTTGATTCTCACACTAACCCGCCCCCCCCCCCTCTCTCTCTCTCTCTCTCTCTCTCTCTCTCTCTCTCTCAGTTTTACAGACTAGCCATTGTGGGAAGTGGAGGATTAGTATACACTCGGGAATCTTCATCGAATTGAAACGAGAGAAGTTAAAGGAGTTGGAGAACGAGGTGGGAAAATTATAATGAAGAAATCGGTGCAGCGAGATTTGCGAGTCCGGTATAACGAACATATTACTTCCCCTATATTACTTATTTTATCTTTATTGATGATATTTCTCGTTCGTGATTTACTCTTTACTACTGTTTCTTCTCCCGCACTTGGCTGTTTTCACTCTGCGGGCCCTTGGCCTAAGTGGTAATAACATAATGGTACTAATAATGCTGAGTATTTAGATTTAATATGAAATTTATTGACGATGCATCATATCAGTGCTCCATTTTAAGCATGAATGACAAGTAATTGAGCTTCACGACTGGATTAGGCCTTCTACGTCTTCGAATGCTGTGGATGATTTTCTGTCGAATAAGATTTTGCCATCGAAAATTAATCGAATCAAAAGGTATTTCTGTAAATTGTATCGGTTTGTGAGGCTCTAATGATGCCCATTAAACGCCTTACATGAATGCATTTATCTGCTATAAGGTTTAATTAGAATGTTCGGCGCCTTAGAAATACTGTTTTTATTTGCTAGTGGCATCTCGTTGATGTATAGTAGTTTTATCTTCAATTAGAGCAAAACGTTAGAAATGTTGGGCGTACAATTGTATACACGTGTGTTATTTTTTATTTATTTTGACTTGAAACTTCACCAGAATAACGTCTTTTGTCTTTTTCAGGATTTACCCAAACAAAGATGTCACAAGGACAACTTGCAATGGAGGTAAGTGACTTCTGAATTCCACAAATGAGTTATTGCCGTTCCAATTTATTGGCCTTTAATTTTATTATCTCTTATTTATGTAATGGGGTAGTTTATTTGTGTCATTCCTTATTTAATACTATATATTACATTTTTGCATCTATTTGTACGTTAGGGCCAAGGACTGTAGAATTTGGCTTGGCAAATTCATGGATTTTTCGCTCTTTCCATTCTCAAACGTCAGTTTTGCCAATCCATTCGACAAGATAGCGATATCGTGCAAGGAAAATATTAAATCATTTAAACAGAGGGGTGTATTGCAGATAGGGATAAGATCAAGTCCAGGTAAGGTAGTTGAAATACATAAATACATAAAAGTGTACTCATACATACTACATAAATATATAAATACACACACATATACATACATACATACATTACATATATATATATATATATATATATATGTGTGTGTGTGTGTGTGTGTGTGTGTGTGTGTGTGTGTCTCTGAAATATATAGCATCAACTCTCCACCTTTTGGCTTTATTATGGGCTCCTTTTATTAGATGGATTCCTATTTTAACAAAATATCTCATAGTTATATATATATATATATATACATATATATATATATATATATATATATATAATATATAATATTCTTTCAGGAAGGATATGCTGATAGTGCTGTTGACATCCCTGACAATCCCCTGCCAGTGCATATGACTTCCCTCCCCTCCTCCACCTCTCCACCTCCTTATCCAACATTGTCACGGGCTGACAGTCTTACTCCTGCAGGAGTCTCCGTAGTTCCATCCCTAGAGAGACCCTCGACAACCGTGGAGGTCTCTGTCGATCAAGACATCCCTGATATGGCTACAGAAACAACACTGACTCCTTCTTATGGAGTTTGTGCCGCCTGTCAGGTGAGTCGAAGTTTCTTCTTCACTTAGGATATGTTATTGATTTGAATACTCATGGTGTGTGCAACGTATCAGATTCTGACTGTAGTAGACTCACATCAACTGTGCATTTGATGTCTAGGCCCGTCCCTTATGACGCTCCTGATTGGCTGCTGATAAGCCAATGACAAGGCTGGAAATTGTCAGTCTCTCTCGAGAGTTCACATGGGCAGGATGTATATTCCACCTCTCTGAGGGATACGTCTTTCAGGAGAGGTGGTACATACATCCTGCCTATGTGAGCTCTCGAGAGAGACTGATAGTTTCCAGCCCTGTCATTGGCTTATCAGCAGCCAATCAGGAGAGTCGTAAGAGACTGGCCTAGACATCAAATGCACGGTTGATGTGAATCTACTATAGTAGCCAGTATATCAATATCTGTAAGGAAATGGTTATGTTCTGTATTTGAAGAAAGAATCACTCAGGGTGTGACGTCCCTGCCTACACGAGTTGGGGACGGTAGAAGAGACTCTTCATCCTTGGGAGGCAACTCTTCTAGGAGAAGTACACTCCAAAATCAAACCAGTGGGGGGAAGGGACCATTCAGTCAGTTGTTAAGTAACCCCTCTAAGAGAAGGTTACTCTGAGTACAAACCTTGTTCTTCAACCTTGGACTATGCTAAAACCATTGTACTGTGGCCTTCCATGGCCCTATGTATGGCAGGGTGAATGCAAGAGTTGCTTGGTGGATTGTCAGGAAAGTGCCTTCCTTACCTATTCTTTTCCTTCTGAGTTCTTTATGATTACTAAATCCATCCTGACTGGCCTCCCCAAGTTGTTGTGGCAAACCTGGCAGGTTTCCTGTGTGCTGGCTCCACCTTATCGACCAGTTGTTTCTGGCGTCTTTTCAATGGCATGATGAAGCTAATTTATAATTTCAATGTTATCTTTGTAATTAATGTAAATACTTTTGTTGTTAATTGCACTGTTATTATTTACGGTTTGGCTGATTTTTATTGCGTTGCTGTTTTTATGTCTGTTCATTGGCTTTGGTACTAATTTTATGTTGTTAGTTTTGATTCTTTCGAGAGACATGAGCTGAACTCTTGGCTGCCACTCGTCACAGTAAGAAAAATTGCAGAATACTTTACTCGAATATTCGGGGTTAAGGTCACATTTTCTTGATCTCCAGAGTTGTGCTTGTAACTTCGATTTGATGTTTTTATCTGAGACTCTTGTAGTAGTAATGGGGTAAGGTTGAGTTTTTTAATCCCAGGCTTTTTGATGGCCCTGATATGATCTATCTTCGTAACATTCCATATGTGCAAGGTATGGCTGCATACGTTAAATCCGGACGACCTATATAATGTCAGAAAAACCTAGGGTGTGGTTGCCATGAAATTCGTTGTTTTAAAAGTTTCAGTAAGTTGAATATGACTGTCTCTTGGAAAGGATTAGTATGGCTCAGTCACCGGATTCAAAAGCTTCATATGTTATTTTTGGAGACTGCAATGCAAATCACAGCGAGTGGGTTAATTCAGATTCCACAGATCAACATGGCTGGTCTGCTCTTGAGTTCTGTGTATCCTCCGATTTTGTCCAGCTAACTGAATATTTCTGGTAATAGATTAGACCTGATATTCACAGATGTACCAGCTATTGCCAAGTCCAAGGTCTGCAATTATTTAGACACTCCATATCATTGAGCCTTGGAGAAGGACATAACTACCAGTCAGTATATTCCTAACTCCATTACTGGAAAAACGGTCTGGCTGAAATCTAGATGCTGCATCAGATCCAGAACCCAAGAGGTTAAATGAAATGCTGATGGGTATTTTAGCAAGGTATGTCACTAGAAAGGTGATTAAATTCAGGAATAATGACCATCCATGGTTTGATGATACATACAGACAAACAGACCAAATTGAACACACGAGGAAGAAATCGTTCACATGTGAATTACACCATTTTTATTGAGTCTCACCTGCTTCAAATAGCATTTATCATACGGCTGAGATAAACAACAGTAATTCATTTTAAAGAAGAAACTTGAAGGAATAGAGCGGCAGCCCAGACCACTGAGATACAACGAACGAGATACCGACTGTAACCCCTACCAGTATTTAGGAGTAGACTTGTAAACTGTGAAACTGACCGTCTCCCGGAAATATATGGGTGGCTTACTTGACAAGCACCACTAATTGCTTGTTAGATTTTGGGTCTAGATCCAATATATGAGATACCAGATGAAACTAATATATAATATATCTGCAGACTTTACTGATTATAGAATGACCGGTGACAGACATTCTGGAGGGTGGGTTCCCCCTGACAGACGTACTGAAAAGGGGGTGTTAATTGGATCTAGATCCAACTTAGGAGATACCGAGTAAAATTTTCATTACAATAGCACTACACATCCTAGAATACTGTGGTGGTAATGACAGACATTTTAGTGGGTGGTTTCCCCCTGACAGACGCCCACAACAAGTGGGGAGGGGGAGACAGGATCTGCATTCAATATTGGAGATACCAAGTACAATTTGTACTACAATTGCACTGCACATCCTAGAGTATTGTGGTGGTATTGGCAGACATTTTAGTGGGTGGTTACCCCCTGACAGACATCCCACAACGAGTAGGGAGGGGGAGACAGGATCTGCATCCAACATGGAGATACCAAGAAAAATATGTACTACAATAGTACTGCACATCCTAGAGTACTGCGGTGGTAATGACAGACCTTTTAGTGGGTGATTACTCCCTGACAGACACCCCACAACGAGTGGGGAGAGGGAGACATGATATGCATCCAACATCGGAGATACCAAGTAGAATTTGTACTACAATAGCACTTCATATCCTAGAACGCTGTGATGGTAATGCCAGGCATTTTATTGGGCGGTTTCCCCCTGACAGACACCCCACAACAAGTGGGGAGGGGGAGACAGGATCTGCATCTTACATTGGAGATACCAAGTAAAATTTGCACTACAATAGCACTTGTCATGGTAAGCGCTTCATAGCTAAGAATTACGAATTAAAGGAAAGGAAAACGCATCTTCGAGAAGTTCTGCAGCACAGAGGCTTTTGTGCATGTGTTGGAGGCGCCTGTTCTCATGATGGTTCTAGAATCGGCAGGAGTTTTATGGAACTTGACAGGCGCCGACGTGACGTGAGGAACGCCGCGATTTCTGATGCAATATTTCGTCGAGATTCTTCTAAATCGTTCCCGTCGTCTCGGGAGTCTGTGACGTTCGCTGGTAAGCCACGCCCCCAGGTTGCCGTATAAATACGACTGACGAAGTAGGAGGAAGCAGATCATCAGTAAGAGTCACAGATCAGATTATCAGTGAGAGCTCAGCAGCAGAGAGCAGATCATCAGTAAGAGTCACAGATTAGATTATCAGTGAGAGCCCAGCAGCAGAGAGCAGATCATCAGTAAGAGTCACAGATCAGTTTATCAGTGAGAGATCAGCAGCAGAGATCATCAGAGAGAGATAAGATAAGAAGGAACAGACGAAAGTTGAATTGTGGTCAAGTCGTCCAGTCAGGAAGAACGACCGAGGTATTTTCGACGTTGAGCAAGCCTTGAGAGAAGAAACTTTCTACAAGAGGTTTCAAGGAGTTCCTGCCCTTCAAGTTTTAAGAATAGACATTGTTTTCTGCAATACGGAGTCAAGAAGACGTCTGCAATAATAGTTCTCCTTTTGTGAAGCCACCGCTTCGAGCATAGACCTCCGACAGTGCAAAACTGGCCAGCAAGTATTTGAATTATGTCACTGTTCCCCCAGTTTATGCAGTGTAAGATTTTACTTTTTTATGTAAATAGGAGATACCATTCTGCATTTATCTTTGTTAGTAAGCTTGTAGATAAACCTTTGTTGTTCTTGTGTATCTTTCTATATTCGTATCCCCAGTTTCAACTGTTGGTGTTGAATTCTTTTTTGTTTATCATTATATCAAACTTGGAGCGGACCTCTCTCTCGGTTCGTAACATTGTGGCAACCTTGCTTAGGCTATTCAGCACTGTAACAGTTTGAAACAGGGAGAATATAGAAAGAACCAGAATGAGTGAGATGCTGAAAGAGTTTATCGAGTCGGGTAAGCTCCTAGGTCTAGAGGAGAATGAGCTCCGTGAGTATGTTGAAAAGAAAGAAATAGAGAAGTATGAGAGAGATGAAAGAGCGGCTGAGAGAGAAGAAAGAGCAGCTGAGAGAGAAGCGAGGAAAATGCAGCAAGAGGTAGAAATGTTGGTAATGCAGCAGGAAGAAAGAGAGAAAGAACGTATGCACGAGTTGGAAATTGCTCGGTTAAGCCAAAGTACTCGTAACAGTCGGACAGGCGAGAACGAAAATGAAGCTGATAGGTTAGGTATGAGTGCAGTGTTGAAATTGGTACCAAAGTTTGATGAGGAAGATGTTACTACATATTTCATGTGTTTTGAGAAGTTAATGGAAAGAGTAGGTTCTCCTAAAGAAATGTGGACTTTATATTTACAGTCAGTTTTGAGTGGTAGGGCACTTACTGTGTATAGTTGTATGTCTAAGGAGGAATGTGATGATTATGATATTGTGAAAGAAACTGTTCTTAGCGCGTACAGGTTAGTACCGGAGGCATACCGTAAGAAATTTAGAAGTTTGGAAAAGGATGAAAATATTACGTATGTAGAATACGGTAAGAAGTTAGAAAGGCTCTTTTTTGATTGGTTAACTTCTACTGAAGTTGAGGATTTTGGTGGTTTGAAGAACTTAGTGTTGTTAGAAAACTTCAAAGATAACGTATCCCCTGAGATTAAGCTTTATATAGAAGATAGGCGAGAAGTATCTTTCGCTGGAGCAACTAGGTTAGCTGACGAATATAGTCTAACTCATAATTTGAGTGTTAGTAAGAAACGAAATGATCCTTCGTCTGGTAGAGTACAAAATAGTAAAGGTTTCAGTTCTAGTAATAGCAATGCGAGTAAAAGTGACTATTCGTGTTATACATGCGAAAAACCAGGTCATACGTCTAAGGTTTGTAAGAGTAAAGTGGCATCTAGTGGCTTAGAATTAACTTGTTTCCGATGTAATGGGAAAGGGCATTCAGCGAAAAATTGTGCAGTAGAAAGGAAGGACGTTAAGAAACTAGTGTCTCTAGTTAACCTTTCGTCAAGTAGGAATGATGTGATGAGAGAAACTAGGAAATTTTTTGGTGAATTTCTGTAGAGGGTGTAGTTTCCTCTCTGAAGGAGTATTTTCGAGGTAAGTGGTCTTGCTTCGAGACACAGGAGCTGCTGTCTCACTGATTAGGAGAGAGAGTGTGCCAAATAGGGCATAAATCAATATGGAAGAAAAAGTCATGTTAGGTGGATTTCCTAACACTTGTGTTCTTTGTCCTTTGTTGAAGTTGAATCGTGAGCCTGATAAAATGTAAAGGGCAAGAAATTCAAGAAATCTTATGTTTCAGGATAAGAGTTATTTTTTAAAATTCCTATTGAAGTATGGAATATTTCACTTCATTAATTCCATCACATTTATATATATATATATATAAAAAAAAACTATATATGAGACCTACTAGGCCTGGTCTACTTTCTACAGTTTCACACACACAAATGCATATATATATATATATATATATATATATTATATATATATATATATATATATATATTGCAATTCCACAATGGTCCCGTGGGTGAAGTATATAAGAGATCCTCACGTGAAAATGAAAGAAGGAGGTACCAAGACTGAACTATTCCAAAGTCATCTTCAGGGTACTTCAGTACCCTGAAGATGACTTTGGAATAAAAAGTTCAAAGTCTTGGTACCTCCTTCTTTCATTTTCACGTGAGGATCTCTTATATATATATATATATATATATATATATATATATATATATATATATATATATATATAAACAGTAATGTTATACAATCACTAAACACTAACATTCACAATGTACTTACACTCAGTAAGCACTCACACATACATTCACTATCACACGCACACACTTAACGTACACACACTCAGTAACACTATACACTGAATACCAAACACTCACTATCTGCCTGTGGTGTTTGCGTATGGTAACACTGCGTCCTTGCTTTAAATAGTTACGCCACCCTGAAAAGGCAGTTTACATTCAATAATAATAACAATATCCTATTTCGAATATTAGCGGTGTAATTCGCATACCGTAAATTAATAAAACACTTTTCAGTTGCAAATATACACCCAGATATCCTTTTTATTTACCTAAAACTTACACAGAGAGTAACTATCTAAAGCCAGGACGAAGTGTTACCAAACGCAAACACCACAGGCGGGTGGGCAGATGGAAAAAACAGAGTATAGGCACTCACTTACACTAAATGCTCACTAAACTCGCTAAATACTCATTATACCCCAAACACTCGGTAAACACTCACTTAATCCTAAACATTAATTAAACATTTACTAAACCCTAAGCACTCATTAAATACTAAATGCTTACCAAACCCTAAATACTTAATAAATACTAAAGTGAATGAAAATTGACTCATTAAAAACTCAATAAACACTTACACACTAAACATTTGCTAAACACTAACATTCACAAGACATTCACTAAACACTCACTGAATACTTACTAAACATTCGCCACACACTAACAATCACAAAACTTTAACTGAACCTAAACATTCACTGAATACTTACACACTAAACATTCACTAAACCCTAAACACTCACTAAATACTTAGACACTAAATATTCACGGAACATTAACATTCACAAGATGCTCACTTAACATTCAGAAAACATTCATTGAATATACACAATAAACATTCAATAAAATTCAATAAACCCTAAAGACTCAGTAAACATTCACTGAATACTGACACATTAACAGTCACTAAACGCTCACTCACTAAACCCTAACAATTCACTAAACACTTACTCATTAAACATTGACGATAAAAAAAAAATTCGCACTAATTTTTCATTTCCCTTGTTTTCTTTACATTAATGCTAGGTGATTATTTTTCTTGTCTAGTTTGCCCTTATATTTATTCATAATCTTCTTGAGAGAATGGAAATGTTCGAAATAAAATGGTGTGTGGAGAGATTGTTTAAAAAACAGAGATCCTCTGTGTCCTTCCTCAGCCAGGTGTATTAATCTGACGAATTTTACACCAGCCGAAAAAAAAAATCGACTTTAGTAACAACAATATTCATTCCTAAAACTGATAATACAAAAATGTATCCATGATTTCATTAGTATGAAAGTCAGTTCAAACCAAAAGAAGGTAGCCCAGCTTCGATAAAACAAACCGAGCAGGCTATAGCGCAATCATTATGATCTGTACTCTGACTATAGCGTATATATTACATATGTATTACTCTATTTAACAAATGTTATATACATAGACATATCACAGCAATAACTCTAATCTTACATGCTACTTTACAGTGCCAGTCTTCCAGCCACCGCTACATTAATGTTCATCTTGTACACAAAGCTAAAGTGAGTACTATAATTGAAGTCAGTTGCTTGCTTGACAAAATAATATGACCGAATTAGTATAGGCCTACAGATGACTGTTATTTATATGAAACAACTAAATAATATTTGTATTAAATAAATACAACAGATATAGAAGGGATAAAAATATTTATTAAATATATCACGATAATGTATAATACGGGTCAAAAGTAGCCTACTATACTAACCTAGACATTAATCATCAGGGTTTGCCCTTCCCAACGCCCACCTATTAGGGTCTGACTGTCAGGATGAAACCACCCACCACAATGTCTGGCATTACCGTCACAGCACTCTAGGATATGAAGTGCTATTGTAGTACAAATTTTACTTGGTATCTCCAATGTTGGACGCAGATCCTGTCTCCCCCTCCCCCTCCCCACTCGTTATGGGGTGTCTGTCAGGGGGTAACCACCCACTAAAATGTCTGTCAATACCACCACAATACGTACTCTAGGATGTGCAGTGCAATTGTAGTACAAATTGTGCTTGGTATCTCCAATATTGAATGCAGATCCTGTCTCCCCCTCCCCACTCGTTGTGGGGCGTCTGTCAGGGGGAAACCATCCACTAAAATGTCTGTCATTACCACCACAGTATTCTAGGATGTGCGGTGCTATTGTAGTGTAAATTTTACTCTGTATCTCCTAAGTTGGATCTAGATCCAATTAACCCCCCCTTTTCAGTGTGTGTCAGGGGGAACCCACCCTCCAGGATGTCTGTCACCGGTCATTCTATAATCAGAGAGTCTGCAGATATATTATATATTAGTTTCATCTGGTATCTCATATATTGGATCTAGACCCAAAATCTAACAAGCAATTAGTGGTGCTTGTTAAGTAAGCCACCCATATATTTCCGGGAGACGGTCAGTTTCACAGTTTACAAGTCTACTACTAAATACTAGTAGGGGTTTCAGTCGGTATCTCGTTCGTTGTATCTCAGTGGTCCGGGCTGCGGGACTAGAATTACTCGGCCTCGTCTGTGGTGGAACAAATGGGCATCATCTATCTTTGGAGCGTCTCAGTGGGGTGGTCGGTATTGTGTTGGTGTCCCACTTAGTTGGCCGCGAGTTTGATTCTCAGGCATCCCACTGAGGGGTTAGAGATGCGTATTTCTGGTGATAGAAGTTCACTCTCGACGTGTTTCGGAAGTCACGTAAAGCCGTTGGTCCCGTTGCTGAATAATCCCTGGTTCCATGCAACGTAAAAACACCATACAAACAAACAATCATCTATCTTTGGGTCCGGCTCTTCTTCAATTCCTCCACTACTACCAGATGATGGTAATTTGATTACTGACTCATAAGGAAAAAGCTGAACTGCTTCATCGAGCTTTTGAACCTAATCTTACAAAATTTGCCCTTTGCTCTAGGAAAATAAATTTCTGTTAGTCTTGACAGCTGGGATGGAGAAGATCCTGATAGTTTCTCCCTTTGGTTTTTTAAAAGGTTTCCAGTGAGTTGTCTCCCAAGATTAGTAGATTCTGTAGACATTTATGTGCATCTGCAGATGAGGGCAAGCCTAGCAATACAGTGCCTGTTCTTCCTGTGCTCTCCAAAGTTGTTCAGTATAACAATGATGCAACACTTGTGGGTGTAGTAAAGTCTCCACTTACAAGAAATGAAGCTGTCCTTAGTCTCAGTCGTGACAAGGAGCCGATTTGTGAATGGTGTAGTCGGTGGAGTATGAGGCTGAACTCCAGTCAAACGAAAATACTCTTGGTTAGCATATCTTGCACGGATGATTTTCCACCTCATCCTCGTCCCCAACTCCCCCCCCGCCTCACATGTGGATGGGACTCTGCTGAATGAGTCTGAAGCTTTAACTATGCTAGATGTAACTTCTGACTCACATCTTACTTTTGAGAAACATCTAAAAATGAAAGAGTCAGCAAATGACGCAGGGAAGCTAGGTACTGTACGAAAGGCTTCATATATTTATAAATGATAAAAGTCAGTGCGACCTGTTTTAGGTCATTTGTGCTTCCTTTACTAGAATACTGTTCTCTAGTGTGGATGTCTGCTTCTGCCGAAGATTCGTCTCTTTTAGATAGTGGTTCGTGGTGGTAGGTTTCTGTTTCCTAACGATAGTAATGACTTCTTGGACCATCAGCTGTATTTAATAGAGATCTTTCACATTCACAATTAATCCCTGAACTCCTTCATCTGCTGAGAGCAACAAGATTCACTGGACAGCAGCACCAGTATGCGGTAAATGTGCCCCGATGTCGAACCTCTCGGTTCTAGAGGTCCTTTACTCCCTGCACTGTTGGATCATGGTTCTAGAGGTCCTTTACTCCTTGCACTGTTGGATCATGGTTCTAGAGGTCCTTTACTCCTTGCACTGTTGGATCGTGGTTCTAGAGGTCCTTTACTCCTTGCACTGTTGGATCATGGTTCTAGAGGTCCTTTACTCCCCAAACTG
>NC_087211.1:75824277-75844745 GCF_015104395.2 Macrobrachium nipponense | reverse complement strand
CCTTTACTCCCCAAACTGTTGGACTGTGGAAGAATCTCCTTGAGGATATCATGCTGCAATTGGAACTTCAAATGTTCAACCAAAGATGCACTGCATTACTATCCTCGTACTATTCTTCTTGCATTTTGGTACATTTTTATCTATATTATTTTTTTTTTCTCTTTTAATAGTGAGTTATCTTCTTTCTGTTCTTCCCTTTAACTCCTTTTACTTCTTCCTCATGAACACCATATTCTTTGGAAGCTTGAATTTCAAGTTAGTGGCCCTTGTGGGCTTGTTCCATATGAATGGGATTCACCTGAATAATAATAATAATAAAGTATGTCTGTATACCCACAGAAAGGCCACATCAACTGTAGGACCCCTTGGTGGAAATTGCTCCTATGCACCCTGCTGCTTCCCTGCCTGTTCCCTGTCGTGATAGTAGTCTTCCTCCGTTGCGGCAGGGAGCATGAGCGCCAGTACTGCCATCAAGATTCTGAGCACCATTGCTATATGGATTTCTAATCACTTCTTTATTTTTGTTCTGTGGGATTGTTTTATTGATATATTTAATCATTTCTTGGGTTACTTAGTTTTTCTTAAATACTGACTGAAGAAGGTTTCTGAGTTACACATTTATTTATTTGTTGATTTACGTAGTTTTCCTTAAATACTGACTGAAGGAGTTTACTAACTGAGCTATATATTTATTTCTTATTTATTTAGTTTGTTTTTCTTAAATACTGACTGAAGGTGTTTTCTATCTGAGTTATACATTTACTTATTTGTTGATTTACTTTGTCTTCATTAAATACTGAATGAAGTAGTTTTCTAACTGAGTTATATATCTTTTTTTATCTACTTTGTCTTTCTTAAATACTGACTGAGGAAGTTTTCTAACTGAGATATATTTATCTATTTGTTGATTTACTTTGACTTTTTTACATACTGACTAAAGGAGTTTACTGAGTTATATATATTTATTTTTTTATTTACTTTATCTTTCGTAAATACTGACTGAAGGATTTTTTTAACTTTAATGGTACAAATTTCATTATAGTGTATAGTTTATTATGGTGAGCGTTTGGTATACCTTTTGTATTGTGTTAGTGTAGTACATGTGATATGGCCGTGGAAAATTGGGTTTCCTGTGCTGAGTGATATGTATATTTCAGTGAATGTATCAATTTGATTCGTGTCTATCAGATATGAAAGCTCAGTAAATGTACTATTGTATAGCATATTTTAGAAATCCTATACAGCAGTATATGACATACCAATCCTATACAGCATTATATAACATACCAGGAACTGGTATTTTCTACCAACCTTATAGGTGGTACTTGTCTATGTTGTTTTTTTATTTATTTATTCTTATTTGATGATTCCTAAGGTCTATCGATACAATCATCAGAAATGCATATACTCTTAATTATCAGATATCTTGAAATCTACTTTTGTACCTATCGTGCTATGGCGTACTTGAAATCATATGATGAAATATTTGAATAATGTTCATGACATGTTAATGGACTAGATATATTTTTAAAAGGTTTATTCCACGTTTTTAAAAAAGGACTGCGAATGAAGACTAGTTTAATAGATGACACTTTCATTCTCATGAGATTCCTGTGCTTACGAAAGAATTTTATTCATATTGTTATGTTATTATTGCAGTAGTTTTTTTTTTATTAATATGATGATGTTATAAGCAAGGATGCAATAATACTGTTTCAGTTATTCATAAAATTTTATTCTAAAGCCATTTTACAAAGTACTGAACATCACTAAGTTATGCATACATTTCATAATTGTAACCCTAAAAGAAGCAACAATACTCATAAAAATTTCACTCTCACGTAATGATATAAACTGAACATGCCAGTTGTCATACTGCTTATTAATGAGTAACAATCGTCTCTAATACTGAACTGTCTTATCACATTCACTACTCACTACTCTTACGAGTTTGTAAAACTGCCTTACTGATCTCTCTTCCGTCACGTTCAACCATTTCATAAAAAAGCAACGTTCTTGATAAAGAATATATATATATATATATATATATATATATATATATATATATATATATATATATATATATATAATATATCCATTAGCACTTCAGCCTAAGAAAACTTCTTCTGCATACAAAAATATAAAATTTAGGTCAAAATATAATTCACTTTTCACTCTAGATTCAACAACTAACACCACAGAGCTGTCAGGTGTTTTACCAGATCTCGCGAGGAGTTTCTCACTTTTCATATGATTGTAAACAATCCTGGTTTTGAGTGATAATTTTCAACCCCATTGTATCATCTGAAAAAATACATTAAAGACGTTTCTAAAAAGGTCTGTATACCAGGAGCAAAAATATAAGCTTCCGACAAAATTAGAGATTATACGAAACACTAAATTGATTGTTTTGTGGCTATGTAAACTGGCGTTTTAATTTTAATTGTGAACTCAAGTGTAAAATAGATCAGAAACAATAGTACAACCCTTTCAGCTTACCAGATAATATATAAAGCAGTAGATACAAATCTTAAGATGAATGCATACAAAACACATAGGTCTATACGTGACGCATACTAAACACATTGGTCTATACGTGAGACAATAAAAAAAAAAGTGAAAGTTTGAAGCTATGATTTAATACTGTTTCAGTGAATGATATAGATAAACCATTGGCCGTCTACAGAACCTGAAAAAAAGGTCTATCCAGCCTGCTCAACATTGTGCAATATAAGGGGTGTGATGAATATACACATACGAGTACAAAACTAGCTAAGTTATTGACTATGTTACTTTGTAATGAATAGAGTATCTTCAGTTTACGATTCAATGTGAAGGCAGTCTTCTGGTAAATGAATAAGCTACAGGGTATGATATAGCCATACAGATATACAATATGTGCGATTCTAACACATTGTAAAATGGGCGCATTTCTGACACTGACAGAACCTCTACTTAAACTACAGTATTACACAACTTACTTTAAAGTCTTTTACTGGTATTATTACTAACACGGACGAGCAAACTCAAAAATAAAGGGAAATGTGCACGAACAAAGGGAATCTATTAACAAAATACGATTTGAAAAGATCATTTAATATTAAATTCAACCTAAGCATGCACAAGTAAGCACAGCAACGCCACCTAATGGCGTGCAATGCATGCTAGTACTAAGGACGTATCACCCGAACCTCTCATCACGTTTGTGGCTGTCATTTAATGCAAACACTATTATACGCATAATAGTGCTGGACTATGATAGTCAACGTGCTCCTCAAGATGCCCTAATGGAACTGAACTTTGAAGGAAAACGACTAAAAACCGAGTTGGCACTGTTTGTTTTCCGCCAATAGCTAAGTCTGGATGGCCAACGTTCATGGTGCTGTTTTGTTTCTGTGCCATTGGTCTGCATTGGGGCCATGACACACTAAAGGCTACCACAGAAAAGGATGTCGGCGAGCAAACTAAGTTTCAAACAAGAACACCTTCGTACTTTGCCAAGGTCTAGTTCAGACACCTCCCTCTTACCACATCTCTGATGTCCAGAGTTAACACTAGCTGTTTAATTGTCAAGGGGAATCGAAAAAGGGTGAGTATTAGTTCCTATACTCTACGAGAAATAGTCCTTGGCCTATTTGGCTTTAGTAGTGCACTCGCCACTCTCTCTGTAGTAATGCAATTACTGTAGTACTGATATCGGTCTAGGCATTCCAATATAACATGCAGTAGGGAAGGTCAAAGTAGTAAGATTGCGTTATGAGCATAATATTTGGCAAGAATAAAATAGAGCTAGTGGAGAGGGAAAGGCTTCGAAAGACAAACGGCATATTTCAAATTCAATCAAAAACAGGAAGAGAAAAGGAAAACGGCAGATGGTATTATTATTATTATTATTATTATTATTATTATTATACTGAAGAAAATGAAAGAAATATAGAATTTTGGCAGTGGCCAATAACTTACAAAATTGACTACTGCAAAGATGACCTCCTTGACCGACGCAATCAATCTGCTTGGCCAATTCTTTGTCAGAATTTTGCTTCTTCATCTTAAAACCTCTTTAAAAAAATAAAAAAAAACTGACAAGGGCACTGTTACTTTACGCTATATCTCGAAAACACAAAGGACATACAGAGCTCAAAATGGCTCCTCCGGTGAGCTCTCATCTTATTTATCAGCCGTTACTTTGTTCTGTCAGGTTCAGGCAACATATACAGATAATTGGGTGCAAATAAGAAAAATACTTCTCTTAACAAAATGGCTTTGGAAAGGTTATTTCTCTTCAGACAAAGCCGTAAAATTACAAAGTACCCTATGTGCACTTGTGCCTACCTTTTGAATTGGTTAGATCAGGTGAATGACAACGAAAACGAAATACGAGAAGCCATACATACATAAAGATAAACATTGAAATTTTTTAAAATCAGATTAACCTTGGAATTTGTTGGAAAATGTAAACAAAAAATCTTTATAACCTATTATTCATATCATATTGCGTAAAAATTCCCCATAATATCCTCCAGCAAAGCTAAAGGGTCTAATTAAAAAAGAAAACAAATGGCAGTTTCTAGATTCAACCAAATCTATGAGAGCAGCTGATAGCAGGTATCAGTTATGTGTAATACTTCTAATATACTTCAATTTATCGCCAGGAATAAGGCAACTATGGATACAATGAATTTTAGCACATGAAAACTATGTTTTGCTTTTGCAAAGCAAATGATACGGTTCCTTGTACGAGCCAAAACTTTGACAACTTTTGTTATGAGAACCAGAAGTACCATGTGAGGTGACAAAGACGATCATCGCTTGTCCTTAGATACTGAAGCCACAGTGATTGCACTTGGGCCTACGGCAACAGCAGCAGAAGGCGATGATGCCAGGGAGGATCCCTAAAGGTAACAGCAGACAGCACCAAAACCATGTGCAGCAGGATGCGCTGTCCTTAATCTGGCCTTTCTGTAAGTAAGAAAAAAGATTACTTGGGAGTTCGGTACCATGGTTGGAGTAATTACACTTGAAGAAATGAATTACAATTACAATTATTTTTTAAAAATGTACAATTAATTTGGAAATGGCAATTACATTGCAATTACAATTACTTAACAAAAAATTCAATCACAATTGCAGTAACAATTACAACTGATTTCAGTGCGAGAGTAGACGTTAATCTTAGGCACAGGAAACAGTGTATTGCGGCAGGCAAATCGAGATAATGGGGTTACATCATTTACTTCTAGAAGTGTAAGTGATAGAAGAAGAGCAGAGGTCATATCAAGAGTATCTATTAGCAATAGTTAGGCCATCACTCCTAATGGATCCCGATCCTTAATACTTGAATTTTATAATTACAATTAAATTACAAATTGTATCTTCATTTAATTAATTAAATTGCAATTACTTACTATAATTTCATTTTCTATTACAATTACACGAAATTCTGTAATTAAATACATTTCAATTAAATTACAACGACTCCAACCCTGTTAGGCCTAGGATCAATCAGGTCAGATTTTGCTTTAAAAAAATAGTAAGATTTGTTCCCATTTGTATGTGAACTGTGTTGGTTCCTAAGGGGATCCGACCATTGCTCTTTATATTAGGAATATCCTGAGCAAAAACAGAAATTGCTTAAAAAAATTTATATTTAGTCTTTGTTCAAAACTTGATTCACACTACATAGCGCAGTTCCAATTTGCTCGCGAATGAATGAACAAATAAATTAGTACTCAAATTCGTAGCAGTTGAGCCCAACCACAAATTGTTGCCAACAATCCTTACCAATATTGAATATACACCGCGGATTTTGTACTAAACTGTCCCAGTTGGAAGGTAGTGTACTTCACGTGGTGCACTGTGGGCATTACTACAGGTTGTTTGTGGCATCCATTCGGCCACTGTCCGAACACTTCTTAGCCTTTTACATTACCTCCGCTTCACTTCCTTTCTCTAAATCTTTCTGTCAACCACTCCAGCTCCCTTTTTTCAATGTCTTACGCACTCCATGACAGAAAGACCCAAGTGGTTGGCTTTACAGTCCAATGAGAAATAATGCAATAAGACAATACACTTCCACAGTACACACTACAGCAGTGTTTCGGCACTGTAGGGTACGAGAGGGAGAGAACACTATACTTCGATACTATACATCGTTCATGATTTTAAAATTGACAGTAGTCCCAATTTGTTTAATACTGAACTCGAGGTCAGGGCAGTCTGACTTGGCTCACAACCGGATCAATAACAAATTTTATATATAGGCTATATATATATATATATATATATATATATATATATATATATATATATATATATATATATATATATATATATATCAGCATCAATCTGTTCACAGCTGAATAACAATTGCTGCCGAGGTCTCAATTTGGCCACAGCTGGATCCCAGATCTACAGAGACATCCACACCTTCCTGGGTCTTGACGATGATATTTTTGGTGATCTTTATACAATCAACATTTTACTAAGGGCAGAATTGGGCTCTAGGCCTACCCAGAATTTTTATACAATGCATCCGTTAGAACCTTTGTTGATATTCAAGCTTTAAAAAAAAAAACAATAAAAATAAGCATTCGTAAGCAATAAATACAATGTAAAATACAAGAAAGGAACGCGGACTCAAAGAATGGACACAACATCGGGCAAGAAGAAGGTAAACAACCAACTTACTCGACAGACAGTGCAAGTTCCTGGCGGTAGGTGTGACATCTCCACCACCACATTGGACACTGCAGGAGCAGCTGGGGGAACGATGACCTGGACAGGAGCTGGTTGGGGAATGGGAGGAAGATAATGCCCCTGAGGGGAAGGAAAACCCACGCCTGGTGGATATGGCTGCGGTGGAGCCGACGATTGGTCCCCCTTCATAGGCGACATGGCGGTTTCGTTGTAGGCTGGGGGTGGATCACCGTAAGCATCGGTTTCGTCGCCGAACCCATTGTCTTCAACCTGAAAAAGAAGTGATTGAGTACTAAGGTAAGGCAAGGAAGAAATTCAGTAGTACTAAGGTTAGGAATGGAAGAAATGAATTGGTAGTAGTACTGATGTTAGGCAAGGAAGAAATAAAGGTAAGACAAAGAAGCAATGCATTTCCTCTATGGTTAGGCAAGGAAGAAATGAAATAGTATTAAGGTAAGACAATGAAGAAATGAAACTAATGAATAGAAGGTAAGGCAAGAGAGATTTTAATTAATACTAGGACAGGGAGGGAATGGGAAAAAGTACTATGGAAGGGAGGAACTGAGAAAAGTACAATAGTAAATTAATCAGAAGATACCTATTCATATATGGAACAATACCACAGAGACAATTCACTTGAAATTCAAGCTTCACAAGAATATGGTGTTCATTAGGAAGAAGTAAAAGGTGATGGCAAATACACAAAAACGAGACACCACTTATTTAGAAAGAAAAAAATTAATTAATAAATAGCTAGTTAGAAATGGTATTAGGGTTAGTAATGCCTTGCATCTTCGCATGATTTTCTGACGTTCCAATTGCACAACCTCTGGGATTGATTGATTGTGTATTAAATCTGGCGTTACAACATCTGGGTAATTGACACCGAAATAAATTGAATAGAAAAAATTAAAATTTTTAATAAATTTCATATAAAAATATCTATAAATATATGTATATAAAAATTTTCTTCCTATATAAAAGTTCTTACATAGACAATCTATGTATAATTTAAATTTGGTTGAGGAGGCCTGCCTTCCCTATAAATTTATATAACTGCTCTATATTACAATCCTTTCCAAGAATTGTAGCTAGGATAAAATTACCTACTCTGTCCCGATCCCAAGACAGGAACCTATGTCTCAAATTCCCGAATCTGGGACATTCAATCAACAAATGTTTCACAGTCAAGGGCACAGTACAGTTCTCGCAAAACGGAGGATTTTCACGAGACATCAAGAACCCATGTGTGAGTCTTGTATGTCCAATCCTCAATCTGCACAACATCGTTTCTTGTCTCCTTGGCATATACGGATATGACCAAGGAGACACTGATGACGTGATACTGCGCATTTTTTTATTATTTAGAATATCCTCCCACTGGGACTGACAACATTCTTGAATTCTCTGACCCACCAGAGGATATAAGTCCCGATAAGGTAGTAGGCATCTTCTGGGTTCTGGGGAGCTGACTGCCGACTTTGCCAATCAGTCAGCTTTCTCATATGATCCCATCCGCTGGGAGGCTGGAAGTTCCACTGTCCAACGGGTGTGAGGCATAAAGGACCTCCGGAACTGAGAAGTTCGAAAGTGAAGCACATTTAATGCATATTGGTGCTTCTGCTGTTCAGCGTATTTTGCTCGTGGCAGATAAAGCGGATCAGGGGTCAATTGTTGATATGAAAAAATGAAATGATACTAGGCCAGAGAATCCGTTAGATTTAGAATAAGGTTGACCGTATGCCACTACGGGCTCCTGCCACAGCGATTCACTTGTTTTCGCTTACATCAGTCTCTTAGGGACTGCTGCTGTTCCTTGGGGATTAATTAACATTTTCTAGATTATGACTACTCGTTACTTTCAAAATTATTGTAAAATTATGTACCATGTATATGATCACAACCGTTTGGGTATCAGTTCTATTAAACCACTGCAAAACCAAATCTGGCAAAGACTTTAGCAGAGAATTAGTACGTGGCTATTAGTCAATCGTCGAGGGTTACAGTTGGGCATCACACCAATCTTTCTTTTTTAAGATATTCTTCGTCTCTCAAAATTTTTTATTCTCAAGTTCTCTTCAGGTTTTTCCCTTCTTGTTTCAATTATTCTTTCTTCACTTTGTGCTATTCTCGTTACTCTGGCAACTGCACTTGTAAAAAAAAAAAAAGAAAAAAACTTCCTTCGCCAAACCCCTCATTCACAATCAGATTCTCTCTCTCTCTCTCTCTCTTTCGCGACCACTACGTACTACTTCATGTAAGACAGACTTTCCTACCTCTTATCTTTCTTCAGAGGAAGTAAATATGATTATTTCAGAGGAAGCGAATATCTTTTAGCGCACTCAAATAACTTCCATTTTATTGGTCCGGAAATATCACTTTTGAATAGTGGTGCCGGTAATGACGGTTGGTGTAGAGAGAGAGAGAGAGAGAGAGAGAGAGAGAGAGAGAGAGAGAGAGAGAGAGAGAGGAATTACAACCAAGGTTCCCGGATAAGCATTTGCTCCAAGGGTGGGACAATGACGACCTTGACAGAAGGGGTTAGGGGTGTCTGCTTCTGCTTGGTCAGAGAGGGATTGGGGGCGAGGGGGGTGGGAGGGCTTAGAGGCGAAGTGAGAGGATATGTGCATGACTACAGAAACAGAGGGAGAAAAGAGAGAGAGAAAAATTCCTTACCAGTTACATCGTGGCGAATTGTTGCAATAACCGCACAACAAAAGCAGTTACAGTAAGGATAATGTTGTCAGTTATATAGTAAGGATAACATCACATGACATTGTCGATTGCATATAGTATTTAGAAAGCACCATCTTACAAAACGGCTTAGTCCAGCCACGAACCAAACACACTGAGCGTATGATAAGCAACTGCTTCATACATTACGCTTTGTATGTATTTCTCCGCTGCCCAGTGGCATTAGAAAAGGAAAACACTATAAATAGTATACCATATCGAACTTTCGAGTTTACGACGAACCTCTTTTGGAAGAGTTTAGAACGAACCTCTTTTAGAAGCATTTCCTCAGTATTAGCAGCTGTACATATCATCATAATATGCGAGTGTGGAAAATCATTGTTACCAGATCTATATTAATGTGTTCTTTTTTTCTTTCTTTTTTTTAGCGATTCATATTTTTCCTCTAAAACAGACGAATCTACAGATATTTTAAGTCTCACATCTAATTCCTAAAACTGTCGTGAGGAATTCTAATTTTTTTCAGTAATCGAAAACTGTAATTCAAAGTAGTTTGCTTTTATGCATAGATAATTCAAGATTTAAAGGTGAACATTTTTAGGAGGGCGGATGACATTTCAAGAGAAGCAGTTTTGTGTTGTTGGTACAATTTCCATAATTTATCGGTCGCCACTTGTTTATCCTAATGAGACCCAATGAGCCGCATCCATAGACCGCTGTCCTGTTAAGAAAAGCTTAATAAGATACGCTTTTCCACAACTGCTTTTTAATTGCAATCCACTTTTTAACTACTTTGTAATTGAGATAATTTTTTCAATTGAGATCGACTTTTTTCACTACTGTTTTTAATTGGGATCCACTTTTTTCATTAATGCTTTTCAATTGGGAACCACTTGTCACTACTGCTTTTGGATTAGGATCCACTTTTATCACTACTGCTTTTCAATTGCAAACCACTTTCTTCACCACTGCTTTTCAATTGGGATCCACTTGTTTCACAACTGCTTTTAAATTGGGATCCACTTTTTTCACAACTGCTTTTTAATTGGGATCCACTTTCTTCACAACTGCTTTTAAATTGGGGTCCACTTTCTTCACAACTGCTTTTTAATTGGGATCCACTAATTTCACAACTGCTTTTAAATTGGGATTCACTTTTTTCACAACTGCTTTTAAATTGGGGTCCACTTTCTTCACAACTGCTTTTAAATTGGGATCCACTTTTTTCACAACTGCTTTTTAATTGGGATCCACTATTTTTCACTACTGCTTTTTAATTGGGATCCACTTTTTTCACTACTGCTTTTTAATTGGGATCCACTTTTTCACAACTGCTTTTTAATTGGGATCCACTTTTCACAACTGCTTTTTAATTGGGATCCACTTTTTTCACAACTGCTTTTTAATTGGGATCCACTTTTTCACAACTGCTTTTTAATTGGGATCCACTTTTTCACAACTGCTTTTTTATTGGGATCCACTTTTTCACAACTGCTTTTTAATTGGGATCCACTGTTTTCACAACTACTTTTTAATTGGGATCCATTCTCTTCACAACTGCTTTTTAATTGGGATCCATTCTCTTCACAACTGCTTTTTACTTGGGATCCATTCTCTTCACAACTGCTTTTTACTTGGGATCTACTTTTTTTTAACAACTGCTTTTTAATTGGGATCCACTTTCTTCACTACTGCTTTTTAATTGGGATCCACTTTTTTCACAACTGCTTTTTAATTGGGATCCATTCTCTTCACAACTGCTTTTTAATTGGGATCCATTCTCTTCACAACTGCTTTTTAATTTGGATCCACTTTTTTCACAACTGCTTTTTAATTGGGATCCACTTTCTTCACTACTGCTTTTTAATTGGGATCCATTCTCTTCACAACTGCTTTTTAATTGGGATCCATTCTCTTCACAACTGCTTTTTAATTTGGATCCACTTTTTTCACAACTGCTTTTTAATTGGGATCCACTTTTTTCACAACTGCTTTTTAATTAGGATCCACTTTCTTCACAACTGCTTTTTAATTGAGATCCACTTTCTTCACTACTGCTTTTTAATTGGGACCCATTCTCTTCACAACTGCTTTTTAATTGGGATCCACTTTCTTCACAACTGCTTTTTAATTAGGGATCCCCACTTTTTTTTTTTTTTTTTTCTTCACAACTGCTTTTTTTAATTGAGATCCACTTTTTTTCACTACGCTTTTTAATTGGGTCCAATTTTTTTTTGTCACATTGGGCTGGGCTATTTTCACACGGGATCCACTGTTCACCAACTTTTTGAAACTTTTTAATTGGGATTCCACTTTCTTCACAACTGCTTTTTTTTAATTGGGAGCCAATTTTTCACTACTGCTTTTAAAATTGGGATCCACTCACCACTGGCTTTTTAATTGGGATCCACTTTTTCACGGGTACTGCTTTTTAATTGGGATCCACTTTTGTCACAACGCTTTTAATTGGGATACACTTTCTTTTCCACACTGCTTTTAATTGGGATTACTTCTCACATTTGCTGTTTTTTAATTGGGATTTTTCCACTTTTTCCATAAACTGCTTTTAATTGGGATCCACTTTTGTCACCAGGGCTTTTTTTAAATGGGATCCACTTTTTTCACTACTTGCTGTTTTAATTGGGACCACTTGGGTTTTTTCACATGCGGTGTTTAATTGGGATCCTTCACTTCACAACTGCTTTTTAATTGGGAGCCACTTTTTCACTACGCTTTTAAATTGGGATCCACTTTTTTCACACTCTTTGCTTTTTAATTGGGATCACTTTTTTCACAACTGCTTTTTAATTGGGATCCACTTTTCTTCACAACTGCTTTTTAATTGGGATCCACTTTTTTCACAACTGCTTTTTAATTGGGATCCACTTTTTTCACTACTGCTTTTTTACTTGGGATCCCTTTTTTCACTACTGCTTTTTTAATTGGGATCCAATTTTTTTCACTATTGCTTTTTAATTGGGATTCCACTTTCTCACAACTGCTTTTTAATTGGGATCCACTTTTTTAACAACTGCTTTTTTAATTGGATCCCACTTTTTTCCTACTGCTTTATAATTGGGATCCATTCTCTTCACAACTTGCTTTTTAATTGGGATCCACTTTTTTCACAACTGCTTTTTAATTGGGGATCCACCTTTTCTTTTTTCACACTGCTTTAATTGGGATCCCACTTTTTTCACTTAACTCTTTTTAATTTGGGGATCCACTTTTTTCACTACTGCTTTTTTACTTGGGATCCACTTTTTCACTAACTGCTTTTTAATTGGGAAATCCACTTTTTTTTCTTTTTTTCACTGACTGCTTTTTAATTTGGATCCACTTTTTTTCACTACTGCTTTATAATTGGATCCTTCCTCTTCACAACTGCTTTATAGTTGGGATCCCCTTTTTTCACAAACTGCTTTTTAATTGGGATCCACTTTCTCACAACTGCTTTTTAATGGGATCCACTTTTTTTCATAACTGCTTTTAATTGGGATCCACTTTTTTTCACTACTGCTTTATAATTGGGATCCATTCTCTCACAAACTGCTTTTTTAAATTGGGATCCACTTTTTTCACAACTGCTTTTTATGGGATCCACTTTCTTCACAACTGCTTTTTAAATTGGGATCCACTTTTTTCACAACTGCTTTTTAAATTGGGATCCACTTTTTTCACAACTGCTTGCTTTTTATAATTGGGATCCCATTCTTTTCTTTTTTTCACTTACTGCTTTTTAATTGGATCCACCTTTTTTCACTACTTGCTTTTTAATTGGGATCCACTTTCTTTTTTCACTACTGCTTTTTTTAATTGGGATACACTTGTTTTCACTAAACTGCTTTTTAATTGGGATCCACTTTTTTCACAACTGCTTTTTTAATTGGGATCCACTTTCTTCACAACTACTGCTTTTTAATTGGGATCCACTTTTTTTTCACTACTGCTTTTTATTTTTAATTGGGATCCACTTTTTTTTCTTTTTTCAACTGGGTTTTTTAATTGGGATCCACTTTTTTCACAAAACTGTTTTTTTAATTGGGAATCCACTTTCTTCACAACTTGCTTTTTAATTGGGATCCACTTTTTTCCACAAAGTCTTTTTAATGGGATCCACTTTTTTTCACACTTGCTTTTTAATTGGGGATCCACTTTTTTTTTCACTAACTGCTTTTTTTAATTGGGCTCCATTTTTTTCTCTTCACACTGCATTTTTTATTTTTGGGAATTGGGACCACTTTTTTCACTACTGCTTTACTAAATTGGGATCCACACCTTTCTTCACACTGTTTTTTATGGGATCCACTTTTTTCACAACTGTTTATTTTAATTGGGATCCACTTTCTTCACAACTGCTTTTTTAATTGGGATCCACTTTTTCCACACTTCTTTTTAAAGTTGGGATCCACTTTTTTCACCAACTGCTTTTTAATTGGGATCACTTTTTTCACTAACTGCTTTTTAATTGGGATCCATTCAGCTTCACAACTTCTTTTTAATTGGGATCCACTTTTTTTCACAAATGCTTTTTTAATTGGTGATCCACTTTTTTTCACAAAACTGCTTTTTTTAATTGGATCCACTTTTTTCACTACTGCTTTTTACTCGGGGATTTCCACTTTTTTCACTAAACTGCTTGTTAATTTTTAATTGGGAATCCAACCTTTTTTTTCACTAACTGTTTTTTTAAATTGGGAGGGCCACTTTTTTCACAACTTTGCTTTTTAATTATTGGGATTCCACTGTTTTTCATAACTGCTTTTATTGGGGATCCACAATTTTTTCACAACTTGGGGTTTTTTTTAAATGGGATCCACTTTCTTTTTTCACAACTTGCTTTGTTTTTAATTGGGATCCCTTTTTTCACACCAACTGTTTTAAATTGGGATTTTTTCCACTTTTCTTCACAACCTTCTTTTTAATTGGGATCAACTTTTTCACAACTGCTTTTTAATTGGGATTCGGGCACTTTTTTCCCTACTGCCTTTTTTACTTGGGATTTTTTCCACTTTTTTATCTACTAGCTTTTTAATTGGGATCCAACTTTTTTTTCACTACTACTTGCTTTTTAATTCTTCACAACTGCTTTTTTTGGGAATTTTTCCAACTGGGCATCCACTAACTGCTTTTTAATTTGGGATTCACTTTTTTCTTTTTAACTGCTTTTTATTGGGAATCCCACCTTTCTTAACCACTGCTTTTTAATTGGGATTTTCGGGACTTTTTCAACTGCTTTTTATGGATCCACTTTTTTTCACAATCTTTTTAATTGGAATCCACTTTCCTTCACACTGCTTTTTAATTGGGATCCACTTTTTTCACACTGCTTTTTAATTGGGATCCGGGACTTTCTTCCACTGCTTTTTAATTTGGGAATCCACTTTTTTCAACAACTTTTTCTTTTTAATTGGGATCCACTTTATTTCACAACCTGCTTTTTAATTGGGATCCACTTATTTTCACAACTGCTTTTTAATTGGGATCCACTTATTTTTTTTCACAACTGCTTTTTAATTGGGATCCCTTTCTTTTTTTCACAATTGCTTTTTATTGGGATCCACTATTTTCACACTTATTTTAAACTGCTTTTTATTGGGATCCACTTTTTTCACATTCCTTTTTAAATTGGGAATCCATTTCTTTTCACACTGCTTTTTAATTGGGATCCACTTTCTTCACAACTGCTTTTTAATTGGGATCCACTTTCTTCACAACTGCTTTTTAATTGGGATCCACTTTTTTCACAACTGCTTTTTAATTGGGATCCACTATTTTCACAACTGCTTTTAAATTGGGATCCACTATTTTCACAACTGCTTTTTAATTGGGATCCACTTTTTTCACAACTGCTTTTTAATTGGGATCCACTATTTTCAATACTGCTTTTAAATTGGAATCCACTGTTTTCACTACTGCTTTTTAATTGGGATCCACTTTTTTCACAACTGCTTTTTAATTGGGATCCACTTTTTTCACAACTGCTTTTTAATTTGGATCCACTTATTTCACTACTACTTTTTAATTGGGATCCACTTTTTCACAACTGCTTTTTAATTGGAATCCACTTTCTTCACAACTGCTTTTTAATTGGGATCCATTTTTTCACAACTGCTTTTTAATTGGGATCCACTTTTTCCACAACTTCTTTTTAATTGGGATCCACTTTTTTTCACAACTGCTTTTTAATTGGGATCCACTATTTTCACAACTGCTTTTTAATTGGGATCCACTTTTTTCACAACTGCTTTTTAATTGGGATCCACTTTCTTCACAACTGCTTTTTAATTGGGATCCACTTTTTTCACAACTGCTTTTTAATTGGGATCCACTATTTTCACAACTGCTTTTAAATTGGGATCCACTATTTTCACAACTGCTTTTTAATTGGGATCCACTTTCTTCACAACTGCTTTTTAATTGGGATCCACTTTTTTCACAACTGCTTTTTAATTGGTAATCACTTGTTTCACTACTGCTTTTCAATTTGGATCCACTTTTTTCACAACTGCTTTTTAATTAGGATCCACTTTCTTCACAACTGCTTTTTAATTGGGATCCACTTGTTTCACTACTGCTTTTTAATTAGGATTCACTTTCTTCACAACTGCTTTTTAATTGGGATCCACTTGTTTCACTACTGCTTTTTAATTAGGATCCACTTTCTTCACAACTGCTTTTTAATTGGGATCCATTTGTTTCACTACTGCTTTTAAATTGGGATCCACTATTTTTATTACTGCTTTTAAATTGGGATCCACTTGTTTCACTACTGCTTTTTAATTAGGATCCACTATTTTCACTACTGCTTTTTAATTGGGATACACTTTTTTCACTACTGCTTTTTAATTGGGAACCACTTTATTTACAACTGCTTTTCAATTGGGAACTACTTTTTTCACAACTGCTTTTTAATTTGGATCCATTTTTGTCACAGTGGGGTTTAACAAATTTTGCAAAATGAAAAGTCACATATGTTTTGTTCTCAGTGTATTTGTTAAACAAATTTTGCACAATGCAAGCCACATATTTTTTTTTATTCCCAGTGGTATTTGTTTAAACAAATTTTGCACAATAAGGAAAAATTTCTGTATAATTTAAAAAAAAAATGTTCTCAGTGGTGCGAGGCTTGAAAAAAAATCATTATACTTGAACATGTAGTATACTTGGAAGGGCGTACGATCTAACTTAAGCTTAACTTTCTATTGTTGCAGTCCAGCTGTGTTGATGGCGATGAAAATGAAGAGGACAGAAAGGGACACGTTCAGGTGATATAAGAAAAACAGACGATATATGCAAAAGGAGAATGATCATACGAACAGGAGCTTTTGTTTAAAAATTGGATAAAAACTACCTCAAAAGAGGATGATGCACTGCTTATTGTGTTGTATCTAGTCTCTACTAGAGTTAACTCCATGAAAAACTGCCTTTAAAGTAAACACACTGTACAGAAAATGCACACTGACAATGCTAGAGTATGGTTAGCTATACAAAGTCAGATGAATTTGACAAACGACTGACAATTCACAAACGATCCCTGATCCCCTTTGCCTACCGAGGACAACCAGATATGCTGAACAGCAGCATCAATAATATGCAGTCTAAATGTACGACCTCGCTGTCGAACTCCTCAGTTCCAGGGGTCCTTTATTCCTCAGAGGATGCCGTGCAACTGGAACCAAAGAAGTTCAGGCAAAGATTCAAGGCATTACCCTAATACTCTTCTTGCATTCTAATACATTTTTATCATATTAATTTATCTTTTTTAATGAGCGGGATCTCTTCTTTCTGCATTTCCCTTAACTTCCTCTTAATTGTACCTAATGAACATAATATTCTTTGAAAGCTTGAACGTTAGGTCAATGGCCCCTGTTCCATGTGAATAGGTTTCATCTGCATAAAGAAATTATATTTTTAGTTTTGTGATATATGTAAATGTACGGTGATTTTTAAGAGTATGGTGGACATGAAATGCAGATTTTTTTATTTTGTTGTCTTGTGGAAAACATTTAAGCCGGACATGTTTAAGCGAGCAGAGAAACATTTATTTTCCTAATTCCTAGTCCACAGGAATTACCATTAATCTGCTTTATATGTGTGTATTGACTAAGCTCTTCAGTTCGTTCAAATTTCTTTCTTATGCGAATATACACGAAACACAATGTCAATAAATATAGTTAAGATCCTGAAGTTTCTTGTAAATATTTTATTTTATCTCAATATAATGTTATCTATACTCTGTTTTTTCCTTGTGTCCATCCGCCTGTGGTGTTTGCGCATGGTAACAGCGTCCCGGGCTTCAAATAGTTACGCTACGTATAAGTTTTAGGTAAATAAAAAGATATCTGGGAGTACATTTGCAACTGAAAAGTGTTTTACAGTATGCGAATTACACCGTTAATATTCGAAATAGAATATTATTATTGTTGAATGTAAGCAATGTAACTATTTAAAGCCCAGGACGCAGTGTTACCATACGCAAACACCACAGGCGGATGGACAGATAAAAAAAAAAAAAGTATAGAAAATCTTCGCACGGTTTTAGGAAAATGATCTGGCAACACTGTTAATACAGCGAGCGAACATTGCAACCTCGGTGTCATCTGTCATCGGGCTCACTCCACATTGAATTCAGTCATCGCTTTCATACAGTGGGGAAATAAACAAACTTTAAATTAATCCTTACCTTTCCATAACCTGGTTTCTCTGCCATTGTCAACTATTCCGAATCTGAAAGTCAATGAGAAATTTTGTATCAGGTGAAATGTATTAAAATTTGTAGTACTACATATGGCATTAATGGCGATATATACGAAACAATGTCTCACAGGACTGAAAATACTCATATACGTATATGTATGTATATGTGTGTGACGGCATTAGACCAGCTTAATCGTGTACATGTAGTGGTTTAAAACGCTTTCACAGCTAACAACAAACCAAACACAAGCAGGGTATGGGTAACTCCTGCCGGAAACTGTGTTGAGTAAACAGCAGTGGAGGCATGTCTAACCTACGGCTACACTCCCCATCTTGTACGGTCCCTCCATAACTTCCCACTTTTCATTTTTATTTCTTGACGCTATTGGTGTCACGCTAGCCATGAAACACTTGGGTCACTCAAAGCTATTTCACTCGTTGTTGCGTCGCTATAAAATAACGTTGACCATTCCTGATAGGAATATCGAAAATCCATTCTACTGCCCAACACCGCCTTGCGTAACATCGAACGGGTACCCAACATGTACAAAGAATTGTTCTAGGTTAAATAACACACTGACATTTTAGGCGAATATCCCCTACTACTTACCAGGTATGACGTATTTCAAGCTGTATACGATGTACGTTCGTTATTGCATATATCTATCAACACTGAACAGCCTCAAAGTATGTTGAAAGTGACTACGTGTATGAGCTCCTCTGCCTCAACAAGTTATACCGCCTTCAGTGGCTGTGGCTGCTCAGTCTCGGCAACACTCGGGAATAGGATGAGATAAAGTAACTAACTGGCAACGCCTGTGCCATGGATGCTCATGACATGCATACCTTACCTTGAAAACGGTAAGGATTGTCGATACGTTATACAGTTTCCTTTCAGTATCATATAACGATTAATCCCACGGAAAACAATGAAGCTCCTATCTCAATGTTTTGTGTAATTCTCGTTCAGTTGTCCTGAAATTACCCGTTATAAATATTTAGGTTTAGGTTATGCACTTCCTCGAAGTGCCATCACGGGTAACTTTGAACATTTTACAATTTATCAAAATACAGCAGTTTGTTGGTTAATGTAATTAGAGCTTGAATATCCGAATCATCCAGAATTCTGAGGAGAGAGATAGTGAAAGAAAGAAAGTTTAAACTCCTTTGTGGAAAATGCTTTATGGAATTGCTTCTAGGAGCGAGCTATCATTAGGAGGAACATGCGAAACTGCCAGAGGTTCGATGATGCTGCTGCAGACGGTTTGTCCACTTCTCCCGAAACTGCCTGTCTGCAAAACGTCAGCATCTGACTCATATTTTTTTCCTCTCTTTTGTTTAATGGATCAGCATCAGGGTTCTCGGTAGAGCCTCGATAAAGTTGTAAAGACGAATAAACTGCGCTTTAAATAACAGATCTGTAACATAGACAGGAGCAGATTAAACTTCCATCACGATTTAGTGTATTTCCTTGTGTATTTTGATGCATCTAACTTATAAAATTGTGGTATTAGAATGAGAGAAAATTACAAATATTCATTCACATGAAAGGAATAGAAAACATTAGAATGTTTTCAAATAAAACGGTTTTCGCAAATGTAGTTTTAAAAGGAATGATATTCATGAGAAAACGATAAAGAAGATATATTTGTATGATATAGTATATACATGTATATATACAATTTTAATTGTTTCTTAACGGCAAGAAATTATGTTAATTTCACTGACATAATTTGCTGTTCAACACCTTCCCCACCACGCACGCGCGCGAACACACTAATGTTTGTTATACACGCACAAGTACATAATACCATACAAATGTGTGTGCGCGTGTAAAGCAACCACTGATCTTCAAAGATCTCGCCCAAGATTGAGCGCCTAAGTTGCACGCAAACCATGAGCAGTATTGCTCGATGGAGCCTGTTCCTTACAAACGTACACAGTTAGTAGAATCTAAACTCAAAATTCGTCAAAAATGGCGGTAGTATAAGAGAGGCTCCGGGGCTAAAGGACAGAAAGTCAAAGTATAGATTTTTTCATGTATTTATTTACATTACATAAAAAACTCAATCTTCCAAGGGCCGACTCGATCGATACCTCTAGGCCTGGGGTAGATTGAGGTTGAATGAAAGACAACAAGCTGGGTATCCCGCCAGCCCTAGCACTAGAAAAAAAAAAAGAATAGATAAACACTAGCCACTCGGTAAGTTTCACACTTGAACAGAGTGGCTCTTCAGCTGAAGATAATGAGGTAAGGGAGAATAACGAAAAAGAGGTAAAATAAGAAAAACTCTTAATATGAATAAAGGAAGAAAAGAAAACGTACAATAAAAGACTTATCGGCTAATACTGGCAGTGAATCAGTTGATAACGGAAAG
>NC_087211.1:75814277-75819277 GCF_015104395.2 Macrobrachium nipponense | reverse complement strand
ATCAACACCTATGATAATCATAAAGCAGCAATGGTGTTCAAGAAGGAAAATTTGAACGGGGTTTTGTTTATTTACAGGCCAAAGAACATATTCAGAAAATGTTGTGGTGTCTGGCTCTTTAGTTAAAAAGATTGTAAAATTATTTATCTATTGTTTCAATTGTTTACATAATTCCCTAATTAAGTTTTTCTCTTGTGTAAATCAGTTATTTTAATGAACGACGGTTTTGGTATTGTCGTCCTTAGATTATTAAAAAGAAAAAAATCTTTGGTTATGCATTAAGGGCATTTCCAGTGATTTCGCCGCAGCTTCCTCCAGTTATTCAAGAAAACTACATTAACTGTAACTACAAGAAGAACTTGGATGATATTGATGATAAACCAAGTACAATATGTTACGCTCCTTTTTTCTTATTTAAGTATCTGGGAATAATTAAGCATGGAGTTTATTATCCCTAAACTATGTGTTAAACACTACAAGAAATACGCTCAGATAATACACGGAGATATGCCGTGATTTTAGCATGACCGGATACCACAGGAAAACAACAGGCAGAAATTCATTATTAAGCACCTTCGCGCTTATTCACGCATCGTCGGCGCGCATTGGGAGACATACTGATACATATTGCTTGCAGGGTTTTCAACGCTTTGGACATTTTCACATTTCTGCTATTACCAGTCAGTGACGTGAGTCACGCTAGGGCGAGACAGGGTAAGAGAGACAGAGGCCGGAGTCGCGGGACAACACCGTCCAGCAGTCAAAGAGAGAATCGCGGAACCCAGCGGCTGTGCGGAGCGCGTCTCGTTCGGCGGCGTTTCGTAGTAGGACCACCAGTGTGTAAGTTGAACCCGGTTAGGAAAGGTGTACGCGCCACTGCTCAGGTTGCCTCTCTTGGACTACAACTCGCATTTATTTACCTTCAAAAGTAAGTAAATACCAAATGTCATAATTTTATTGAAAGTGATACGTTTCCTATAAAGAACATTCTTCGGTTTAACGTAGGTTTTAAAGGTACAAATCGTTTTGAGCCACAAATAAAAGAGAAAGTTGTACGTTGTGTTGTCAGAAAAGGCCAAGGCCTGGCCTCGGTGTCGAGAGACGCCATCGCTAGGTCTGTTTCAAATATGATTTTGTCGAACCATTTCCTGTTATTATCTTGGTGCCAGTGGCTCTTGGGAGAGTATAGGGAGAGAATGTCAATGTCTTATTAAAATACGTGGGTGATTTTTGTATTTATCATCAATAGGCCCTCGTTAATTTTTGACAAGTTGAGCCTCGCCTAGCCAAACCCACGAACACTCGTCAGTGAAAGTGTATGAGGGAGAAGAACCCTCTTCCGTAAATCCCTCCCTCACCACCACCCAGACTTGCCCCTCGCAAGACACCCACTTGGATCTGAGGCAGCGCTGAAGCAATACATTTAATTTTTCCCTCGATTTTTCTTTTAACTAGGTGTGGCAGCTAAGAAATGATGCACTAACTTTGTGTTGCTTCGTTAGGGGTAGCCTTAAGTTGTTGGATTATGAATTGAGCGGTAACGTAGTTTTTCGTTCATTTGGTCGGAAGAGGTTTACGCTAACTTTTTAGAACCTCAAACAATTTGCTACATTGACGGGCGGACTCGGACAGAATGGTGTACTGCGAGCATAAGGCGAGCTAATGACAAAATTAATAAATAAAAACAATCAAACATTTCTGTACATGAGTTCTTGAATGCCAGTCGTTACACAGCACGTAAAATTAATATAGAAAAATGTTGCGTGCAAGATATAAATACTGTTCGTTTGGTGTTTTATAGACAGTGATACCTTAATTGAGTTATTTGGTCATAATTGGGTTATTTGGTCAAAGTGGTCATTTTGCAACCAGTCAGATGGTTTAGAAAAAAACTAAGATTAGTTGAAGAAACGATATTAGCCAAGGGAGGTAAGTTTATCAGGTAGTGTGCTTTATTGGTCTCTAGTTTAATATTAACAGTTTGTTCTTCTTTTATTCACGTTATTATGTATGTGAGGGTATATAAAGTCACTATTTTTATCCTTTGACTTTTTTTTACATTATAAATAAACCATTAATAACTGATGACAGTACCAGTAATGCTGTGAAGATAGGATATGGTAAATGTGGGTGCTCCTATATTATATATATGTGTGTGTGCTGAGCATATAGTTATATATATATATATACATACATACATATATATATTTTATATATATATATATATACATATACAAATACATACATCCATACATACATACATAATGACTAAGTACGTATCAACCTAAAGAAGCTGGGTCTAGTCCTGGTCAGATAGACGCACTATATATACTATATATATATATATATATATATATATATATATATATATATATATAACACACATACACACACACCAACATCACACACAAACTCTCCTGTTCAGGAACTATCGTAGTAGAGAATCTGTTGTAAGAGGAGTCTTAGTAGAACGCAATAGATCATATTTTTTGTGGCCTTGTAAAGAACGGGTATTATGTTATGTCTTTTTGGGGGTACACGTAAATCGGTATTGTAGACTCGATCAGTCATGAATTTGTCTTCGCTGCTACGAAATAATAGCATACAGATAGCTTACTGAAAACGACCGCAAAAAATCAAAGTTATGGTTACAATTATATAGTCATCGCCTTGACGTTCCGCTCAAGACTATTGGCACACAGAAATCGGAGATATATTAATTTAAACACGGCAGTCGGGAATATTTTGACACGACCATCTAGTCTAGTGAATAATCATTGGCCAAGAAATGTTGAAGAAACTTTGCATCGGGAGCGTCTGATGGATATTCGGTATTTAAGAAATAGTAAAATAAAAAAAGTTAAAAATGAATGAGTGGTCGTATCCGAGTATTATGTTATGTACACATCCATCCTTTTTTTTTTTCTGTGTAATGCTTACTTGCCTTACCTTACCATTGTAGATATTTACTGGTTTTAGCTTGCTAATGACATTCATAAATACGTCACATGCTTGGGAAATTGACTTCTCTTTTCCTGTTGACAATGACGTCTCTCTCTCTCTCTCTCTCTCTCTTCTCTCTCTCTCTCTGCTCTCTCTCGTCTCTCTCTCTACTCTCTACTTAATAATATTATATATATATATATATATATATATATATATATATATTTCTTATTAGACGGTTTTGATAGGATCAACCCATTGTGGCATTATTTTCAGTGATTAAATGTACTATCTGCAACTACATGGATTTTGTATGTGTGAGAACAAGGGCTGCCACTACGTCACCTGATTAGTAATCGACCATGACCTTCACTTGTTTTTATTTTAGCTCGGATTTTCACGACTTACTAACACACCGACGATCAAGTAACGTCGAATGCATTACGTACAAGCAGTGGATATTGTTTATTCGCAGAAATGATCGCTCAAAGTTTTTTTTTTTTTTTTTAAAGCAAAGAGACATTTATTTATTTATTTTTTCAGAAACGTGACCTTCAATGTCATTTTCGTAACTCAGTTTGAATAGGTATGCCTTGAAATGCTCTCTGAATCTTGTAAATTTCAGATAGTACCATTTGTTCCCAGTGGACAGACATCGGCCTAAAATTTAATATTGTTAAATAGAAATTAAAGGCCAAAATTTTAGATTATAAGGAGAAATATAAGGCTAAATTTTATCACTGTAAACAGAAGTAAAAGGCAAAAATTTAAACGGAAATATTTAAAAGGTTAAAATTTAAGATTGTAAACAGAAATAAAAGTCTATAATTTAAATGTGTAACTATTGAAGATCGTGAACGGTCTTTAAAAAGCTAATGATAAACATAGCAAGAAATGTTCATAAATGTAACGAATCACGGCTTTCTTTAATTAGAATCAAGTTCCTAGGAGTGAGGCGTGTCGATGCTAATGTTGCTTTGTATTGATCATACTAAGATGCTTTGGCAACACGCACGGCATCATCTGCTCTCTCGGATAAGTTGATTTCACAAGACCTTGAGTTGCATTCTCTCTCTCTCTTCTCTCTCTCTCTCTCTCTCTCTCTCTCTCTCAAAATGTCCCCGACGAAGGTATGTGACGGTTGGTAACTTTTTTGTGTGTGGGGGGGGGGGGGGGGGGGTGGGGGGGGGGGGCGCTGTGGGACAAAATACTGGAATGTTACGCAACAGTTAGGTCTCTCTCTCTCTCTCTCTCTCTCTCTCATCTCTCTCTCTCTCTCTCTATATATATATAATATAAGTATATATTATATATATATATAAATAATGTATATACATACATATATACATGAATGAATAACTTGATCACGAAGTATATAAAACGTGATGCTATGTATAAATAAAGGTTTTTGCCCCGAAGGAAAAAAAAAAATAAAAAGCGAGATAGCCAAGCCGAAAGTGCTTGGCTATCTCGCTTTTCCTTTTTTTTCCTTCGTGGCAAAAACCTTTATACATACATAATATATAATTATATACATACATACATAACATACAAAAACACACACATATATATACACTTAGTCACTCACTCACTCACTATACACAGTATATCAGTTCTGCTTTCTTGACTCACTGTTATCCGAAGAAGTAACGGAGGCAAAAAGCTAAACTTTTGCCAGTTAGGAGAATCCAGCAATTTGGGTCTTTCCACTTCCTCTTGTGTCTGCCGTTGTTATTTTCTTGATCCTTCTTCCATCCTTTAGTCTAGGTCTTTAATTCTCGTGCGTTTCAGTACTTGAACCGTAATTTATCATTTTTACTGTGTCCATATTAAATTTGAGTTGTCATGGCAACAACTTAACGCTTACATGTCCTGGAACTTGCTGAGTGAACTTATAATACGCAAATGTAAACTGACATAAGTGCAGGACATAAATATTCAGGAATTTTAAGTATACAGGACGATGATGAATGTAATTCTAGAGCGTCTCTTCTCACTGGTTGGGATCTTGTTCAAACACCTGCAAACTACGAGAGAGAGAGAGAGAGAATGAATGA
>NC_087211.1:75804277-75809277 GCF_015104395.2 Macrobrachium nipponense | reverse complement strand
ACAGAACTTTAAACTTCCACTGGAAGTGGCCTTTTAGCTTCCGTCGTTTTCGTGGTTTGCCGGAAATTAAATGTTACTTTTTTACTGAAAACTACTTTTTTTTATTGTAATTGTGTAATTGTCTGGTAGCAAAAAAAAAAAAAACAAAAAAACAATATATATACATACATACACACTATTTTATTTCAGTGTTTCTCAAAGCTAGCGGTCTATGAAGAGCAAACTCACACACATTAAAACTTATGGCTATAACAAATAACACATATATACTCACCTCATATTGAGACACGAAAATGGTATCGGCTTCGTGAATTCCTCTCTCGTCTCTCTTCTCTCTCTCTTCGTGAAATCTCTCTCTCTCTCTCTCGTCTCATATATATATATATATATTTATATATATATATATATATATATATGAACACCATTTAAACCAAGGTCATCTTTGCTAGAATCCTGTGACATGCCCAAACCAAACCGGCTTCCTTTCCACTAGGAAACTCTGTCTGTCTCCAAACAAACCTTCCCTCCTCCACCTTCTACTCTCTCTCTCTCTCTCTCTCTCTCTCTCTCTCTCTCTCTCTCTCTCTCGGGCGGCAGGCAGCAGGGCAAAGCTTCCTATGACTCACCGTCGCCTCCTTACCAAACTAACTATAATGCCGGATCACGTCTCCTTTCCTCTTCGCCTGTCGTCTTCAAATAGGCCAAAGCGACGTTTCAGGATTCAGAATTCGTTCTCCTTCGTCTTGGGAGATCTTGCTGAAGTATGCAGCCTCTCAGTCCTGTGCTTCTATTAGATTAATATAACGTTTTATACTAAAAACATCAGTTTCAGAAAGGAATTTTTGCTCGACTCCCAAAGTCCAATTACGCACTCTTCACGTACACGCAGGGAGGGAGCAGCGCCACATGTTCACGATAATCCATCAGACGATTGATCGACTTGATATAAATGTCAAAACCTGTCTGTTACAACATTAAATATTCGTCGCCTTGCTTAGAATTCACAGACACATATCTCTAGATAGACCGTTCACCGAATTACTTTGTTTCTTCGTATTGTGTCCACTCTGTATCTGTATGTTCCCGATGACCTTAGTAGTCGTATTGCACGTTTATACCAGAACAGTCTGTCACGCCCCGAGAGAGGATTGAGATTCTTCGGCACAAAGCTGCGCTTTGTGAAAAGATTCAGAAATCCAGGTCACAAGACAAACGGCCTAGATCAAAGCTGTTGCTGCTTCGATCCCATCATACAGCATATTGCAATAGGTGGAGTTGAAGACTATACATTCATATATACATAGGCCTACATGCTATATATATATATATATATATATATATATTATATATATATATATATATATATATTATTTCTAATCTTACGATAGGAGAGAGAATTATCGGACTATCTCCTCTCAAATCCGTGGATATTAATTTGACTATAGCAGGAACATCAGTACAAACAGACAAACAAGACTGCATATAAAATCTGTCGCCTAGCTAGGCGACAAGTGGATAATAATAATAATAATAATAATAATAATAATAATAATAATAATAATAATATTACGCACGTTCGTGTTAGTGAGTAGTCATGGGAAGGAAATCACTTGGGTCAAGTCGTTCAGGAAAGACGAAGATAATGATTGGAGGAAGGAAAGCTGGCCCAGGGGTCGAAGACACTTACATGTACAGACAGGTTTTGATGAACACCGTAACTTGTGCTCACACCATGATCGATCATGCGTGATTTCTTTACATGCATACATAAATGTATGTATATATGCATACATATATATATAATATATATATATATATATACATTATATAAGATGAAAATAATAAAAGCATATAATGATATAATAATAATAATAATAATAATAATAATAATAATAATAATAATAATAATAAAAGAGCCCATAAAACGCCAAAATATAGAGAGTACGTAAGTACTATATTTCAGAGACTGCTTTCTCTCTCTCTCTCTCTCTCTCTCTCTCTCTCTTCAGCACAGTCTCTGAAATATAGTACTTACATACTTTCTATATTTTGGCGTTTTTATGGGCTCCTTTTATTAGATGGAATTCTGTGGTGACAGAACATTTTTACTAGTCATATGTATGTTTATATACACACATACATAGGCTATATATATATAATATATATATATATATATATATATATATATATATATAGATATATATATATATATATATATCACAAAATAGCCACAAGTTCGCTGCGCATACGTATTCCTACTTGTGCTTGTAAATTAGAAAACCTAGAATCTAAACCATCTCGTCTCATTGGAGCTAACAGTTATGAGTGATATATATATATATATATGTATATATATATATATATATATATATGTGTGTGTGTGTGTGTTTGTGTGTGTGTGTGTGTGTGTGTGTGTGTATGTATGTATGTATGTATGTTCAAGGTAATCTGACAGTGCAACTCAACCGGGAATAAGTCGTAGCCCTATTTTACGAGGATATTTTGTGAGAAAAATTTTTTTTAGTATGTTTCATCCTACATTTATTAAAAAGATATTTCAAAGTGATATTGTAGGGGGAAAAATGTACGATTCTGTGCGTGAAATACAATATTGCGAGCGTATATTGAAATAGAATATGGAGTGTATGAAATTCATCGTAAGTAAACATCGTTTACGTGTTACTGCGACAAATGGTGGACAGGCTAACTGCCGAAGTATTGTAAAAACAATTTAGTAAGTTTGTGATAACAGACAGGTAATGCGGATGTGTTAAGTATTTTATTATGAGTAACACAATATGCCGTGATAATTGGACTTGTTTTTCTGCTTTATTATTAGGAACAATTTTCCTGCCCACCCAGTATGCTTGCATAGGCGCTCGAGTCTCCCATGATGGTGTTGGAGTGCCACCTCGGTGGCCGCGAGTTCGATTCTCGGGCATTCCATAGAGGAGTGAGAGATGTGTATTTCTGGAGAGAGAAGTTCACTCTCGACGTGGTTCGGAAGTCACGTAAAACTGTTGGTCCTGTTGCTGAATAACCACGGGTTCCATGCAATGTAAAAACACCATACAAACAAACAAACAAACAAGCATGGCAGGTTTTTTATACATTCCAAAACAAGGCGTGATTCTACCTCCAGGTTACTCAGGGCGTGTGCTAAAGTCTATGGTCAAAAAAGCGCGTTGTTTCACCAGCGAAAATTAAAATAAATACTATATTTTATTAGCAATACTTGTTCTGTACTGCTTAAAGTACACATTATTTATTTTTTTACATTTTCATTCTAATAAATAAATCATAGATATCCTATCGGAAATTCCCAGTGCGAAACACCTTTTTCAGACCCTTCTAGGTTTTTCTAGGCCTTTCCTCCCCCCCCCCCCCCCACCCCCCCACCTGCAACAAGCAGAAAAACAACAAAGTAGCTTGTAGCATACTCCCCGAGTAAGCGATATAAGGCGTCTAATACACTGACAGTATATATATATATATATATATATATATATATATATATATATATATATAGATAGATATAATATATATATATATATACAAAGTAGCTTGTAGGCATACTCCCCGAGTAAGCGATATAAAGTGCGTCTAATACACTGACAGTATATATATACTATATATATATATATATATATATATATATATATATATATATATATATATATAGATATATAGATATAGATATAGATATAGATATATATATATATATATATATATATATATATATATATATATATATATATATATATATATAGAAATCGTAATAGCCACAATGCCGTCTTAAATTCTCAAATTCTTTGCTCTTTGGTGTGACAAGCGTATACAGAAAAGAGTAAAGAATTTGAGACGTTGAGAGCGCATTGTGCCTATTACAATTTCATGTATATAGTAAAAATGTCCAGTGGATTCTACATATATATTTATATTAAATCGTAATTTACTTCCATGTATCTATTTTTTCCTGAACGGTACTTAACGTCCCTACGTTACTGGCCCTGTCGTCTGGACCTTATTTCGTATGCAAAGTATGTGTGCATTGATAGAAAAAGAAAAAATTGAAAGAGAAGTCCTTCATATCTTCATAATGTTGCGTGTTAAAAAACAGAGAGAGAGAGAGAAGAGAGAGAGAGAGAGAGAGAGAGAGAGAGAGAGAGAGAGAGAAATTGGCTTTGCATTAATGATGAGAATGAGATGACGACGGTGGCCTTCCATAAAATCTCTCTCTCTCTCTCTCTCTCTCTCTCTCTCTCTCTCTCTCTCTCTCTCTCTCTCGCGTGCCACTGTTGTCAATATCTGTCGTAACTGTGCAACGTCTTGTCACACATGATTATTTCAAGGCGTCTGATGATCTCGTGTTACTTTTTGATATCTTGGAAATTTTTTTATTATCATCATTAGTTTCAACAGTAAATGCACATATTAGAAGCCCCAGTTTCCTGTTGTGTCGTTACCCAAAACGTGAGTCGTATCTGTTGCCTTCCTCCATTTCAACGGAAGCTATTAAACTAGACTGATCCGTTCTGCGTCGATCTAAAAACATTCCGTAGGGGGATAGTGCCGCCAGTGGACCTCAAGCAGTGCACTCTAGGCATTACTTACGGTTCTTTGCAGCGCGCCTTCGGCCCCTAGCTGCAACCACTTTTCGTCCTTTTACTGTACCTCCTTTCCTTTCATCTTTCTTCATCTTACTTTCCACCCTCTCCTAACACTTGATTCATAGTGCAACTGCTTTGAGGTTTTCCTCCTGTTACACCTTTCAAACCTTTCATACGGCCAATTTCCATTTTCAGCACTGAATGACCTCATAGGTCCCAGTGCTTGGCCTTTGGCCGTAATTTTATATTCAACTCGACTCGATCTAAAAACATGCTCCTCAAAAAATAGATGTTCGGTGGCATTTGATGAAAGGAAATGTATAACGATTTCCTGGTGCGTAAATAGATTGTTGGCAGTTTGGCCATAAAAGCTAAGCGCAATACAAAAAT
>NC_087211.1:75701777-75799277 GCF_015104395.2 Macrobrachium nipponense | reverse complement strand
GTTTTCGATATGTATGAGTTATTTTATTGTGGAAGTTTACCTAAAGAAAACTTCCACAATAAAATAATTCATAAATATTAAGAAAACATTTAATATGTACAGAAACCCTGCTCCACAAACACTGTATTTCTCACAAGTTAAAAAATATATGCAGTATCTTTTATAAGGTAAGAAAGAGACTTTCCCTCGAAAAAGCTGGAGCAGTCGTGGCATATTTAGAAGCCAGTAGGTAATTCCAAATCTGTTCAGACATTAGCCACATTATGCTGCACTCTTTGGCTGTCTAGATCTACCTTTCCGCTGAAAAGGAGGATTTCATCCTATTCTTAATCTTTCCTGTATGGGCGTGCGATCCAAAGGCCTCTCTCTGGTTGATTAATGTTTGTTTAGAAGATAAACAGTAATAACCGTTCGATCCTACCGATGGCAACAAAGTGAATCTTTCATTAACTGAGTCAGCTGTTTTTAGGGAGGTAGTGAATGGATATTACTCATCAGGTGACCTGATGATGTAACAAAAAAGTCAGTAATTAGTAAATCAGCTGTACAAATTATCGGTTTTCGAATTCGCTGCACGTAAATTATATATTTAAGCTTCGGGCACTTTTTCCACATTGAAAATACACCGGTGTTACTTTAATTTTTGTAAGTGGAGCGTGTGTAATGTCACATTCTACAAGCGCCTCTCTCTCTCTCTCTCTCTCTCTCTCTCTCTCTCTCTCTCTCTCTCTCTCTCTCTCTCTCTCTTATCTTACACTCCCCTACCACATTTCCCTTATTGTTCAAAATATTGGAAAAATTTTTCAGTAAATAAAAAGACACTAGCTCAATATTAACATTGGAGTAGATATCTGCGGATTTCGTAAATGATAAATAAGATTATGGCTGTTGGGCCTAATTAGTAATTGATTTCTCATGTGAATGAACAAGTGAATAAAGCTCTAGTGCTTCTGTTAACGCCACCTTAGATAACTTGGAAAGGTTCATTGCCTTCTTTGGCATGTATCGTGACGTCATGTGTTTTGCAACTTTTCTGTGATGTGAGATCATCGCGTGGTACGGCATACTTGTGAGTTTTACTTCGTTATTTATAATCCAATAGTATGGATGTTACGTAAACCTCGTATAGGGGTTAGTGCCGTCAGCGCACCTCATGCAAGTGCATTGTAGGCATTACTTAAGGTTTTGCAGCATGCTTTCTGCCCCTAGCTGCAACCCATGACGTTCCTTTTACTGTACCTCCTTTCATATTCTCTTTCTTCCATCTTGCTACCCTCTCCTAACAATTGATTCATATTGCAACTGCCAGGTTTGCCTCCTTTTACACCTGTCAACCCTTTAATTGTCAATTTCTGTTCACCACAAAATGGCCGTATAGGTCTCAGTACTTGGCCTTGGCTTTAAATTCTATATTCCATTCAATTTGCTGGTGTAAAAGATGTGCTCTTTTCAGTCCTGAGGGGGTTAGGAGGATGTTTACAGAATATTTCTGTATTTTCTTACATTGTGCAAATCCTGTGACATTTGGTAGGGTTCTTGGGGGAAGTCAGGTGCTAAATTCCCTCTCTCTTCCCCTATCCCCGGCGGAGTAGTTTGTGTCTACTGATGTTTTATTATGCAACACATTCGCTTTTTTCTCATACTTTATTGATAAACTTCAATTGCCCTTTGACCAGTAAATAGTAGTCGTTATGTCACCTTAATTATAACATTCCTTCTCCTTTTATAGATATATATATATATATATATACATATATATATAATATATATATATCTATATATTATATAATATAAACATGGAAAGTTTCGTAAACATTTCCAAAGCTTCCTGAAAGCATCTTTAGCTGGTACCATGTAAATGTATATCATTCTAAATAATACTTATTATAATGATGAAGGAATTGGAATATCAAAATTAGGCCAAAGGCCAAGCGCTGGGATCTTTGATGTTATTCAGCACAGGAATATGTTAAATCAATTGTTAGGGGAGGGTGGAAAGTAAGATGGAAAGGTGAGAGAATATGAACTGAGATATATGTAGTAAAAGGAATGAAAAGGGATTGCAGCTATAGGGGCTGAAGGAAAGTTACGAAGAGCCTCAAGTAATTCTGACAACACTAACCCCCTTATGGGGTTATAACGATAAGCCCCATTTATGTCATAGTGTTAGTTTATTTAATGCAGTCTTTTTGGGATCACTTGTTTATAGTTAGAGGAATGGTGGTTGATTTGGAAATATTTCACCCGAGGACCTATTCAACAAGATCAAGGGCAGTGCTGCCTCTTTTTTTTAGAGCCCTCAGATAGAATGACTTCCTCAAAGGGGGAATTAAGTTTAATGATGCTCATAGGAGATATGGGACCCTTTTTTAAACCTCACAGATGCTCTTGAAATCTATGTATTACATGAGGCTGAGAAAGTTATTTGTGTTTCAGTGTACCTGATAGAGCATTCTCTTGTGTAAGTGTTAGAGTCTTTTCCTCTTGGTCTTGTGCAGACTTTATTATCTGCAAGTGTTTTCAATGCTTACAATAATGCACTAGGAGATTTCTTTCAAAATCTCATTGGCAAATAGAGAGATTCTAGCTGCAGTGTGGGGTGTCGCCCCTGGCACTCTCAAACATGAGCATTTTTATAGTGGCCTGGCTTTGTCTAACTTTCTTATATCTTGTCTTACTACAATTACTACAATTTTAATTTAATAAGCATTATATTTTGAAGGTATTATAGTTACTAAGTATTTTGTATTAAAAGTATTACGTATAGTACTGTAGCTAATTATCATATACAGTGGTATACTCTGTATATTGTATAAGTAGAAGTTAAATTTGAGTAAGACCCATAGCTGAAATGAAATAGGTTTGCTGGATATGCACTGCATATGAGCCTACAGGTTTTTATAAGACCTATTATGTAGTTTGTATTTATTGGTAGAGTACTTTATATTTACTCTCTTTTGCAGGTCCGAATGTCGGCCCCAACTACTGTTGTTGTAGCAGAAAATCTGCCACCTGGCACCTGCACTGTCTGTAGGGTAAGATTGAATAACCACAGTGAAGCTTTGTATCCCTGCTTATACACAACTCTGACAGATATTTTATTTCACTGCATCTTTTTAGGGATAATCCATTAGTTTGTTCAAATATAATTCATTGTCATTTAATTGTAGTGGTTTTGTCGTTTTCATGTAGAGAAAAGGCAGTGGCATGAAAATTTTGCTTTTATCATTCTTTTTAATTAGTTGAATATGTAAAATAAAATTATAGTGATAATAAATTGAACGTATGAACAGCTAAAGGATTGTGCAACCTTACAGATATGAGAACTATGTGTACTATAATGTGTTTTGAAAATAGTGATGGGAGTAATAAGCGTAGCAAGGCTTTTTGATTTAAAACTATATACACGATTAAAACAGGAAAATGTTAACTCGCATTCAAGTTTCAAAGATTCTTGTGGGGGTCAGGCATTACCCTGTGCTCCCCAATTATCCTTTTCCTTGGCTTGGTACTAGCTTGAATGTATAAACTTTTTTCAGGCCAAATTTTTTTTTCTTTTTTTCTTTTGAGATCCACATTCAATAGATAGATGACAACAAAATGTCTAAAAATTTACTGATTTTGGCGGAGCATATCAGGGTACTGGCAGTCCCCAGGTTACATCGTACTTGGCTTAAATTGTTCTGTGGTTATAATGCTTTTCAATAGTATATTCATAAAAAATTATTTCCCTGGTTACACCGTATACACTGTATGTTTTGGGTTTGCGTCGCCAGTCCAACGGAAAACTGAGCTTTTAGTATGGTTCCAAAATGGCAGACTAGTAAAAATTTGGAGGGTTTTTATGATGAAAAGTGCACTCAACAAAATGCGATTTATTTAAATGAAAAGCTCACTCAAAATGAAAGTTATATAATTTTCCAAACATCCAAAGGATTAAAAGTAAGGTTTTCTTACGATTTTCGACGATGTCTCAAGGACTGCCTGTAGAGGAGAGCCTTTCTTGGTTATAATTTGACCCCTACTGTCCAGTGCGTGAAGTATCAATGTTTTGTCTAGTCAAGTTTACTGCCATAGGTTGCCAAAGATTAAGTTTTTTTTTTTTTTTTTTTTTTTTTTTTAAGGCATAGCAACATGATTAACAACCCTCAAAATAGAGAGTTTAAATAAGAAAAATAGCTCATGAACTATGTTACAATAAGAAAAGTTGAAAAACTCCACTCTGACCTCAAATGCAGTATGCAGTAATTTGACAATAATGTAGGTGCACATAGTCTTAACTTTGGAATCATTATCCTGCAATTTCAGAATTTGGTTTAATGCTTCTAAAGTATTACTGATAAAACATTATTTACATATAATAATAATAATAATGTTCCTGCACGCACATTCGTATGTTTACATGAATTTCATGTAACTGATTGTTTGCAATTACTCAGTTACTGCATTGCCAAAAGACTAAGCAGTTTCATGAAAAGACTTGCCACCACCTTGGGCCTGAAGCCCATTGATGTCTGAAGCCAGGTTATCATAACTCATAATATGTATAGGTTATGGAAACATATGTTTTTTTTTTTTAGCTGAAATTTGAGCTAACAGTTTTAGCTTAATGCATATTGAGTATTAGTTTGTTTTTCAGATCAATATTTCTAATATTTCTTTTCTGTCAACAGAGAGGGAAGATCAAGGACAGTCCATCATGCTGCACATGGATCCTGTGTCTTTTGCTTCTCCCAGTGGGAATCTTCCAGGGATCATCGCTTTCTGCTGCTGCTGCCGGAAACCAAAGTGCACCCACTGTGGCTACACAACCTAGTCTTTAGGTTGAATGATTGAGGTGCTGTCATGGCCATTTTGTGAAATAGTAGTAGCTCCCTTACTATTTGTAATGCGTGCCTTGACCACTAACTTTTCAATTCTACTGTGTCTTGTTTGTTGTTTTCATGATTCTCATTGAAGTGTGATTTACCTTTTTGCACCATCAGTGGAAAGGGGCATACATGTCTAAATGATTTCAATTAGAACTAAATTTTTTTTTTTGCAATACAGTATCTCTAGACTTGATAATTTTCAAGAGAAAAAAGGTCCTATTATTGGTGCTTGCCTAGTACATAAATTCCCTCCTGCTGTAGAGGCCATACAATGATTTCCCTGTGCAAATTTAGAATATTTAATATGGAATTATTAAAGTTATCTCATAGAGTATAGTAGTACTGCCTTTTACACTTGAAGTCATTCCCCTAAGCCTTCATCATTAATTGAAGTAATTCCCCTAAGCCTTCATCATTAATTATAATAATTATTAACAGGAATAAAATTCATCTTGACCACGCATAACAATATTTGGGTCAGATGTATGGCAGAATGCTTTTTAAATAAAATAGAAAGGTACCTGTATTTCATGATAAAATTATGATTATATAGATTTTACTTCCAAATGGAGCAGAGAAATTATTGTATGGCCCTATTAGAAAAGTTTAGCATTAGCTACAAGACCAAAATGTACTGCATGAACCATGATGAAAAGAAATATAGATAAAGTAACCAAAGATATAGCAAACATGCCCCCCATATTTTATCCCCCCCCCTCTCAACTTATGAGTGTGTGTTCAGTTTTAGGTAGTTATATAGAAATTTTATTATTCTTTTGTACTCATTTAGATGAAGCTGCAATCTTTGTATTTAAGAGGTCATTGTCACATGAAATCTCACATTTTATAATGTATTTAAGATTTAAGACACCAAAGTGTTATAGGACATTGCATTTAGTTAATACAATGTATACCTTTAGCTATTACTGATTAGTTTTCCATTTAAGACTAGTTTTGTATGTAAAGCTATTTGAACTATTGTTAGTAATCTTGATACTGAAACAATTTACCCAAGCTGTAAAAAATGTATACATTTCAAAACAATATGAATTTCACATAATCCTTGTGAAGCTGCTTTTAATATTACATATAACAATTAGTACTGATGTATTGTCTCAGGTCTCCTTTTAAAGCCTTTGTACGCCAGCATAACTTACTTTTATGCAAGGAAAAAAATGAAAAACTCATGAAGTTTCTGAGAAAATTTGTATGATAATTCTTTCTGGCATTTTTAGGTGTTTTCAACCATTCATCTCAGCTGCCTTTTTTAGTTGATTACAGTACTATTACCTATTGGTGTATTTTTTCTATTTTTTTTTTCTCAATTCTTTAAAATTTATTAAGGAACACTCCCTTCAGAGTATCTGAACTCAAAATGACTGAAGTTGGCAAAATTTAATTTCAAGCTGGTATTACCAACAACTATTACTTCATTAGATATTTGGTTTTTTGTGTTGAATTTTCATACAATTGTTAGGTATTGAATAAAGAAACTATTACTAACATCCCACCGTTCGTCACTTGTTGTAGAAGGGTCTTCGTTACTGGAATTTGGTTGAAATAAACCATTCAGTAATAATCACAATTCTCGTGATGGGCGCAGAACTTGGTGCCCTTAAACTCCCAAAGCAGCATTTATGCTTGTGAGAGACTAGATTGTCTTAACAGGGTTAATTTTACTTGAATGTTACTTAACCAATTCTTGCTTGGTCAGACTAAATTAATTTTGTTTTATGGTAATGTTAATATTGCATTGGAGGTTTTATTCTTGTGACTCACTTGATATTTTTTTGTTTACTTTTTCTGCTAATAAAGCCTGGTATACATTCCTTTTGTTACTTAGATCTTTTAGAGCACTGTGTTGGTATGGGATTACTATGCAAAACTTAGATTTCTTTTAAAAAGCAAGATATGTTGAGCTTTGCCAGTTAACAAAAATTTATAAAATTAAAATGTCACCTATTTTCATTTTCATACTGTTATTTAAGAGAAGAATGTCTTTTCCTAAATATCACTACGACTTATTTTAAATGATTAAAAAACTGGTAGTGTAAGTTTATTAGAAAAGACATATTTAACAAACTACTTTCACTTGCTTCATTTTTTTCTCTTCTTTTGTTCAGTCACTGATTTGTTTTTGTCCAGATCTTTTTCTTCTTTTTTGAATTGCTGAGTTTTGAGCCAATTACTTTGTTTTGCCCCAATTTCTTCTTCTTATTTGGATTCTGGTTGTTTTGGCCTAATTTCTTCTTCTTCTTTGGATTGCCGAGACCAGAACCCTTGTTTTTTCTCTTTTTTCCTTGAGGTTTTATGTCACTTGATGGAATGTCATCGACAGTGCTCACTTCACCATCTTCTAAAGACATTGTTGTCTCACCAGTTTCTCCTTCCATCACCGCAGCTGCTGCTTTTGCTGCTCTCTTCTGGAGTTTGAAAAGTCTTTTCTGCTTTATCCTGGAAACAGATGAAACTTGAATTATTAACTGAGACTGCCATTTAGCTATGTTACGATTCCATCACAAAACTGTTCAGGAGATTTAAGAATACAGTACAACAAATTTAACTCCACTTCAGTAATTAGATAGAGTTCTGATTCCAAAAGTCTTGATGTTAAAAGGAATTGCTCTTTTATTGACTATGTTAAACAACAAAATGGAAGAAAATACTGTAGCTACAAGATATCACATATGCATTATCAAACAATTTTGTGGCTTTTTGATTATATAATAACTACTTTACATCATTTGCTGCCAACTAATCAAGAACACCTATAAAGCCTTGTCTAAGTATAGTTATAATTTCAAAAGGTAAAGCTTATGAACATAAGACGCAGCAGTTTACACCAAAAATATTTGATTAATTGTAACTAATATATTAAAGTGAAAGTATTTATTGAAGTTGTCGAGTAAAAAAAAAAAGTTAATACTATAAAATAACCAATGCAGCCATAATATAAATATAGAATATGTACTGATAAGAACTTGGCTCTCACAATCATTATTAACATTTTTGGTTATTACTCCCTAAGGGTAGGTAATCATAACTGTCATGACTTAAGAATCCTAATCAATAAAAAAAAAGAAAAAAAAAATATAAAAAAATTGCCCTTTTGAGTAGGATGGACAGGCAAATCATCATGACATGAAAGCGCTGTCATGGCTCATAATGTCTTAAAATTTTTCAAAACAGAAAACAGAAGTCTTTTAAATATACAAATCATTATTCTGAGTGAGAATTGGTGGTCATAAGAACATTCACTCTGAAGGTAAACTTGAGGGAATCAAACTATGATTCTGAGCAAATAAACACAGTTCCTTTCAGTGACTTGGGTGTTCAGGAGAAGGCATTTAAAATTATATGGGATTATATTTTTGGAGGTATTAACAATGTTTCCAATGTTTAAATGTTTTCCTTCAAGAGTATAGAAGTTATTATTAAATAAATAAATGCATTCAACATGTCAAAATTACATTTCTAGACTCATATGTCTTGCTAGAACATTTACTCCAAAATGAGAGGTGAAAATTAGAAGCAAGGTGGGTTGATGATTTTGGACACTTCAGTTTTAATATTGTTGAACCAAGACTGGGAACATGGGAACATTACCAACTATGAAAAAATAATCTAACATAGTAGTATATTTGAAATACTACTTCTATTACAACTATATCAATTATAAAGAGATTGTATTTGAAATGGGCACTACCACCTGGTTTAACCATACTATACACTGAAAATCACAAGACAGGAGATTAACATAGTGGCAGCCATGAGGTAATTAAACAAAAGTAGCAACCCTACTCAGTACTAGTAGCACCAATCTTATTTATGCCAAATTGTCCACTCCAGGGTTTCCAGAATGCTCAACCTCCCAGCCTTTCTTTTAAGTATGAATAGTGCAGCACTTTTGTGAACTGAGGATTATAACTTACTTTTCCTGAATTCTACTCTGTTCTCTGTACACATCATATGCAGAAATATGGCCTCTCTCTGGAATATTTTGCTGCTGTTGCTGCTTCTGTCTCTTACTTAGTTTCTTCAGAGTCAGCATCCACTCTGGTACTTCTTGTTTAGAGTTATGGATCACTTGAGCAATGCTAAAATGTTTTAAAGAAATATTAACTGCTTTATAAATATATGAAAACTTTACTTTTATCTGAATACAGTAAAGCTCAAGGTAAACGGAACTACAGAAGAATCCCCTGCAGATGCCCAATGAGCAATTGAAGAGCAGAAAAGAAACTTCAAGGTCTGGTAGAAAAATAGCAAGGAAATGGATAAGAGATCTATATAGCAAAAAGACAAAAGAAACTGAATGCATGCTGGCAAGGGCAAACTGGAGTTACGAGGAATGGAGTGAAAAAATTGACATAATGAAGGTTAGAGAAAATATCGATAATGGCAAAATGATGAGAAAAGATTAAAAAAAATGTTAAAGGGGCCAAGTATACAAAAGCTAAAAATAGACATTACAAGCTGAAAAAAAAAAAGAGATACTTGAACAATATGGGGCAATATATTTTTTTATATTTTTCCGAAATAAGAAAATTCACGTACCAACAGTTGTCTGCACGTCACTAGGACAAATGGAGAGTAATGGATTAAGATTTTAAAAATGTCTTTAGAAAGATGAAAACTGGCAAATTTTGACAATAGTCTACATGTGAGTATACTTCTGATATTGCCAGGGCTGGTGGCTTGGACAAAGTTGAAAATCTGATAGTCTCCACTATGCAGAGGTTGAGGGTAACCACTGCTCAATCAGTACCCAAAGTGTCAGTTTCCCTTCAGTGGTAGGGCAATGTGGGGTGGTAAAGGTTGAATTATACATAGACTAAGGTTTGTGTATCTAGGAAAAATGCAAATTACTACTGTATTCAATCAAAATTTCCCAGTTGCTCTCAAGGATACAAACCCTTGATCTGCATACAAGAAATGGGGACAACATAGTAACCCTGCACAATGCCAAACAAGCAGAATCAGCTAGACTAGCTCCACTTGACTGGCAAACAGGAGCACATTATCATTCTGTACCTTGTTAAACACGGGCAGGCCATATGGGGTGATGTCGCCCAATAGTGAATAGCATACTGAGGAAGCTGTGCCTTCCCTGTTTAAAGCCCGCTGAGGAGAGACAGGCAGTGCTACCAGAAGGACAACAACCAAAGCCCATAGGAATGACGACCAATCACAAGAGGTCCTAGGCCCATGTGATAAGCTATGGGATGCTGTCCTTTCTTTACTCTATTTCCCAATACCAGATCCCTTTTCTGGTTATTGGCATTGCCTTCTTTCCTAACAAAGGAAAGACAGCCACACACACTTCTTAGGCCCGTATTTTTAAACTACCATCTTTGACGAAGAAGCTCTTCACCACTAAAGTGGTATTATTGTGCTGCGAAGCAGCTCTTCGTGGCAAAGGCGAAGGTGATTGGAGTGTGAAAATTACTGGAAACGAAGAAACGGTCTTGACCATCTCTTCACTAACCTCTTCGTATACTTTTTGTAAAATTAAAAGAGAACCGCATAACTAATGTAAGTATTGGAATGTATAAAACATGCCAAATATTTTAGTAGTCCATTTTTGTCAGTACTTCAATGCATATATGGTCTTAATCTACATTCTTGTAAAAGACTGTCTTTGTAATTAAAAGACCTCACATTCCCAAGCTCCTGGCTGTCGGGTGTTTATGAACTTTACAGCTGTAACAGAATCGTCTTTCCCCTCCTCTTGGATTATATTATGTAATCAGTACAATGTATTTCAGTTCGGCAAAACAACCATTGCAAGATAAATGAAGATGAAAAGAACCACAGATTCACGAACTTTTCAAAACTATTTCCAACCAATCAGCTTCAAGGAATGGTCGTGACATAATCGGTAGGTGGCTTAGCTGTAAAGTCAGCTGGACTCTGCTGTAGTAATTGTATTAATGCACAAAACAATTGTGTATGTGATAAAGTTTATATAATGTGGGATAGAAGTAGAAAAGCTGTCTGCTGATGCAAAATATTTGTGTATCATTCCAGCATACCAACCCTCCCACAGAGTTGCTCTTCGTGAAAGCCCTTTGCTGATGTTTTTAAAATACCGCTTCCCGATTTCACAAGCAAGCTCTTCGTCGAACAGGGGAAGGTGGTAGTTTAAAAATATGGCCCTAAGAGAGGTCTGATTACCCTAAATTAGGGTATTTTACCCTAAAGTGGAAGCACTGGCCTGTTTGTTTACCTCTTCCAGCATACCATCTGTCCCGTACAACTCCTCTTCCTAAAAGAGCTTCGTTGTTGTTTTTAAAATATTGCCTGACGAAGACATTTCACAAGAACCTCTTCATTGAAGCGGAAGATGGTAGTTTAAAAATACAGGCCTTAGCCTTCTTGCAGGAGATCTTTACATATACTTTGTTCATATACGAAACAAACCTTAGGTCTTAACATTAGGATAAATACTCAGCACCAGCTGGAACCGGTAGTTTAAAATAATTGTGTACGCAAGGGACTATTGGCATCTCTGCTTGGTCACGAGACATGTGGTGCCACCCACATACCCCTCATTAACTCGTGACCCCGTCGGTTATTTTCTTACCGCCTTTAAGGGAGGACGTGCTTTGCTCCGTCCTTTTAAAGCCAGTTTAGTTTGCCCCTGTTGTTTTCAATTTGTTGTTTGGAATTCCTGGGTATGCGAACATGAAGCCTTCTCATGCTGCGAGACTTCCTGGATATCACAAGAAGAAGATAAACGCCCTGTTATTTTCTTCGACGGTTTCGCCGTCGAAGTACTCATCGTGTGGTAAGTCGTGGGTGAAGAAACTCTTAAGGTATGGTTAATTCGTTACCTGTGCTTTGGAATATCGCATATTCATATGGATTGCATGTTATCCAAAGCTTTGATGTATCTGGATGTGCTTTGGGAAGTAATTATGACTAATTGTGATCCTTTCCCTGCGGGGAGAGGTGTACATCGCCATCTTGTTTTTGTTCCAGATACGTGGGTAGCGAGGATGCAGGTGTGCGGTCTGTCTTTCAACCTCCAAAAGTCTAAAGAGGAGGCTAAAGAAGACAAGGAAGATGATGCATGTGACAGACAATCCCATTTACAAAACATTCACTGACACAACAGAAATTTATGGTGAGTTTGGAACAGGATATGCAGCAGCAGCAGCAAAATGTGACAATTTTACCTTCCCTCTCTCCAAAGATGAAGCAAACACCATGGCTATTGGACCTTGGTAAACCATAGGCTTCTTCAAGGGCTTCACACTCGTCAAATGCCCAAAGATAGAAGACAAGGAAGGCTTATCTGGAATATCCAACTCGAGTCATAAATTCAGAATCATCCTGAATATCAAACAATGTAATAGACATACCAGGAGAGCCAGTTACCTACAAACATACCAAAGTATAAGGAAATCTGGCAGAGGAAAAGAAGAAAAAGGACCAGACAACTTGGCAAAGAGCCTTACAGTGATAATATATAAATAGTATAGGGTGATCTACAATATTAAATTAACAGGAGTGTTGTAAATGCCCTGTAAATATAGGAAAAGGTCTTGGGAGAAATTTGGCTTCAAGCCAGAAATGTCTGCAACACCACTACACTTCAGAATTTTGAGGGACGTTTGACAGAATAAAAAGACAAACGATTGTGTGGGCATTACAAAGGCAGATGATACTAAGAAAAACTCCCTTAACACAAGATATTACTTTCTACAACTCAGGGTCTCGAGTGAAGAATGTGGGATGTTTGTTTGTATGGTGTTTTTACATTGCATGGAACCAGTGGTTATTCAGCAACGGGACCAACGGCTTTACGTGACTTCCCAACCACGTCGAGAGTGATCTTCTATCACCAGAAATACACATCTCTCACTCTTCAATGGAATGGCCGGGAATCGAACCCGCGACCACCAAGGTGAGAAGCAAACACCAAACCAACAAGAATGTGGGATGTGTATCAGAAGAATCTGAGATACTGTAAATGGTGTCCATTAAAGATCAATCCTGAACCTTTGTTGATCATAAAAATAGATATTTCAGATTACCATATAAATAGACAAAGTTGTGGAGGATAAAAATAAAAATGAGGCCCTGGGAATGAACCCTGGGGATGATAGTGTTAATATCAGACTGAAAAAATGTTGAGGAAATGTTTAAAGGTGGAAAAGTGGAATGAAGAGAATTTAAAATAAACATAAGCAAAAGAAATCTTATGGTCCATGGAAAAGAAGCAAAGGAAAAAGTAATGGTGGAATGTTGTTAAGATGCTCAGTATTGCAAAATATGCAAGGCATAAAGTATTTTCATTGCCTGAAATATCTTTGAAGAGTAAACAGAGAAAGGTGGTAAGTAGAGAACCATGTTGTGTTGGAAGGGTACATCTTGGAAGAGGTACAACATTTCTGTTACCTTGACGATACAAAATACTGAAGGAAATATCTAAAGAGTATCAAGAAAATGAGTAGCTACAGCCTGTTGAACTGAAAAAAGCTAGCTAGACTACTAATTAATGAAAATATCCCAGACTTATGCTTTATGCAGGTGAAGCATAAACAATACCAAAGCAAATTAAAATTTGGAGTGAGACAAAATTTTCTGTCATGGCCAAAGCAGTTTAACACTGACTTGCAAATAGAGGACGTGGCAGCAGAGATATATATCTTCAATAGGCTTAAACTTATATCTTGGAGATCTCAAAGACTTGAGATAGCTTGGTCATGTAATGAAAAGGGGACTGCTGAAGACCTACACCTGATGAGAGTTCAGACAGAAAGACTACAGGACAGAGGAAAAGTGATATCTCATAGCAAATCTAATCTCCACCCTCCAAAAACATCTTTACATTTATTCTTAGTCCACTAAGGAAAAGGTACAGTAAAAACCTTGTACATTACATGAATAATTCATCACAATGTCAACACTGACCAATCCAACATGCTGCACTATTATGTTACTTGAAAATGACAACATTATATATAAAGTTCTTAAATAAGGTACTAATAGGAATGACCATGGAGCAGGATAATTCTGTGCAAAAATTCTATAGTATGCTAATGAGAATCAGTTTTGAAAAAATAAAAAAAGGATCATAAATGGACCCAGAAGATGTTGCACTTCAAAAGCATCAGAAAACTCAGCTTATTCAGATATGACTGAGATAAAACCTCCATAAAAAAAACTACATTCAAAATTCTCTCTTGTAGTGTTAGTAGATTTCTTTCTAAAATTGTAACTAAATATGGTAGGGAAATCATACAAGCTAATTCTTTACCAAATAAGAGTAGCTTCACATTTTAAACATACCTCTGAAGGTTAGGTTTGTCTTCCAACGTCCAAAAAGTTATTGCCCTTCCCTTGTGCTGCGCTCGACCTGTTCGCCCCACTCTGTGGATGTAGCTAATGACAGATGGTGGGAAGTCATAATTAATGACTAAGTTCACACCCTTGAAGTCTATACCTCGAGCCATCAACTCTGTGCATATCAAAACCCATATTTTACGCTCCCTGAAGGCACGAACTACATTGTCACGCTGAAAGAGAACAAGCAATGTTGATTATCATAAATATTAGTTATTACTATTAGTAAAACATAAAAACAATTTCCAATAATTTTAAGATGACAGTACTGCAGTTGAAACAAAAAGCTCAAGGAAACAACACATACCTGGGTCTGTGTACGATCTGCATGAATAGCATCAACCATAATGTTTTCATATATGAGCTCCCGGAATAATTCTTTAGCTCTTTCCTTGGTCTGGACAAACACTAACACAGGAGGTTTGTAACCCTGAAATATCATTTACTTTAATTAATTTACAGGGACAATTAAACTATTGTTTGTTTTGTCTCTTCAAAATGCACATGTAATATACTAATATGCAGACAATAAAAGCTTACAAACTCAGAACAAATTAATTTCATTACACATAATATTACTTGATGATAAATAAACCTTGAACTTTAGAACATAACTCTGAACCTTATGCTGGGATGTTAAGATACATAACAGAAAATAATTGTACATTTATGTGCAGAAAATACTGAAGTGCTTGTTAAGAAGCATTAAAACAAATGCTGTACAAACCCTACTTACAAAGCAATAAATGCGTATTTAAGTGCAAAGTTATATCAATGAACTTTCCATGTACTGTACCAACTCCAATATTTAAAACGTAGATTATCAAAACATTACCATATTTAACATTAGTCCCATTCATTATCTAAACAAAATCACTGGCTCCTTTAGTATTAATATTCAACATCTTGAATATAAAAGACTCTTTGCCCTTCACTACACTCTTAATGATGAATATTATTATCTTTCCAGTGACTGGGCAATGGCTGTTACCTTCCTGGCTTCTTTATACTGCTGATTAATAATAATCTTCAATAAACATTAAAACAAAGGCCTCTACTAAATATAAAAAGCGCTCATATTATTATTATCCGTATTAGTAATAATAATTAGTAATAATAATCAAGAAGTGTCCACTCATTGATGTCGCGGTACCATGGGACACCAGAGTACAAGAGAAAGAAAGAAAGAATTTATAACCATCAAGACCTGAAAACAGAAATAAAAAGGATATGGAATATACCATTGAAAATTGTACCCATAATCATAGGAACTAGACACCATCCCAAGATCCATGAAAAGGCACCTGGAAAAACTAGATGCCAAAGTAGCTCTAAGACTCATGCAGAATAGCATGCCATTAGAAACAGAGCACATAATGAGGAAAGTTTGACAAACTAAGGAAGCAGTATGCACCCCAGAACCATGCTATAAATAACACCAGTCAAATAGGATGACTGAGATTTAAAAAATAATAATAATATATGAGAACATACTTTGGGTCACTTGATCCATAAATTTTTCATTTATCAAGTACTTTTCTTTGTTTAAAGTGCTCATATGAACAACTGCTAGAAATTTCAGTTACAGGTAGAAGTTGAAAGCCAAGATTGACCACAGGAGGAATAAGTAAGGTTTGCTTCCTGGACTTGCATAAAATTCCACAAGTAACAATAACGTACACTAATTATGCTTATCTACCTTTCATATTTATTTTGAAGCACCTTTTCTTTTTAAATCGTTGGAAATTTTGATGGCTTAACTTACACATACGTCTACGACTAGCACAAGCTGATATACAGTGTGCAATAAAATCCAAATGCAAAATCTTAAATTGTCATTGTAAAGTCCTTTATCCACATTATTGAGGGACATTTCAAAGCTTCATTAAGACTAGTTAGCTGTATAACATAAAAAAGTCAGAAGAAAGCAAAGGGATAACTGCTAACTTAACTGTGTGTAATGCATCTAGTTACGAAAAGTAGAGCATTTCAATCAAATATCCAGTACAATGCCCAACAAACTCCCTGGCTCATGAAACAATGTCATTGTAGTCTTCTGTAAGCCTTAGCACAAATGGCTGTGGTGCTGTTCTCTACAAGATTACTAAAAGTTGCTACTGTGTTCTGTTTTAGTATATAGCGTGTTTTGTGAAGTGCAGATAATGAAATTACACTTTTATAATATTTTCATTCCATCTTTCTCTTTTTTGTGAATGTTTATGCTGCTACATTGCTGTGTTGTTACTACGAAGAGACTACTGCTCTTGTGTTTTTGTTTTAGCAAAATTTCATTTTTTCATGTAATTTGAGCTTTGGAATAGTTTTTAAAAACTGGTGACTGAAGGAAACACAAAAATGTATAATGTAAAGCTTACAATAAAATAACACATTTCTACAATCTACTGTACAGATGCATGTAATTAAATAATGATACACTTGTTTTTCTATACACTGAAAATACTATATCACAGTAGTATCCAAGCTGGAACTATCTTATGGCCATTCCAAATATACTGCCAAATACTAACCTTTCTAAGGATGTCACGAAGAGCTACCAACTTTCCATGTTCTGCCCCGCAAAATAGTAACTCCTGCTTAACATCTCCTGAGGCTGTATTTCTGAAATTATCTTATTACAGTACTTTAAAATCATGAATATCAACCATTCCCAATGTCTAAAAGGCATGGGAAATGATTGAATAGTGCATTGGGAATTGTGTAAGAATACTCTTAACAAAACACAGCCTCAATAATACAAGTACAAACTGATATATGGTAAAGCAAGAATTAAACAACCACTGACAACTCAACATTATGAAAACAATTTAGTCAAGGACATGACAAACTTGCTTTCCATACAGCAGGTAAGTTCATTTGATTCAAGGCATAAGAGCTTGCAGTGTGATGCATTGCTCTTTATGTATAAGCATACAAAACCTTTGTAATAGGTCTCAAGTATTAAGATGAAAACATTGATTAAAAATGGATATGCCTGAAAGTATTAGTCATCATCATAGGCTGATTCTACAACTATATTCAATAGCACTATGACAAGTCTTTTCATATTGGTATTCAATTCAAAGATATAAAGACAACTGTACCTGTTACCAATAGACACCATGGCAACATTGTTTAAATTTAATTTACACCACTCCTGCACTTCATAAGCAAAGGTTGCCGAGAAAAGAGCCCGTCTGATGTTGGAATTAGTACAAGCTTGATAAATAATAGCTAACTGATCGCGGAAACCACTGACTCCTCCTTCAAACAGTCGGTCACTTTCATCAATCACAAGCCACTCAACACTGTAAAAGAGACATATTTAAGCATTAACACCCAAAAAAATCCTGTTATTACTTCCAAGTTATAGACTTACAATTGCTATGCATAAAATGCCTTCTAAACAAAAGTTACTCCTCTCTGTTCTATAAATATTACAAGCTAAATGGCAAACCCTTTATGAATTAATTACCTTAATACAAATAACGAAAAGCCATCTGTGAGGAGAGAAACAGCTGCTACACTAGATGTACAGTAATATATTAACGAACATTAAAAAAGGAAGGTTAAACTCACTTTGATAAATCAACACTTGGGGTATCTCCATCTTGTAGTAAGAATACCAAGCGTTTAGGAGGGTTGTTACAAGAAATATCTGAAAAAAAAAATTTTATCTGCTCAGTCTGACAGATCAGGCAATAAACTACATTTCTTTGATTTTATTACATTTTAGTGGCATAATCAGTCTACCAAATACGAGGCACAATACTACTAATTGTTTTCACTTTCAAAAAGTAAAATAAGCTCATAAAAGTACAGCAACTTCTTATAATAAATATCCTTCTTAGTGTTCAACACTCCAGAAGAACAATCACTCTGACAGTATTGCCAAGGTCCCTATAATTTTGTAATATAATAACCAATCTTTCCTTTTCTAAAGTTAAAATTAACTGTTGATAGTTGATAACTGACTTGATGTAGCTCTATGCTTCTCCTGCTTTGTTTAATATTATTCATCACTCTCTGCTGTGTTATTATTATTTATATTATTATCAATATTGCTGTATTATTCTGTTATTATATTAATCTCCTCCATCTAATGATTTTTTCTATATACAGTCAAGCCTCAGTTTTCGCAAGCCTCTCTTTTCGTACATTTTGGTTTTCAAAGATTTTTTTTTTTATGAAATTTTGTCTCACTTATCATACATTTCCTCAGTTTTCATACACTCGGAAATGCTCCATCCTGGCCCCAGTGCGTGACCAGGCCCCGTATCAAGTGCCCAACAAAGCATCCCATCTCCTTTCGTGACCCATTCCGCTTTTGTATTAATTGTTTTTGTACTTTTTTATTTGAGTGCAACTGCTAAATAAGCCATCATGGGGCCAAAGAAAGTTCCAAGTGCTAGCCCTTCTGTAAAAAAGGAGGAAAACACTATAGAATTTAAGAAAGAACTCATAGCAAAGCGTTGGAGGAAGTTGCATGCCAATCTCAGTCACAAAATGCCTACAACAAACGCTGCTGTTAGTGAATTTAAGGACAGCAGAGGCTGGTTTGAAAAAGTCAGAAAACGAACGGGCATACATAATGTGCCTACTTTAGGGATTAAGGACATGTCTGCAAAGTGGAATGATTTAAAAAAAAAATTTTGAGAATTTTCATCCCAACAAAGAAGTTGTAATCCATGTCTCCAAAATGTTTAATGACAACGCCTTATTCAACCTTAGGCAAATTTTAAAGAGACATCAGAAACAAATGTCTCTGGACAGTTTTGTTGTGCAACAGGGATCCAGTAACTCTCAAGCTGGTCCCAGTGCCAGTAAAATAAGAAGAGGGGAAGTTACCTCGGATAGTGCCAGTAAAAAATGAAGAGACGTAACTCCAGATAGGTCCTTGGTACCTGAAGTCCTTCTGGAGGGAGATTCCCCTTCCAAACAATAACCTCTCCTCCTCCCTCTCCCCTCCTCTCTGTCTTCCATATGCTAACAAGTGTTTTCCATAAAGGTAAGAGTGATGTTGAATCTTCTGTATGTTAATTTATTCATTTCATTAGCCATTTATATATTTCTCATTGTTTTCTGTATGTAAAACTGTTTATTCCCTGAAAAAAGTTTATTTTTTTATTTTTGGGGGTCTGGAACACATTAATCATATTCACATTATTCCTTATGGGAATTATTGTTTCGGTTTTCGCATATTTCAGATTTTGTGGGAGGTTCTGAAATGGATTATGCACGTAAACCGAGGTTCCACTGTATACTAATTATCATTACTACTGGAGAAAACACCATTGTTTCTTGAAAAGATAAACAATTCCAACAATGTTTTCCCAACAAGATATGTTTGTGATAAATGAATTCTCCAGATGGCCGCTATATTTGTATGAATGTCATAGTAAGTCATGTCATTTGAAAGGGTTTTATTGGTGGAGTATACTTCCCAAATATGATGTACCTAGCTTTAATGATTGAAAAGTTATGGCCTAGGTTAAAGTTCTATACTATACAAAATGTAGTATTTAAACCTATAAATTACCTTTTTGGCAACTTTCTAACATAATTCAGAACAAAAAGATAATTTTACATTGCACATCTGTGCAATATATTTGTTAATCATGTAAGAGAATTTGCAGTGACAAAGTAAGTGTGAATTAAATACTGCCAAAGAAACAAACAGGAAAAAACTACTCCCCAATTGGTCAATAGGACTCTACTGAGCAACCATGAGCCACTACAACATCGATAAATATTTTAACAAAATCACTAACCTAAGGTTCTTAACTCTTCAAGCTGACCTAAGTAAAGTTGATACTTATCAATGATTGTTACCTTCAGTAATTTAAGAATTAAAATCCTTGTCTTATGTTCAAGAGCTTTTCAGTATGCTAAAATATTTTCAGGGCAAAACTGGATCTTTTATTACATATGAACAAAATTACCATTACAGTATACATGATACCAGGTGGTGATCTATAAAGACACAGCAGTAATTTAGTTCAGTACAATACCTTTTCTTAACCATGTACTATTTATTCTCATGTGAAAAATCTACAAGATTAAATATGAAAGTTGAGAGGAATGCTGACCTCTTGGCATAAGTAAATATCCAAGTGGGAAATCTTGCTAATTGAAAAAAAATTTTTAAGTTATACAGATAAAAGAACTGAAACTAAACTTAAAAACACATGAGCCTCAAGAACATACAATGAATTGAACAACCTTTAGTATACTGTAATGGTAAAATGCATTCTTCTTTATAAATACAGTTTTCATACATACTTACCTGGCAGATATATACATAGCTAAGACTCCGTCGTCCCTGACAAATTCAAATTTCGCGGCACACGCTGCAGGTAGGTCAGGTGATCTACCGTCCTGCCCTGGATGGCAGGATTAGGAACCATTCCCGTTTTCTATTCATATTTTTTCTGTCGCTTGGAATGTAAACAACGTTTGCAGTTCCTCCTGACTTGATTTTTGGATTTCATCGCCATCGATCTTCTGGGCTATCTTTTGCAGGGAAGTACTGGATCTTTGGTTCGGCATACGCATATTAATTTGTTTTAATAACTTTGGCTTCGAAAATTTTGAGGAATTGTTTACGTGTAACTACCGAACTTTTCGGTAGACACTCACATAGTTTGCAAGAAGAAAAATGATATTGTTATGATACAATAAAGTACCTGGCAGATATATACATAGCTAAGACTCCGTCGTCCCCGACAGAAATTCAAATTTCGCGCCACTCGCTACAGGTAGGTCAGGTGATCTACCGGCCTGCCCTGGGCGGCAGGACTAGGAACCATCCCCGTTTTCTATCATATTTTCTCTCTTCCACCTGTCTCCTGCGGGGAGGCTGGGTGGGCCTTTAATTGTATATATCTGCCAGGTAAGTATGTATGAAACTTATTGTATCATAACAATATCATTTTCATACAATCAACTTACCTGTCAGATATATACATAGCTGATTGGCACCCTTCGGTGGAGGTAAGAGACAGCTACTATGGAATAGACAGGTAAACAACATATGTTGTAGGTATAAATAAAACCTGGTTCCTACCTGATAGGTGGTAGACTTCGTGGGTGTTTGCCCAGTAGTCTGCATCACCTCAAGAAACTTTAGCGAGATATATGATCTATGGCCAAGAGTTCTTGTGGGTCTGCCGATGGGGTCTTATCCACTTACTCGGCAGAGCCTAAAAGGACTTTGTCAATGGGTGCTGATCCACTTATATGACAATACACCTTATGAAGGAGCACACAACCAATCCCGACCACCTGATCCTAACCATATGTTAGAACTAAGGATTGTTACGAGTTATCCCCGAACTCGTCACAACCGTAACTCAAAACCACTACGCACACATACATAATTTTCAAAAAAAAATTATACTCAACTAATTGGATATGACAAGAATTCCCTCTTACTGAACAACATAGACGGCCGCCCGTGCTAGCCTAAGTCCTCCATTGTTCGAAGAGACTCTCGACCATATCCAAAAAGAAGAAAAGTATATACATTTAAGGAATTGGTGTCGGCTCCGTACCCAGAATCGTATCCGCCGATACGAAGTACCTAGAGAAAAACACTTCTCATATGTCACACGCACGTCTTTCAAGTAATGAGATGCAAATACTGAGTTACATCTCCAAAACTGTCGTATCTTAATGGACGGTTTTTTAAGCGACATATTCTTATGAAACGAGAGAGACGTCGCTATAGCTCTCACTTCATGAGCTTTTACTCTCAACAGTTGTAACTGTTCGTCAGGACAGGCCTTATGAGCGTCTGTAATGACGTTTCTTACAAAGAATGCCAGCGCATTCTTGGACATCAGTCTTGTGGGGTCTTTTACCGCGCACCAAAGACCTTGTCTAGAGCCTCCCATCTGATGCTTTCTCTGAAGGTAGAACTTCAGAGCTCTAACCGGGCATAGAGACCTCTCGCTTCTCTGCTACGAGACTCGACATGCCTTTGACTTCGAATGACTTAGGCCAGGGATTCGTAGGATTCTCGTTTTTCGCTAAAAACAGGGTCTTAAACGAGCAAATCGCTGAATCTCCCTTGAATCCTACTTTATCCTGCAGAGCATGCAATTCACTAATTCTCTTTGCCGTAGCTAAAGATAATAGGAATAGGCATTTTCGGGTAATGTCTCTAAACGATGCCAGATGAGGAGGTTCGAATCTTTCCGAAGACAGATACTTTAGGACTACGTCTAGGTTCCAGTTCGGAGGTACTGGTTCCTTAGACTTTGAAGTCTCAAAAGACCTTATGAGATCGTGGAGATCTTTATTATCTGCCAGATCTAAACCTCTGTTTCTGAATACAGCCGAGAGCATACTTCTGTATCCCTTTATTGTGGATACGGCTAGATGAGATTTTTCTCTCAGGAATAGCAGGAAATCAGCAATTTCCGCTATAGAGGTAGTGGAGGAGGACAACTTCTTGGATCTACACCACCTTCTAAATACCTCCCACTTTGATTGGTATACTTTCGTAGTGGAGGTTCTGCGTGCTCTCGCGATCGCGCTTGCCACTTCGCGAGAAAAGCCTCTCGCTCTGACAAGTCTTTCGATAGTCGAAAGGCAACTCAGAGCGAGAGCGGGGAGGTTTTTGATGGTACCTCTTGAATATGTTGTCTGAGAAGATCCATCCTTCTTGGTAGGGATCTTGGAAAATCTACGATCCACTCTACCACCTCCGTGAACCATTCCTGGGCCGGCCAAAAGGGGGCTATTAACGTCATCCTCGTCTCTTTTGACGCTACAAACTTTCTCATTACTAACCCCAGGATTTTGAATGGGGGAAAAGCATATACGTCTACTCGAGACGAATTTAGCAGGAAGGCGTCTCTCGTGAGCTCGTAAAGGAACGAGGAGTGCGTCCCTCCCTGTTTCCGAATGTAGGCAAGTGCGGTGGTGTTGTCTACGTTTACTTGCACTACCTTGTTTGACACCAGAGGTTCTAGGCTCTTCAAGGCCAGATGTACGGCGAAGAGCTCTTTGCAGTCTATGTGCCACGACACCTGTGCTGGTTCCCAGGTGCCTGACACTTCCTCTGAGCCTAATGTCGCTCCCCAACCTCTCTCCGACGCGTCGGAGAACAACACTAGGTCTGGGTTCTGTGTTCTTAGAGAGATCCCTTTGTTCTCTTCCAGAGGAAGCAACCACCACTGTAGGTGTGACTTTATCTCCACTGGAATGGGAAAAACGTCCGACAGTTGTCCGGTTTTCCAGCTCCAAAACCTCTTGAGGAAGAATTGAAGCGGACGTATATGAAGTCTTCCTAGAGGGAAGAATTGTTCTAGCGAGGAAAGCGTCCCCAGAAGGCTCAACCATTCCCTCGCCGACGTTTGTTGCTTCTCTAAGAAGAGAGAGACTATCCGCAAACCTTTTGCGATTCTCTCTTGCGAAGGAAAAACTCGAAAACCCCGAGAATCCATCCGAATCCCCAGATAGACTAGGTCTTGTCTGGGGTCAGCACTGAGACTTCTCGAGGTTCACAAGCAATCCCAACGCTTTGATTAAATCCAGAGTTAAACTTTAGGTCCTCCAAGCACTGTCTCTCCGATCTGGCCCTGATTGAGCCAGTCGTTCCAGATACATAGAGACATTCACTCCTTCGAGGTGAAGAGAAACCTCGCCACATTCTTCATCAGGCTTGTGAAGACCTGAGGAGCTGTGGACAGGCCGAACACAAGGCTCTGAACTGAAAGATCCTTCCCCCCGTCATGAAACGGAGGTACTTCTTCGATGAAGGGTGGATCGGGACGTGAAAGTAGGCGTCTTGGAGATCTAGTGACACCATCCAGTCTCCCTGTCGTAATGACGCCATGACTGAAAGCAGAAGTCTCCATGGTAGAACTTCTCCTTCTGAACAAATTTGTTCAGAGAGCTGACGTCCAGTACTGGTCTCCAGCCTCCCGAGGCTTTCGCCACCAGAAAAACGCGATTGTAAAACCCCGGGGAGTGTTGAATCCCGTACCAATTCTATCGCTCCTCTTGTCCCACATTTGTTCCACATCGATCGAAAGAGTATCCCTCAGCACAGGATCCTTGTACTTGGCTGATAGTTCCCTTGGTATTGACGTTAGGGGAGGAGTGCTCAGGAAAGGGATACGATATCCCTCCCTCCTTAAGATCGCCAAGATGACGCGTCTGCATTTATCAGTGTCCAGGCTTCCACAAATCCCAGGAGCCTGGCACCTACTGGTGCTTGGAGGAGAGAATCTTCATTTTCCCTTCTTAAAGGGACGAAAAGTAGATCTACCTCTCTTCTCTGGAGCCTTCCTCCTTGTGGAAGGTCTGGAGGTCGGACCACCTCGAAAGGGCTGCACCGTTGTACTGGGTCCTTTCTTGTCCGATGCCGCAACAGGTTTCTTCTTTCTTGCTGACTGCGTCAGCAGATCCTGAGTTGCCTTCTCAGTTAAAGAATGCGCAATGTCCTTTACTAACTGAGAAGGAACAAAAAGTCAGATAGAGGCGCATATAGAAGTGCTGCTCTCTGAGCATGTGAGACTGCCTTTGTTAAAAAGGCGCCATATACAGTCCTTTTCTTTAAAAGACCTGCCCCAAACAAAGAGGAGATTTCAAAAGATCCATCCTGTACCGCCTTGTCAATACAAGACAATATGCATAGCAGGGTTTCAGGTTCGATTCCTTCCGAATCATGGGCTTTCTTGGACATCACCCCAAGGGACCAATCTAAGAAGTTAAAAACTTCCAATACACGAAAGAGTCCCTTGAGGAGATGATTCAGTTCCGAAATTCCCCACGTAATTCGTGCAGAATTGAGACTTTGACGACGTGAAGCGTCAACCAAAGTCGAAAAATCTGCTTCGGTTGTAGAAGGGAGAGCAATACCCATATTCTCTCCCGTCTGATACCAAATGCCTCTTTTCCCAGCTAATCTTGCTGGAGGCATGCAGAGACTGTCCTCACTAAGTCTTTTCTTAGACGTCATCCATGAGTCTAAGGAATGTAATGCTCTCTTCATTGAAATGGTGGGTTTCATTTTGAGAAAAGACGAAGGCTTCTTCGTCTTAGCACTGGAAAAGAGCGAGCGCAGAGAAGGAGGAGCGGCAGGCGTCAACTCGTCTCCGTACTCCTCAAGAAGTAGGGTAGTCAACACCTTATAGTTAGACAGACCTTCTCTTCCACTATATTCGTCATCCGAGTTTTCCTCTAACTCGGGCTCTACCTGCGTCTCCGCTCTCCTTTCCGAACGTTCCTCTTCTAGAGGAGACAAACTCCTAATAGGAGAGGGCTAAGGGAATGATAATCCTTCCTCTTTCCCGCTCTAAAAGTCTTGGAAGGCGTCATAAGCTTCGGCTTCTCTAGAATTTTAGAAGACGCTTCACGCTTACATGACGCTTCCCGTTCGCCAAGCGTCATGGATGACGTCTTTTGCTGACGTCTCGATGACGCTTCGCGCTTGGAAGACGCTCCGCTCTTCAAAGGCGTCCTACTTGGCGTCAAAATATTGGATGGAGCGTCATGTCTCTGCTCCGTTTCCAATGACGCTTCGCGTCTAAAAGACGTCTTACGTCTCTCTGGCGTTACGAAACTCTCGTAAGCACCTGTTCTCGCTTTCGAACTAGAAGCTTGTGTAAGACGTTCCCGTCTGTATGACGCTTCTCGTTGAGCAGGTGAGAGAGGACGAGACTTCTTAATTGGAAGCGTCACGTCCTTCCGACGTGGCGCTAAAACTCCCACATAGTGATGACAGTTGCTCTTGAACTGCCATATGATCTTTCTTGACGCTTCTCCCACGTCCAGTGCATGACGTCTTTCGTCATCACCTCGGGGGAGAAGAAGGAAAGGGTACCTTTCCGCGTACAGTTTAGGTTGACGCTGACGTCCCCTTCGCTTTCTTGCTAGAAGACGGAGCGTCATCTGAGAAACGCTCTGGACTAGAATCAATGTCAGGCTTCATATGACGCTTCAGCGGTCTCGACAAGTTCGATTCCTTCCACCCTTGTTTAGGTGAGGGAGAGGGAGAGGACGAGAAAACACTCGCGAAGACGCTTTTTCTATAGCGCCCTTGAGCCGCCTGCCACGAAGCAGAGTTAGCTGAAGGGACGTCTGACCGTTGGGGATTCCCCATTCAACCTCCTTAAGGCTTTCGACTTTCCTTCTCCTCTGGCTTGTGAGCTTGGAAGAGGTCTAGGCCTGGGAGCGTCGCAGGGATCGATCAAACGCCCCCTCCACCAACCCACTGGGAGCAACTCACTTCACTGTAATGCTCACTTTCAACCGAGCCTTGAAACCTTTGAAGTCAGACCATCCTTGGACTTCATGAGTCCTTTAATTGTAGCTTTCAGATTGGCGATTTCCCGATGTCGAATCCGAAAAAGCACTCTGAGAATGAGATACATAGGGAGAATCTACATCAGTAGGATTAGAATTATCAGTGAAAGGCTCAATAGGCCTTGAACTCACACCTTTCAATCTTCTAATTCTATCCCTCTCTAACTTCTTCAAATAAGAAGTCAAGTCTTCCACTCTTCTGCATTCAATCCTCGCATTCCTTACAGTATTAAAAGCAGAACACTGAAACCCCCTACATTTACGGCATACAGTGTGAGGATCAACCGAAGCTTTCGGTATCCTCACCCTGCAGCCTACATTCACACACATTTCTCACACTACATTAGAATCAGACTACTGAGAAAAATCCAAAAGAGCTTATTCCAAAACAGTCCACTGTAGCGAATGCAAAACACGATCCAAATACGTCACCAAAAAGTCGAAAAACGATGATCAAAGGATGAAAAAATGAATCTAAGTCAGGAGGTAATCACAACAATGTTGATACCACCGGCGACAGAGAAAATATGATAGAAAACGGGGATGGTTCCTAGTCCTGCCGCCCAGGGCAGGCCGGTAGATCACCTGACCTACCTGTAGCGAGTGGCGCGAAATTTGAATTTCTGTCGGGGACGACGGAGTCTTAGCTATGTATATATCTGACAGGTAAGTTGATTGTATGAAAATTTTAATATTTATTCATAATAACGTGTAGTAAATGTTAGAATTGATTGAGCTAACTTCCTTCTTGAGGAAGTAAGGAAAGAATAGTTACGCTTCCTTTAGAAGTTTATATAGCTCTCGTACTAACGAGCAGTTAGAGCATTAACAATTCTAGTAGTGTAGTATCCTCATCTCCTTCTTACTTCACAGAATCTTCAAATTCATATTGCAATTTGAAGACAAAGGAATGTAGCTCAAAATACGAGCTATTGAAAGGTAAGAAGTGATTTTAGTGTTAGTGCAGTGGAGGGTGCGTTCTGATCGGCTCTGTTTCGCTCCCAGGCCTAGACCTCTTCCAAGCTCACATACCCAGAGGAGAAGGAAAGTCGAAAGCCTTACGGAGGTTATGGAGAATCCCCACCGATCAGGCGTCCCCTCGGCAGGATCTGTAGAACGTCCCAGACTGCCAAGTTCGCCATTGGAAAGGCGTCCTAATTAGTAGAGGGTGCGTTCGATCGGCTCTGTCTCGCTCTCAGGCCTAGACCTCTTCCAAACTCACAAGCCCAGAGGAGAAGGAAAGTCGAAAGCCTTACAGAGGTTATGGAGAATCCCCCACCGATCGGGCGTTCCCTCGGCAGGATCTGTAAAACGTCCCAGACTGCCAGGGATAGCCATTGGAAAGGCATCCTTTAAAAAGTGCGTCTCTTCTTCCGTTTCTTCATCTTACATCCGAAAAGACGAAGAATGTACATGTTTTGGAGTTCGGACGATCTGGCTCGTTCTCTGAATAAGAGAACACTGACTCACTGAGCGAGTAGCTAAGAGCCAGCCAGCAAGCTAGCGCGAGCCACGTTCCAACAGCCAGCAGCGAGCCGCGTTCCAACAGACTAGCTCGAGCCGCGTTCCAACAGACTAGCGCGAGCCTCGTTCATACAGATAAACTCAGCCGCGTTCCAGCAACTGAGTGCGAGCCGCGTTCCAGAACTTTTTTCTTGGCGCAAGGCGCCTTCAAAGAGAAAACAGACGGCTTACTGAGGAGCCTTATAGTAGAGTGGCAATCAGAAGGATGCTTCCATTGAACGTTTACTGGCAAGAGGCTCGTATAACAAGACTAGAGGCGCTCGGATCTATTAGGGCGCACAGGAACTTCCACACAAGCGGAACGTTCCAGGAGCGAGTCTCCTTTCTAGCGTGCGGAACATTCCAGGCGCGCGGAACTGCCAGACGCCAGGCGCTAGGCGCAAGGATCCAGACGCTAGGCGTCAGAAGATTCCAAAATCTTCATTTGAGAGAGAGGTCAGTCGCGAGACTCCTCTTTGAGTTTTTTTTTTTTTTTAACTTGAGCAACTTTCCCCTGGCAAATGTGCAAGATGTCGCACAGGCGGCGGCTGTTGCTTTTGTCAGAAGGATTCTGATAAAGAGAAGCCCCTTTTCATTATTCAGAAGACTCCTGTGTTAGGCAGTTCCTCTCAATGCGGACTGCTTCTCCTTCACCCATGCTCTTCCCTCGTTTTGAGGAGGCAAGAGCTTTGGGAGTTTTTTTTCTTAATAAGAATCTCATCGACGGGGTTTGGGTATGATGGCGGATAGGAAATATCTTCTTCCTTCCGTAAACCCTCACAGTGTATGGGCACCAGGTAACTTTCTGTCTCTTCCCGCGATTTATGAGGGAAATCACGAAGATTTAAAGAGTTCCTGGATTAACTTCGTTCCTTAAAGATATATATATTCTCTTTCTATCGTTCTATTAACGAAAAGAACGAAGATAGTAGAAGGTAGTAAAGTTTCTGCTGTATGAGAATACGATACGGTCAATTCATAAACACATACCATAGTTACTTCTTTTTCTGTGCAAACTCAATTACCAGTATCCTTCTACGACTTTCCTAGGAAGGACTACGCTTCGGGGATTGTTAAGACAACACCTACTAGCTTCTAGATTTATCGAAGTCTTGTTTCCCTTAAATATGCTTTAATAAGAACTCCGAAGTTCGATAATAATTTTATAAAAATTCCTTTATTAAATGGAGTAGCTGGCAACTCTGGAAGAGTAAGAGGGGACTGCTTTCGCTGAGAGCCTGAGACCAACCCAGTACGCCTACGCCAGTTACTGTCAGTACCATGTAGGTGTCAGTCATGAGCGGTCGGTGTATCTCTCTCTCTCCTGCGGGATGGAATAACTATCCCGCATCTCTTCCCCTACAACATTCGCGGTCATTAACCCTAGGATTGAGGGGATAGTTTGAACGCTTTAACATACAATAAAACTATTGTATGCCTTTTGCTAAGAAGCTTTCTATAAGAGAGATAGTACAACCTGTTAATGCTGTTTACCGAGGTAAAACATTATTAAGGATTCTATCGCACAGAACATTATATTATGTAATGCTCTCAGGCTTACGAAAGCATAGCTTATTAGAGTACCTGCCTCAGAAGAAGATGGATGAGTCGGATGGGAAACATTCTCTTTGGGCAGAACTTGTTTCCCTGAATGGACTATACTACGTATATAAAGCTTTTTCCTACTAAGAACGGAATTAACATGTGAAAGGATGTCGGGTACCATAAAGGCACAGGTGTTCTGGCACATAACATAAAAAGAATTAGAAGGAAGCGCCAGTCTGGCGCAATGCGCCAGAAGTGCCAACTGGCGCAATGCTCCAAGAAGCGCCAGCCTGGCGCAAAATTTGCGCCAGAAGCGTCAGCCTGGTTGCCAAATTTGCCAGAAGCGCCAGCCTGGCGCAGTGAGCCAAGAGCACCATCCAAGATTTTCTCGTTTTAGCGAGTTATTAACCTAAGAGTCCAGTAGCCTCTCGGACACCAAGCTCGGTAACGGCAAGATTCGTTCCTGATTTCGTTACCCTTTAATCACTTAGGCCAATTCCACGACTCTCTCATATCGCAAAAGCATCGAGAATCTCTTTTTTTCGCTCTATTCGCGTTAACAAAGAGATCCTTCTCGATCGACGATAATAACTGTTAACATGTTTAACATTTATTGGAAAGAGTTGTGAGAACCTGCGGAAAGTCTTCTTCATAGATCTCTCAGTAGGGTAGAAGACGAACAGGCTTCCTATAGACTTGCTTCCTTTTCCTACTTCTCCCCCGATTGAAGATGACGTGGGAGAAGCTTCAAGGAAGATTATCTTGGCAGTACAAGAGCAACTGGCCTCTTTGGTGGGGAGTGTTAGCGCCTCGTAGGAAGGACGTTGCGCTTCCAATCAAGAAGTCTCGTCCTCTCTCCCCTGCGAAGCGAGAGGCGTCATGCAGACGTGAAGCTTCCAAACATATCGCAGAGGCTTCGGTTTCGAGAGCGAGATCGGGAGAATCTTACGGAAGACACGTAACGCCAGAGAGACGTGAGACGTCGTCTAGACATGAAGCGTCATTTAAAGCTGCTTTTAGACGCGAGGCTCCAACCAAAATTTTGGCGCCAGTTAGGACGCCTTTTGAGAGCGAAGCGTCTTCCAGGCGCGAGGCGTCATCCAGACATCAGCAGCCACACAAGCGGGAGGCGTCAGCCAGGACGCTTGGCGGACTAGAAGCGTCATCCAAGCGGGAAGCGTCATCTAGTTATGGAGAGAAGCCTGGGCTGTTGGCGCCTTCCAGGACTTAAAGCGGGGAAGAGGAAGGAATATCATTCCCTTAGCCCCTCTCCTATTAGCAGTTTGTCTCCTCCAGAGGAAAGACGTACTGAATTAGCAGCGGAGACTCATCTAGACCCCGAGTTAGAAGTAAACTCGGAGGAGGAGTATCAAGGAAGAGAAGGACTGTCGAACTATCAAGTTTTGACAGCCTTGCTTCTAGAGGAGTATGGAGACGACTTGACTCCTGCCTCTCCTCCTTCTCCGCGCTCTCTTTTCTCGAGTGCAAAGACGAAGAAATCTTTGTCTTTTCTTAGAATGAAGCCCACCATTTCGATGAAGAGGGCTCTTCAGTCTTTAGACTCTTGGATGAAGTGAAGAAGGAGTTAGTTAGAACGGTCTTCTGCATGCCTCCAGCGAGACTAGCTGGTTGAAAAGAGGCATTTGGTATCAGACGGGAGAGAATATGGGTATTTCTCTTCCGTCTACGTCAGAAGCGGACTTTTCGACCTTAGTTGACGCTTCACGTAGACAAGGTTTGAACTCTGCCCGTATAACTTGGGGCATTTCAGAACTGGACCATCTCCTCAAGGGACTCTTTCATGTATTGGAAGTTTTCAACTTCTTAGATTGGTCCCTTGGGGTGATGTCCAAGAAAACCCATGATTCTGAAGGACTCGAACCAGAAGTCCTTCTGTGTATTTTGTCTTGTATAGACAAAGCGGTTCAGGATGGCTCGGTTGAGATCTCCTCTTTATTTGGAGCAGGTCTTCTTAAAAAGAGGACAATATATAGTGCCTTTTTTAACCAAAGCGGTCTCCCACACTCAGGGCAGCAGCGCTTCTGTACTCCGCCTTTTGTCTGACGTTTTGTTCCTTCCTCAGTTAGTGAAGGACATTTCTCGTTCATTAACTGAGAAGGCGACTCAAGACCTTCTGATGCAGTCAGCAAGGAAGAAGAAACCTGCAGACAGCCCCAAGAAACACTGTCATTGTCTGACGAGGAGAAAGACCGGCCTACAACCTGACACAGATGCGCTAGATGCGAACATATAGGACAGATAAGAGTGTCCGATGTGGACATTGCCAGACATCCTAGAGACCCTACCAAGCTCGAAGCTCCGGCAAGTGGGGAGTAGCCAACCAGGCGCGAGGCGCCAGGCAGGAGCGAGGCGCCAGGCAGGCGCGAGATACCAGCCAGCCGCGAAGCTCCAGGCAGGCGCAAGGCGCCAGCCAGGCGCGAGGTGCCAGGCAGGCACAAAGCGCCAACCGGGCGCGAGACGCCAGCCAGGCGCAAGCCAGGCTCTAGGCGCGAATCTCCAGCTAAGGCACTGAGGCGACCAGGGCAAGCGAAAGGTACCAGACAAGCGCTAGGGCACCAACCAAGAGCGAAGCACCAGCCAGGCGCGAGGTTCCTGCCAGGCTTCAGGCTTCAGTCGGGAGAGATCCCATTTCAAGAAAGCCCTGGTCTTCTTTGAAACATGGAGACTCCTAAGCACTTCATAAGTGACTTGATTCCTTCAAACAGCTGAGAATTAAAAGCGCAGGAAGTGCGCGCTTTTGCAAATTCTTGTTCTTTACATAACAATATGTCATATAAGACATATTAGCTGTTGTTTGTACCGGTAGAGGCAACTCTGTGTTGACTTCTCATTACACAAAGGATGTCAAGTTAACCTACGAGAGATCCTTTCTCTTTTGGTTTATGCGTTTCTGCGTATACGTTACTGGGATAAGGAGCCGACACTGATCCTTAACTTTGAGTTAAAGTTTTTTAACTTAGTGAAATTATTGGGGTTTTTGAAAGGAGTGTGGGGATAACTCTTTTCAATTTGAGTGCGAACCCTCATGTTAGGATCAGGTGATCGGGATCGGTGTTGCGCTCCTTCATAAGGTGTATTGTCATAGAAGTGGTCCAGTACCCATTGACAAAGTCCTTTCAGGCTCTGCCGAGTAAGCGGTTCATACCCCATCGGCAGACCCACAAGAACTCTTAGCCATAGATCACATATCTCGCTAAAGTCTTGAGGTGATGCAGACTAACCGGGCAACCAGCCACGAAGTCTACCACCTATCAGATAGGAACCAAGGTTATTTATACCTACAACATATGTTGTTTACCTGTCTATTCCATGTTAGCTGTCTCTTACCCTCCACCAAAGGGTGTCAATCAGCTATGTATATATCTGACAGGTAAGTTGATTGTATGAAAATGATATTGTTATAATACAATAAAGTTTCATACATACTTACCTGGCAGATATATATGATTAATGGCCCACCCAGCCTCCCCGCAGGAGACAGGTGGAAGAGAAAAAATATGAATAGAAAATGGGAATGGTTCCTAATCCTGCCACCCAGGCAGGACAGTAGATCACCTGACCTACCTGCAGCGTGTGCCGCGAAATTTGAATTTCTGTCGGGGACGACGGAGTCTTAGCATGTATATATCTGCCAGGTAAGTATGTATGAAACTTTATTGTATTATAACAATATCATATTTGTCTCTAACACTAAGTATACCAAATATAAACCTGCAGAACCAGTCATTATATTTACTATATTCCGCCACTAAATATTAACAGGTTTACTCAAGAAATACTACTGAGTAGTGTAGTAGAAACATTTTACAAATTGAACTAGTATTGTATTGTATACATATCACCTACCAAATTTTTTGGAAGAATTAGGACCAAATTTCTTCTTAGCTCTATTAACGTTACTTATAATGTGAGCTCGAAATCCTAGTCCTTCCGATAAACGAACACATTCTCTGAAAATTGTAGGAAGATGAAAAATCAACCATAAAAAATATTCAGTAAGATATGTAATACAGAATAACAACACTACATTGTATGAAGATAAGCTTTTCATTAATAAAGGTGTTATCATCTCATGCTGATCATACTATTTTGAGCCTGATAATATCAAAATTCTGTCTCAATAAAAATATAAGTATATAGTATGCAACAACTTTCATTAAGTTACCCTTATACAAGAAATAAATCATATTATCAATGAGAGCAACTGTAAATTACAAAAATACAAACCTATGTGTCTGCTTGGCTAATTCACGAGTTGGTGCTAACAGCACAGCACGAAAGCCTTTCTTACGAGGCCCTTCTAGCTGGTGAAGGATAGGAACAAGGAATGCTGCAGTCTTTCCTGGTAATTAAAAAAATGAATATTGCTGATGAAAGTAAAATAATTAGCTGTTGTTAGTTCTGCAGCGGTTCACATTGTAACTTGCTAAATACTTTTTTTTCTTTACAGTAATACTGTTGCTTAGTTCTTGGAAATACTATCTTTAATTGTATTAAACAAGATTAAAGAAAATTATGAATAGGATTACAAGCACTCCCTGGTTTGCGACGCTTTTCAGTTATATTCATCAGACATTATTTCCAGGTTTATGACACATGTTCCAGGGTAACAACGCTTATGATAATGATCCGATGGAAGAAATATGACTCAAAAAGGCAAAATAATCAATATTGGAAGGTTTTTTGATGTAAAAGACAATAAATATACAGTTTCCATAATTTTCAATGCACCCAAAGCATTAAAAGTAAGGTTTTCATAGAATTTCTGAAGACTTTCGACGATGCTCTGCTTTACAACCATTTTCGACTTACAACGCTTCTCAAGAACGGAAACACCTTCGTAAACCAGGGACTGCCTGTACTTATGTTTACAAGTAAGTATCAATGACATATTAACTCTGGCAGCAATAAACAATATCAAACTAACTTGAGACAAGGCCCGAATTAATTATGGCTCTATCAAAGTGACCCAATAGCAGGGCACCACTCAGTGCGCAATGAGTGGCACACTATAGGTGGTGTTAAAAGTTTTCTGCAGTGTTCCTTTAACTTCAGATGTATTGCCTTCAGCCTTTGCTTTTCACCCATCCCCTTTGGTCTCTTCTTATTTAGCTGTCTAACTTCTTAAATTTATCTTGGTCCAATTTTATACTATCATCTAAGAACAAATAATTAGGATGAGCCCTTTGGGTGTTAAACTGACTCAGTGGTTTCAAATCCATAATGATAAAGCAACTTTGTCTACAAGCGCCTCTTAAAATTTCCTGAGAGACATCTCTCATATATTATGTATAGTATGCAGGCTAAGAAAACTTTCCCATGAAAAATAAATTGAAAGCCACATAAATTCCTAGTTTTTTTTATTGCTTTGCAATAGTCCTGATAAGACAAAAATAGCTAACTTTAAGTAAAGCCTACAAGGCAAATTAATGAAAACCAAATGCACAAATCCAAGAACTGACACTTTATTATTATATTCAGAAAGAAGAACCCTATTCATATGGAACAAGCACAAAGGGGCCACTGACTTAAAATCCAAGCAAATAGAGATAAAGGAGATCAGTAGTTAGAAAAAAATTCAACAAAGTAATAAATAAATTATAAGTAAACTATTTAAAATGTAAGGGAAATTGTATTAGTGTATTAACGCACTGCATCTTTGTTTGAACTTCTGAAGTTCCAATTGCACAATATCCTCAGGGAGGCTGTTCCATTCCACAGTCCAAGAGTGTGAAGAATAAATGACTTCTAGAACTGAGAAGTTTAACAGTGAGCCACATTTACTGCATATTGGTGCTAATGTTCAGCAAATCTGGCTGCTCTTAGCAGGATAAGGGGATTAGGGATCAATTGTGAGTGTGAAAGATCTCCGTTGAAATACAACTTATGAAAAATTGACAAACAAGAGACCACCTGTTGATGGTCCAAGTCATAACTACGTAATGATATTAAGAAACAAAACTCACCACAACTAACCACTCTACCTAAAAGAAATAAATCTCTCGCAGAATCAGACATCCACACTGGAGAGCACTACTAGAATGGATAAATGACTTAAAACAGGTTGTACTGCGGATTACAGGTGAATGAAAAATTCTTAAGTGAGGAAAAAAAATACGATACACTACCCCAGTTCAGTAACTAGAACATTATGCTATCAAGGCCAAGAAGTCATGCTCCTCTATCAAAACCTACAATAAAAGACTGGTTCATATACAGCTTTTGTTGCTATATAGTATTCACAATTTATTGTCAGACCTTTTCTTTTGTAAAATAATGTTGAAGAACAGTGAATAAAATTATCAAGGATTTCAATGCATTATCACCTTGAGTTTGTTAAAAATATCGAACATACACAGCAAAATGTAGTTTACTTGAGAGGTTAGTAAAACTATTGATTTTGGTTTCCATGGGTTACTTACATCTCACATCATCACATAACTGACAAATCACTAAGTTATACTCCACATAGTTGGGAGGTAAAATCCTTAGGGAACAGCCACACTGTTATTTATACATTCTAAGACATCCACCAGAGACCTAACGAAACTGAAAAATTAGTGCTATCATAAATGTGCCTCAGCGTTTGTTCAACCATTACAATAGTAGTACAGAGATATGACAACTCTCAGAACTGACAAACATTAACTGATACCATCACCTGAATATGTCTTATAAAATAAAGAAAAAGTTAAGCTACTTCCGTTGGCAGAATATGTGCTTCTTTCTAATATTAATATAGCCTACAGGCTGCTCTGTGAGCAAGAGCCCGTGCTGGCATAAAGCCAGCTTAATCTTCAACAACAACATATTAATATAGAACCTGTCTTCAAAGAAAATTTCAGAATTCCAGTCCAGGAAACACCTTAAAACTACATATACACATTAATTACCTGAGCCAGTAGGAGCACTTGCGAGTATCTCCCTTCCTTGTAACATGAGCGACCAAGCTTGCATCTGAATGGGCATTGGTTCGACAAACCCCTGATTACGAAGATTATCCACTATAACTTCTGCAACATTATATTCCGTTTTTAACTGGAAAAAAGAAATGTGGATCAATGAATAAATCTTAAACAATCTGAAAATTATCTTACCACATATGAAATCCAAAGACAATAGTACTGTAGAGTACTTAATGCTACAAAAATCAGTAGGGTGTACTGGACCATATTAAAGGTCAAGGTTTACTAAAAGCAAGGAAACAATTTCCAGAAATGTAAACTAGTGACTTAGATATTTTTTATAAATATAAATACAGAGACTTACCTCGTCAAGGAATAAAATAGGACCAGGTATATCTGTTCCCCAGACATGGATGCCATTCTGGTTACGAGCACGATTAATCTGCAGAATAGGTGCGTTCATAAATAGTGTTTTTACTTCAAACGCAGAATAGGTGCGCTCATAAATAATGTTTTTACTTCAAACTACAAATCATGATCATTAGTCAAACAAAACCTAAACCTTACTCTTCCATCACAATGTATCCATAAGTTAATTTCAATAGAATCTAAGCTATGTTACTGTACATTTTATAACCTATTCAATGGCAAAATTCATAACATGATGTGCTTAACTTTTGCATCAGAATAGTCAAATTTTCCTTAAGCGAAATAACTGAATTCATAATGAATCATTTCAATACAGCACTCATTGTGCATATATAGATAAAAAGTTCAGTGAATTTTTCTTTTATTTTAACTAACTGTATAGTTAGATGGAAGCTCAACTGCTTACAGGTTGTAGCATGTGCAGACATTATCCTTGGGCTGCAGTTTTCATTTTCATGAACTGCTCTTCAAGCTTGTTCATTTTACGCAAGCATAACCTTAGAACAACTATGCCTACAACTATCTGCTCAACTTTGAACTGCAAACCTTTACTAGCATTATCTCCAGTTGAAAATAATCAACACATACTACACCTCAGAACATAGTTCAGCCCTAGAATACATTTTTCAAATCAAGTTAAACAACTTCATGCAGTACTTGAAAATATAGTCTCAAAATAGACCATCCATTACCTACAAACTTTACAAAATTACATTTTTATAATAAAACAAAGTTTTAATTACTTACCTAGTAATTACATAGCTATTAGTTTCACTTATTTGCATCAGTTTAGATTCAAATTTCCCGGCAGCGACACCGATACTGTGTAGGTGACACCAGTCTTGCCCCCAAGCGAAAGGGTAAGGAACGACAGCGGATTAGCTCATTCCATTTGTGCTTATGTCCATCAGAGGGGAGGAGGGAAGGCTCTGATCATGTAATTACTGGGTAAGTATAATTAAAATTTTATTTTATTATAAAAATGTAATATTTAATTAAATAACATACCCAGGTTCATCATATACGCTAATTCTCTCATTGACAGGAGGTGGGATACATGGAGATATTCTACTCTAAAGCATTAAGTCATGTAATGAATTAGAAATAGAAAAGCTGCTAGCATTGAAACAATGCTCGTCATTCCCTGTTAGTCAAGAGAGCTTGCAGTAGAGACTGCCTCTGGTTGGTGCTCAACTTAACCTGTAGTGACGCAGCAATAAAGCCAAGAGTTGCCTCAACTTAAGGGGAAAGCTTTGTAGCAGAGAAGTACTCCGTTCACTAACCAAAGCATCATTAAAAGTTATACAACCACAGAACTATCCAATGGTTAGCCAAACATTCAAGGTGACCTTGCCCTGGGCGCAATACCATAATAAAAACCACCAGATTATGATGTCATCTACACTGAAGTAAAACCACAACTCATCCACTAAAAGTGTCGGGTGCTCTGGGTACACTTAAACTTCCACCCTTCACTACAAGGTGAATGTTAAGACATTAGAAGAGTATCCTATGCTTCTTTCCACGATACCTTGACAGTAACTAAAATTTTCAAAGTACCTACTGCCTAATTTTAAACACTTTAAAAGCTCTAAAAATCATGAGAAACAAAGAGTGATTATGCTACCAGTAGTAGGCCGAATGTACGAGATATACAGGTATCACTTGGAAGCTAATGAGGTAGCGGTTGTACTAACATCTTTAGCTTTTGCTAAAAGGAGGCAAATGCTTCTCTTAAATCTGAGTGTCTCAGAAGATAAAGTCCATTCAAGTAAATGCTCTAATCCAAGGATGAGACGCATATACTTTCCATAACATCTTGGGTTAAAACTGGTTTGGGATTCTGGTTTCTAGGAAATACCAGACCAACTAGCCAGGCAGAGAGCTCTTCAGGCTCCCATAACAGGCATGCACTTGACTGCAGTTGTTGTCCAGAGTTCCTATCAAAAGGGACTAGTTCTTGCTAAAACAACAGTTTCTGTATGGCCTTCAAGCCTGAACATTCAAACAATGGAAAATCTTTTCTCGTCAGCAAGTGATTGCTATCGAGCGCTCAGAGCAAGTGCTAGTGCCAGAGCAAAAACTGGTGCCAGGCTGTTCTCGGTGCCTTGGGCCCTGTCCTCAACTAAAACCCTGGGGCAGAAGAGCAAATTATCTTCTTTTTCCTTGCTTAGGCATGTTAAAAACTTTAAAGGAAAAGAAAAGGATGCAAACGAACTATGTCTCTGTTGCAAAAGGGACATGGATGTCTCGTACAGGCGACGTAGGGCCTGAGAAACTAGTTTCAGAAAGATGATCACTAGGTCTGGAAGATGGTGTGAGAGGATTCACTTACAAAACTTGTAAAGGTCTCTGCAATGTGTACTACATACGGAAAGACCTCTTGATTGATAATCCTGTATCTGAGAGAGTGTGGGGGATGATCCTGTATGATTCACTCACAACTGAGCAGGTCCACGAATCGAGGCAGGTCAAAAATGGGATAAGCAGACTACACAACTTGGAGATGGTCTGAACATAATATAGTTCCTCCTTGATCATGATGACAGGTGTGAGGAGAGGAGGTTCACTGATCGGTCTATAGCATGGAATCTGATGTACATGCTACAGGGATGGTATGGCCACAAAAGAAGGAAGATGCAGATTCCTTGAAGGGGCAAATATGAACAGGTCTCTAACCCCGGATGACTTGGCGACAATGAAAAGTGGTTGTAAAATTCCTCCAAAGAGGTGGCTTTCACTACTGCTATGGCCTCCTTCTGGATCATCGAGTCTACCTCTGCTAAGAGGGCCAAAAAACCTCTCCGAACCTATCCAGTAGGCTGTCAACTGAATGGAAGTAGACACAAGAGGAGGTTCTTGCAGGAAACGTATTGAGGATCCCTCTCTGAAGACTTCTAAAATCCATAACTCTGCTTTCTTTGCTTCACATATTTGGAGGACCGTCTCCTAACTTACTGGAGGAGGATCTAGCGGAGGTCTTCTTGGAAGAGCGACTTGAATGGAGTTACTGCAGAGATTGACCCTTTAATCTACTACAGTATCTCTAATGGACCGTTGTTGCAGAGTTGAGACATTCCTGGAAAATGGATCATTGGGGTGCGTCTTGACTCCCTAGGGGTGACTGGCAGACTGGGTAAGAAGGTCTTGTGTAACCTTTTCCTGTACAGTAGCAGTAAGAAATAGAACTTGATGATCCAGTGGAGCAAATAGAAGAGAGGATCTTTTTGAATGAGACACTTCTTTGGTGGTGACAACACATCACAGGTCTCTTTCCTTCAGTATGCCAAACGAAAAGAGGGCAGCCAGCTCTCGTGCACCATCTCTAATTTCCTTGTTTGCGAACAATGGAACTTCCAACCAATCTGCAGTAATATTGTTTGAAGAGATGTGCATTATTCAACTTTTGTCATTAAAGTACTAATCATCCAGTCTAACAGCTATTAAGTGAGTGTTGAAAAAACTCAAATCAGAACTTTATAACTAACCATAAATACTAATGATACAAGAAGTGCCTTGCAGAAGTAAAACTTGACACCAAAATCATTTTGGTAACAAATGCAATGTTTACATTATTACGCTACTCTAACAACATGATAGCTAATGCAATGTTCACATTATTACGCTACTTGACTATCAACTCTGTAACATTTTACGTTACTCATTGTAAAGATGAGTTAATCAAAAGATTGTAAGATTACTACAGAAAAGGTATTATCAAATGATATCAGGTCCGTAACAAATGTAAATATCGGTTCGACGGATCAATGTTTACATTATAGTTCATCACTCAACAGAGTAGTTAAATAATTAACCACAATTTTGCTGTAAAAGCGACTATTGATGTACTACTCCAGTAATAAACAACGAAACAAGGAAAAAGCTCATCTTGAGGCGACTTGACTTTTAGTTTGGACACTGAAATCCGGCAAATAAACAGCAAAAATTAACAAATGCTGCCAACACCAGATGTTATTACCAGGAGTCGCAAAACAGAATGAGGCAATCTGCTGTCGTTCCTAACCCTCTCACTAAGAGGTGAGACTTGTGTCACCTACACAGTATCGGTGTCATTACCGCAAATTTGAATCTAAACTGCTGCGAATTAGTGAAACTACAGTGAACCCCCGTATTTGCGGACTCTGGATTCATGGACTTATGCATTCGCGGTATTCTCTCTGGAACATATACCCCTATATCCACAAATTCCTGTTTTTCTTATAAATTTCAACATAAAATGCACTTTTAGCGATAAAACTACTTAACAAACCAGGCATAAACATTTAAAAAACCAGGTAAAAACATTCAAGAAAAACAGGTATAAAAAGTAATTACATAGCTATATATGTAATTACTGAGTAAGTTAATTAAATCAGTGTTAATTAAATCAGATTTATTTACATGACAGCACTTATGTTACTTAATTCCTTAACATACTTCAATTGTACAATGGATCACCTATATTTGTAGGGGAGGAGTACCACATCCCGGTCGCCCCCCACCCCGCTGAATAGTTAAATTCCGCAAGTACTTAGAACCCCTCTAAAAACACTTAGAACTGCATATTTTGATAGTTCAAAAAAAAAAAAAAAAAATGCTTATACCTGAGTATATTAACAGTTTTATCACAAAAAGTGCATTTAGTCTCAAAAATGATAAGAAAATACGATAATCTGTGAATATTTCTCAGTGAAAAATACAGCGAATGGGTGAATTTCCCGTGAATAATGTGCATAAATGTTCCATATTAAAATCTGTGAATCAGTGAGTCCACAAATAGCAGGGTCGACTGCACTTCCTTATCAAATCATATAGAATACTTACAACAAGTTAAAAAAGAATAATTGGATGCTGAACTTATGGAAAGACTCTGGGAGCCTAATCCATTTAAAAATATAGATGTGTCTATATTATAAAATATTACTAAACCTGTTCTGTCTTCAGCTCAAGGAGTCTCTGTTTTTCCCTTTGTTCTTCAGTTTCCCCATCTGCCAGTTCTTTCTTTCTCTTCTTCTTTCTCTTGGATTTACTCAACTCTTTGCTAAAATGAAGATCACCCAAGATTTTAACACCACCATTGAAGTCTACATCTGTATTTCCTTCAGCCAGACCTACAATAAAGTAAACAAAATCTCTTCAAAACTTATGTATTCTTGAAAACTGCAATAATTTTGTGCCATGTCTTAGTATGTACATCATGTTTAAGAGAGAAAACTCATGTACAGTAACTGAACTTTATACTTAATGATAATACACCTCTAAACAAAATTCTTCATATGACATGAGTGCATACAATCATACAGTGTTTACACATTTCTTAAAGTATCTGAAATAATCAAGATGAAACTGTTAAACCTAACAACACCCCATAAATGCAATGTTTGCAGCCAAGACTGATTTATCATAAAACATAATTGCAGTAGTAGGCAGTCCCTGGTTATCCGCAGACTCGGTTCATGGCGATCCATTTTTAGGGCTCTTGTCTAGCACCATAAAATCAGCGATTTATGGCGCCACAACAGGCTGAGTTTCAGTTATTGGCTCCATAAGGTGCTGATAATAGAGTTATGGCCCCATAACGTACTACCTAACAGAGGTGCCATTAACCGGATATCATTGCCATTAACTGAAACTCAGCGCCATAAGCACCATAAATTTATCATCACTTGTCATTGTCATAGAGTTAATTACCGCATAAACACAAAAGATTATATTCTATGAATGAGTTACTCACTTGTTCCTCCTTCTTCAGATTTTATTTCGTTTACTTTTGAGTCCTCATTAGAGAGAACTTCTGCCTCACCAACTTCTATATCCTTTTCATGTCTGGAAATTACCTGTAAATAATATAAGAGATAAGAGTCTACAAAAAAAAAAATGTGAGAAAAGGTAATACTGGTGATATTAACATAATTCACCAATTTGTTGAAATTACTTTCAAATGGTGGACTGGTGCCTGTCAAAACCAAAGACCCATCTGTTTAGGTAGCTGTATTTATTAGGTCACTTATGGTGATTTTTTACTATCAAATATAGTTTAATATTAAAATGCAGTATATTTTCATTACTAATGTGATTTACCCCAATAACAGCCACCCATTTTACACTGAAAGAGTACCACAGTTGAAAATCAGTCCTGTACATTCAAAACTATGTATATGCACACTAAATGTAACAGATGCCATTCAAAGAGATTCTCAAGAATACATGATTTAAGGGATTCCTAACGATAAAAATGTATAGGAGTTATGGAGTTGTCAGATAAAAAAGGAAGGAGGAGGAGAAGGTTGTCCAAAGTGTGGTGGAATTACAGGGTTGAAATAGGTACACTAGAACACACTAGAACACTTCTGTTACTTTGCCATCCCAATTGTTACAACTGACAATTTATATCATGGCTTCATCATATTCCATCATTATCCCACTTTTTATTTAATGTATCTTTAACAATATACCAAGATTCACAATTATCTTCAACCCATGAGGTACTGTGCACTGCTAGAAACAACATGTTACATGTTGCATAAAGACGACCTTTGCTTGAGTAATGCCAATATTCGCAAAAACCATTACTCTTGGAAATGAAAGTCAACAATAGGGGAAACAACCGACTGGAGAAGTGGATCCAGTTTTCACAGCGTATGAAGCCACCCTTCGAAAAAGTACTTTAACACATCCTGACACCAGAGATGGATATCAGTCACGAGTCATCAGTGGTGAGAGCAACAGCTCGTGACCTCTACTATCCTTTTGAAGTAAGTATTTTCTCCAAAGTTAGATATTAAGGTCATATTTTAAAATTAAACAGAGGTTAATGAAAGTCTAGCCATGCGCAGAGCAAACATACCTCCATGACCCTTTCAAAATTTTTACGTATAACACCAACAATATAGAAGATTGACGCCATCTCGATGTTTGCGGAGTTGTTTGTGTCAATAAACTTCCCATTCCATGTGCTAAATCCACACACCACTTGTACCCATAGACGCTGGAGGACTTACTTCACAAAAATCGTCAACAATGACTTCCAACCACGACTTATCCAAGGAAACTACGATTTTTTGGTAGAAGAAGAAGAAGTGTGCACTAGCTAATTATTTAAATAACTAGTTAAACGGCAGTATAAGTCATAAATCGCATAAATTTTTTTTACATATTCATGATTATTAATATGAAAATATTTGTTATTGAAAAAGTAACTAGATTCCTGACTCAAATATCAACAGTTTTGCAAAGGTACCTACGGCATTGTTCGCGTTCTTCTATTGTTTTTCAGTGTTGCCAAATGGTATGTTTACCCTCCAAACTGGGTTATAGATTTACACAAAACCAGCGGAAATAAGTAGAAATTAAAACATATCTATTTGTAGTACAGGCGGTCCCCGAGTTACAACGGAACATCGTCAAAAATCCTAAGAAAACCTTACTTTTAATGCTTTGGGTGCATTGAAAACTATGTAAACTGCATTCTTATGGCATTTTTCATAAAAAAAAACCTTCAAATATTGATTATTTTGCATTTTTGGTGTCCTATTTCATCTCCCAGATGAGCGTTGTAGGCGTCGTAACCCTGGAACATGCGTCTAACCCTGGAAATAATGTCTGATGAATATAATTGAAAAGCGCCGTAACTCGGAACGTCGTATCCGAACCGTTGTCCCGGGGTCTGCCTGTACTTAAATTTGAGTCAGAATCGAGTTGCTTTTTCAATAACGAATATTTTCAAATTAATCATCATAAATATGTAAAACATTGATGTTTTACTATTTATTTAAAAAATTATCTAGTGCACGCTTTGTCGTCGTCTTCTACCAAAACAGTTGTTTACTTAAAAACGTTGTGGTAAGGGACTGTGTTCCGATTGTTATGATGAAAGTGCCCCAGCGTCTGTGGGTACAAGTGGTGTGCGGATTTATCACAGGAAATGGGAAAAAAAAAAACAAGTTTTTTGTTGACACAAGCGACTCCACAAACATTGAAGATGGCGGGTCAATCTTCGAAAAAAATGAAGCGTAACGGTAAAAATTTCGAAAGTGTTTTGGTGAGATTTGCACTGCTGTGGACACCCTTTTCACTACCCTCTGTTTAATGCTTTAAATTTGGCCTTAATTTCTAACTTTGGAGAAAATACTTACTTCGAAAGGAGAGTAGAGGTCTTTAGCTCCATTTCTCAACAATAAGAAGTCGCGACTGATGCCCATCGGAGGGTGGCATGCTATGATCGTCGTTGAGTTGATCCAGGCCATGCGGTGTTTTACCCTATACCACATTATGTTGATGAAACTTCAATTTTTTTAATGGTACGCTTAAAGTTGTAATTGTATTCTTGTTTCACCAATTAAATATCGAGTGAATAAGACCCGGCCAGCGTGCTGACGATGGATCGTCCGTGATTGTTTACCCTAACCTTCAGCGAGGCTATCCTACCGAAAGCTGCCTACCATTAACCTCTAGATTGGTCAGACAAGAGGCAAAGCTAGTGGAAAAAGTAGATACTACTACTAGCTACGCTAGACTACTTTGCTAGCCTATGACGGGTTACCTAGGTAGCTAAAGCTACACAGACCTAGGTAGTAGGGCTACAGCTCTCATAGCTACCTAGTACCTACCTATTTACTACTAGCTAGTATACCTAGGCTATGTGTGAACTACTGAGTTACTTACCCCTATTCTATGCAGCTCTCCTTTAAACCTCTTTTGGTTAAAATTGATACCTCTTGTTAATTTGCGAAATATGTCATATGAATTCATTCTCTCGAATAATCGTCAGCCACATTACACACACATGGCCATGGGCATCGAAAGCACCTCGGACTTTAGTTGACAGGAGGCGTTTGTTACATACAAGAATAAATGGTCCCACAATTCCTAAACCTCACCAATTATATGCAATTTTCGTCGTCGTCTTACCAAGGTAATGAATATGAAATATTTTAAATTTGCTTGATTACTTAGAAGCGAAAACAGTCAGAACAATAGTTCCATAATGTAGGCTGACATATGTTTGATTATAATTTATACATAACGCTGCCTTCATTATGTACAAGAAACTTTTCCCATCGCAGACACAAAAATCATAAAATGAATTACAACAAAGTAAAAGAATAAAATATTCATAAATGACTAAGAAAAACAGATAGTATATGAAAATAAAGAAAAAACATAGATATGCTTAGAAGGAGGAGTGCTTCAGTAAAAGAATGTATTAAGATATATTAACATCAGATTCGAAAAATTCGGGAAGACAATGACATAAAAAACAGAAAACATCAAAGAAATGTGGAATGAGAAAATTTAATGAGAACGCAATACATATAAAAAAGTTACGTTTCACGGGAAATATCGGCTGATGGCAAATTGGCGTAAATTGGTCGGATAAGTGACTTTTCGGGTATATTTTGGAATGCTGGACAATTTTTAAGGATCTGTCCGCTGATACGTAAACTACCCATATATATATATATATATATAAATATATATATTATATACATATATATATATACTACATAAAAGAGAAATATCACCGGGACACAATACGCAATATCCTGCGCTGCCTGCCGGTGCCGGGGAAAGAACCGCAAAAGTCCGCAATAGCCGACACCAGCAACAGTCAACAACACTACCATGACAGTAGGATAATACGAACCCGAGGTAAGATTCCTAAGCTAGAAATGCTAGATAATCAACAACTTCTTTCTCTCTATTTACCGGCAGTATTTTCAGTTTTTGTATTTATCGTGAAACTGTGTGATGCAGATCACTTGACATTGTAATTTTAAATGGTATCTTAGCCTATACCTAGCTATAGTATAGTAGTACGGCCATGTCAGGTCATGTACACTAAGTCAGGTTAGGAAGGAAATTTCTGGTTAGGTTAGGACTCACAGTAAGATTTAGTAGGTATTTGGGGGTTCCTGTAAGACAAAGTTTCCCTGGCTAGGTTAGGGGCCAGAGTGCTTTAGATAATATAATTCAGGTTAGGAAGGTTAGGCCAGGATAGCACAGCATTACAGGAGAGGATAGGTTTGGCCTATGTTTTTACATCAGATAGCTATACTAGGCTACCTAGCTCTTGCCCTAACCCTGTTCCTCTATACTATAGTATAGCTAGGTAGGTAGGCTAACCTTGAGTTTAAAATTGATGGCTATTAAAATGACATTTGATGTCAAATATATTCAATAGAATCCCTAATACCTAGTATTATTCATAAAAACAAGATGTGCACAATTTTTTACCAAAGTTGTCAATCTCCAGTACTGCAACATGTGGTTGGAACAGGACATTTAGAAGGTCAGCAGAAAGAATACAGTACCTAGGCTAAGTGAAAGGTTTCAGACAAAACCATAATTAAAAGATTAACTTTAAGGGAAAGATTTGGTTATGTTGCCTTTTCTACCTGGCCATACCTCAGCAATCTAAGAATATCTTAAGTGGCTATACTAGATAATTTGTAAATTATATTCAAATATGGCCTGGATGATAAACGAACTCATTAGTAATTAACAAAACGCGTAGGTTCCAGGGTTGTTAAGTTGGAACTTGGTTGAGAAACAGAAATTTCTTTTAGTATGTAAGCCAGAAACCAGGTTCAAGCACATTTCAGAGAAACACAAAATATTGCTAATAGCATAACCTACCCTAACCTAACTTGAGTACAGTAGTTGGATTTGACACTGGATCCCGAGTATTAAGCAAATACTTAATAGATCCCTTTCTTTCAACCCAGGTGAAGAATGCCAAGGTGTAATTCCTAGGTAATGCCAATGAATGAGTGACAACATTTGTGTTTTGTGTGTTCATTTAAGTAGCCTATACCCCAGCTCATGAAGTAAGGTGGTAATAAAGGCTATAAAGTATTTACTTTTTCACCTCTTGGTGCCGTGCAAGCCTAGATGTATGTAGGTTTCAGCAATTGTATGTCATTCATGCTGAATTATGTGAAGTAACATTAGCTAGGCTAGTTCAAGAACATCAGAGGAAAATTTCATATTATACTTGATTTCATGTAAATTGAGGCATTTTCATGGCATTGGGCTTTAGCTGTTATGTTCATACTCTGTTACGTATATACAAATAATTTTTTCCTTCTATTTTCAGCTGTTGCAAAAAGCAGCTAATTCTATTTATAACTCTATGAACATTATTAGGGACATAAAAGGCTTTGCCAGATTTGACAAGTGTTTGATAACCAAGTGTGATGGAAAATAGTTTTCAGTTTTCAACAATTAGATCAGGACCTAAACCAATGCAAATACTAAAGGTTTTTAAATGTTAAGGTGCTCTTCAGTAAGCCATCCATGGCATAGTTGTTCATCGGGAACGTGTACTTTTTATTTCCTGTGCCTATAACAAGGAGGAAATCAGGTAGGACATGACAGCCTAGAGGTAACTATACATATAGGTTTTTGGGAGATTGTGATGCTGCAAAGTAGTTATATTTTATCTTTCATCCATGTGGATTATATATATATATATATATATATATATAATATATATATATATATATATATATATATATATATATATATATATATATAAATTTGAAGACATACAAAATTCACATATTTTTTTGCCATTGCTTCTCCAGTTTTAAAGTGTGTGGTATCTCACTTTTATTATTGTTTTTCCACAGTCATAATTTCAGTTTTTCATTGTGGTTTCCCCAGAATATTTTAAGGCTCATAGAAATGGGAGAAGGTAAAAAAATGGTTTGCTCAGATAATGAGGTTAAAAGAAAAGACAGGTTCTTGGAGAAATACATTCCAGGGAATTTTTCTTACACCTTTTCATCACATGAGGTTTACAGACAGGCCTAGAAGACCATAGGTTTGGTTAAGGAAAAGCATTTAAGTGTTGATAATTGTAAATAACACTTGTTCAAGAGAAAAACAGAATTATCCCATCAAAATTTCAATCCCTTTTTTCCTCAGTAAAGTATTTGTGTGTACATTGGGTTTGATATGAAAGCTCAGAGCTGACTTGCTTCTAGACTAGGGTATGAAATGTCAAATAACATATTGAGCTGAAAATTTTCCTTGAACCCTGAAATGCATTTTATTTTTTTTTTTATTCTGCACCAGCCATTACTTTAGGTGGGTGCACAGACCTGAGTGAGTAGGAATAAAAGACGAAAATTGCAGTAGATCAAACATTTTATAGATTTAAATATCTCCTGAAGATATTTTCACTTCATGCTGTATAGTAGGTCCATTACACATTTTTTTATATGCTAATGCTTCCATTGTTAGAATATTTGTTACTAAAGTTCTTAAAAAGATACTATGTTGTAAAATCACCACAGGTCATGTGATTAATCCTAAAATCACTGCAGGTCATGTGGTTAATCCTAAAATCACTGCAAGTCATGTGATTAATCCTATAATCACTGCAGGTCATGTGATTAATCCTAAAATAACTGCAGGTCATATGATTAATCCTAAAATCACTGCAGGTCATGTGATTAATCCTAAAATAACCACATGTCATGTGATTAATCCTAAAATCACCACAGGTCACGTTATTAATCCTAAAATCACAGCAGGTCATGTGATGAATCCTAAAATCACAACAGGTCATGTGATTAATCCTTAAAATCACACTGCAGGTCATGTGATTAATCCTAAAATTGCCACAGGTCGTGTGATTAATCCTAAAATTGTCACAGGTCATGTGATTAATCCTAAAATTACCACAGGTCATGTGATTAATCCTAAAATTGCCATTGGTCATGTGATTAATCCTAAAATTGCCACTGGTCATGTGATTAATCCTAAAATCACCACAGGTCATGTGATTAATCCTAAAATTGCTGCAGGTCTTGTGATTAATCCTAAAATCACCACAGGTCATGTGATTAATCCTAAAATCACCACAGGTTATGTGATTAATCCTAAAATCACTGCAGGTCATGTGATTAGGCTGACATAAGTGATATTATACAAATATTTTATAAAAAGGACCAAACATAAGTAGTAATATACAAATATTTTATAAAAAGGACCAAATATAAGTAGTAATATACAAATATATTATAAAAAGGACCAAACATAAGTAGTAATATACAAATATATTATAAAAAGGACCAAACATAAGTAGTAATATACAAATATTTTATAAAAAGGACCAAACATAAGTAGTAATATATAAATATTTTATAAAAAGGACCAGTGATTATTTTATTCTAATGGAAATATTTCTTTCTTATTATTTATAATCCCTTTATCACAAAGTTCCCCCACTTTTTCTGGTTTCTAAAAATGGTAATTTCATATAACCAAATTTGATATCAGTGATGATTATTCCATGGCTACAGAGCAACATAGTGAGGCACCTCTTATACCCAAATCAAATGCTGAGTGATACAGAAAGGCAAGAGGGAAAACAGTATTAATTGAAACTGTATGCTGTTCTGAATGGCTGAAATGAACAGAATTTGCAAGGCTCTGTTCAACAGGTGGACAACTTCTGACTTATTAGGCCATATAACATAATTTTCCATAAAAGTTTCCAGATGCAACTGCCTGACAGGAGCCAAAAGGCTTCTACAGTTCAGTACACTGCTTTGGCTTTAAGGGTAAAAGATTCCTGGTGAGCACATGGGGTAAATATTTGTTTACTGCACACAGTATATAAATGGCTGTCAGGTGATGGGTTGAAGCAGCAAATTTGATCAGACCCATAGTTTTGTACTGATCATAACAGTAGGTAAGTGACTAGTTTGAAACCTACATACGGAAGAACTTTTTCACTTGTTTACTGATTTGAATATTTGACTTTCATTGAATAGTGGAATCAAAATGTTTGAGTTAGTATTTAAAAGTGCCTAGAAGAATAAAAGAATAATATGCCCAATCTTGTTGTTAAATTAACTCATCATTTGACAGCAGTGATACTCTATAGAGGTCTGGACTCATTAATATTCCAGCACGTACTGTATGTGTAATACTTCTCACCCATCATGTATGATATTTTTTTAGTGTTGTATATACACACAGTATAATATGTATCTTATAAAGGATATTATATCTTGTAGCTGCTTTTATTTAATAGTATATTCATGCTGAAATTTGGGTTAACACAATGCAGTAGGGAAATTTTATTACTTTTAACTGTTTTCCTTGCTAGTGTTAAACATATAGCAATATATGCTATCAGTAAATTTAACATACAGTATACATATTTTCCACTGTTTTTATGGATGATGTTACAGTTGCAATTATTAAAGGTAGTATTATTTTGTGTTTTACAGGAGCCAACTTTGAAGTTCTTGTATTGTGGAAATTACATCGCTGTACCTTAAAAGTTTTGCCCGTCTTAACCAAGGATCTGAAACATTGTTAAACATTGTAAGACTGAATCTTTGTGATATAATAAGAGTACTTCAGTTCATCATGCAGGTTAATATTTTTTAATCATCTTATCCTATGCTAACTACTTTAATCATTTCTTCATCAGAGACTCTGCTGCAATTAAATTAATCATTCCTTTGCTATCAGAGATTGAAAAAAAATTTAATATGTTGAAATTATTTATAATTAACTACCTCATACTGATATGAAATAGATTCATACTGTTCACATTTTAAATTTTGTCTACTTTATTACTCTATACATACTGCACAGTACCTTTGCTGATTTAAAAGATAACCTAATATTCTAAGATCATTTGGCACAAGTTGAACATACAATCTACACTTTGCAGGCATTGCCAGCAACTGTATTTTATTCATATTTTCTACAGGTGAATGAGAATGAAGCCCTTGAAACTGAAAATACTGAAGATCCAGTAAGCCACCAGGAATGCAGGGCAGAGTTGCGAGAGCGATTTCTTTGGGCTGTGACTGCCTTGGTTGGCAAGGAGATTGACGTTCAAATGCACGAAAACATAAGTGTTTCAGGTGTGTTTAGGGGAGTTGATAAGGATGTCCTGAGTCTTCATGTCCAAAATTTAAAGACTCCAACTATAACATATCCCCATTCCATGTTAAGAATGCCCGATTGTTGCTCTGTTAAATGCAATATTAAGTATGGCTGATGATTTATAATTTATGTCCTTACTTATGCAGTATTAAATATGGCTGATAATTTATAATGTATGTATGTCCTTAGTTTTTTGTATTTTTGATATTGAAAAAAGTATATATTTTTTGTATACCAAAATTTTATTACATGGTGAAATAATTAGGGTCTCCATGGTAACTTATGTATGATATGGCTACTGTTGTATGTAAAAAAGAATCCTAAGTCTCTTGCACAAGCATCAAAAGATTAAGAGGCATGGTATGAGAATGTTTGGACCTTTGCTCACTGAGAGAAACTCTTTGTTAGGGCTAAATTTCATCTTTGTAAGTTTGTGGAATTGTAAGAGTATGTTGCCAAGAACTTTACTCCATTTTAGTTTATCTATGTACGTTAATTGGAATTAGTTGAAAGTATGTACATATGATAATTTGGGCCATATGGCTCAGGACTGGAGTAGTGGAAGCCATTCACTGTTAATTAAAACCAGTTACCTTTTATTTTTTTAGCAGTGCTCTGCGACACAAGTGGAGCTGTGATACATTTAAAAATAAATCATGCCTTTAGTAATCAGTAGTTCAAACCACTTCCTTGATTACACAGAATAACTTTAATGATCTGACCACATCTGAATCTTGTTTTACCTCTGCTGTACCATTCATATCTATGGGAAGATGCATTACCTGGCAAAGTGTCATTCCATTGTTGGCTATGTAATCTTGTATAATACAGTAGAGCATACCAAGTTTCTTATGACCAAGGTATTGCTTGTACAGCCAGCAGTCTCTGAACAAAGGTGAGGAATTTGGCAATGAAAATTCAATAGGCTTCCAAGCCCAAGTATGTACTTGATGTTTATGTTGTGTATGGTTCATGTTGCTCCAGCTCCATAATTTTTGGTTGTAATACAGTATTTGTTGTAGGCGAGTTACCATTGTTTGAAAAATATTTCACTTTGTGACTGCAGTAGCAAGACTTGAATGAGCATGGACCTTTCCTACTGGTCTTTATTAATATAAACTATGTTTGAATTACATATTTCAAGTAGTAGTCAAGACTTGAGCATAAAGCATTAGGAATTTAACAAATAAAATTAAGGTATTTACTGGGATATTTAATTACCTTATTTTATACATTAAATAAAACATTTATGTACATAAATCTCCATAGATACCATAGGGAGGACTCAAATGCAACTCCAAAGAATATTTAAGACACTAAAAAATACTAGCAATTTTTATAAAGATTCTTATTGTTTTTACAATACCAGTTATAAAACACCAAAATGACAACCAATGATTCTAAAGAAAGCACTGAATCCTCACTATGGGAAGTTTTCGTTCACAGTACTACTGTTAATAACAGTACCTATTAACTTGGAACTGGAATTCAAATGCTATGTGAACTCCAGACTTTCCCTAAAAATTTATGGATTGCAGTTAATTGAAAAAAAAAAAAAAAAAAAAAATCTAGTTAGCAACAGCCTTCTTTGTAGCTGCAAAAGTTGCCATCCTTTCCTCAAGGACAGGTCTGAAGTGTCTAATGAGTCCCTGAACAGGCCATGCAGCACCATCACCCAATGCACAGATAGTGTGACCTTCAATCTGTTTTGAAACTTCCCAAAGTGCATCAATTTCCTCTGGACTGGCATCACCTTTCACTGGAAATAGAACAGACAAGTCAGTATTTGCAATAGAAACCAAATCCTGCCTCAAATGATAGCTTATTAAAAAGATTTTCAAAGCAGCAGTAAGAAAAAAATTACATATTAAATAATGACTGCAATGTGGGAAAATTGAAAAACCAGTATAACTTATTTACTAAAACCAGTTTATGAAACAGAAAAATTTGGAAAAGTTATGTATTTTTCATAACTAACAAACCTGAGGTCTTAACATTAGGATAAATAATCTAGCACTAGGAAAGTTAAAAGATTGTGCATGCAAGGGACTATTAGCATCTGTGCTTGGTCATGAGTAATGTGGAGACACCCACATACCCATTTAACCTGTGACCATGTTATAGACTGAATTTCAAACATCACTGCTAAGCGAAATACCTTGCCATTAGAACAAAAAAAATATGACAAGAAATTTGGTCCAAAAACAGATTACCCCAATCAGTATGATATAAATTTTTACACATCCCTTACAATGAGGTGAAATATCTGCATTTCAAATTGCAAGTTACAGCTACATAATGAACAATTGTGCACCACTGACTACTTCGTCACCAAGAGTCTGACCATTTCCACCTGATGCTAAGGATTACTCTACATAAATGGCAATAGTGTGTATCCCTGAAGAAACAAATACTAATATGTAATACGTAAATGAAGATCATATTGGAAACCTACACTGTTTAATTGATCATCTGATAACTAATTCATTTCAGCATTTACCCTCCTTCAGCCCCCACAAAAGCATTAACAGTGCAGTTCATCAAGTACTCCAGTATTATATTACTTGCATTAATAAAACCGTGCAGCAAAGGGCAATTCTCTCTCAAACCTAAAATTTTATAAAAACCTTTCATTGCATGAAACATGTACGTACTGCACTTACCAAATCTGGTCATGATCTTAAACATCCAGCTTACACCTTCTCGGCAGGGTGTGCACTGCCCACAAGACTCATGTTTGTAAAATTCAATCAATCTAGCAATTGCTTTCACAATGTCTGTCTGCTTGTTCATCACAATTACGGCAGCTGTTCCAAGTGATGTCTGGCATGCTACCAAGCCATCAAAATCCATGAGCGCCTCTTCACACACACTGAAAAAAATAATGTTCAATCACAAAAAAAAATAATAATAATATTGATTGGAATGGCATGCTCATACATAAGTATCTGGATATATCTTCTGCAGTATTTGCAACCTTGTCATCAAACATTTTTTTCTTTAATATTTGTTGAGACTTACTGCTTAGGGATTACGGGTGTTGAAGAACCACCAGGAATTACACCAAGAAGGTTGTCCCAACCTCCAATCACACCACCAGCATGACGTTCAATTAATTCTTTTAAAGGAATCGACATTTCTTCTTCCACTGTGCAGGGGGTGTTCACATGGCCAGAAATGTTGAAGAGCTTTGTTCCACTATTACGTGTGCGACCTAATCCAACAAACCAACTTCCACCTCGACGGCAGATGGTCTGAGGAAAAAATTAAAAAAGATGGGAGCTTGGGTCACCTTCATTCATTTCAATTAGCATTAAAAAAAATTCTACATGGAGAGGTTATAACTTTGTTGGTTATTTACATTTTGAAAAAAGTACATGCCAGTAAAAGTTGTTCACATAATTGAAATTGTATTTACTTCTTGTAATACCCCTGTAACAATGGAAATCCAAATAATACTGAGAAACAGTACTTTCAACAAAGATTCATTTTTAAAAAAATAATGAAAATAAGCATACAAACAAAGATTACACTTTCAGAATATGATGCAATATATTAAAATAAATACAGTACTAAAATATAAATCCATAAATCATTATTATAATGCCATCAAAGCACATCTCAAACCTCTTCAAATAACTCAATTCCAGTACATACAAAAAATAATGGCAAAAAATACATGTGTTAAACAAACACAACATACACATGTGTAAACAACTCCTTTGGGACAATGAATATATCATAGGAAGGGTTATATGTCAAGCGATAATGATGTAATGCTTCAACAATGTTGCTGTGTCTAAGAAATCTCTTAGGCGGTAAAGACTTACATTATGCATTTTTATTTTTCCAAGTATGTAATGGTGTTTTTATAATATTTTCTAAAAGATGTGACTCTTGTTCTTCCTCAGAAGTTTTGAACAAGTCACATGATAAGGGAATATTTTTACATATAGCTATGACTTTGGTCATAACAGACTATAATATGGGGATAATTAATATGAGGAGTATGACATTTCATGGGGATGATTAGTATGTGGAGAGGTTTAATTTATCATTTACTTATTTGCCAGAAGTAAAGACAGTCATGCCCTTAACTTATTTAATTCATTTCTTTTTTATTTTTATAATGTTAAATTTGAAAATAAAACTTGTATTTTTGGTAGTTCACGAGTCTGTTTCAGCCTTCGTTAATTGATACTGTAACTAATAATAGAGGAGATGCTGAGTGGTGACTTTTCAAAATATAGGCATCATGTTTTCTTTAATCTTTGAGGCTTCTTAATGGAAGCTAAAGAAGAATAGCTAAGAGTGGCGGTCAATGTTACTATTTTTTCTCCTTTAGGTTCAGAGGCAAGACTCAGGGAGCCTTGTTAGATATATAAGAACAGATTACATTGTGTATAAACATTACCACCTTATCAAGGAAGGATTCAGTTGTAACTTTCAATTAAGACTTAACTAAGGGGGTCACCTGGGAAACCTTAAAGTACTCGCTACATATCTAAGCTATAAGCAGTCTAATGTATACTTACTGGTGCGACAGCTACAGTTTCAACATTGGCAACAGTTGTGGGGCAACCAAAGACTCCCACATCAGCTGGGAAAGGGGGCTTTAGGCGTGGCTTTCCCTGCTTGCCTTCAAGAGATTCAATAAGTGCGGTTTCTTCTCCACAAATGTAGGCTCCAGCACCTCGGTGCATGAAGACATCAAAATCATATCCAGAACCACATGCATTCTTTCCAATTAGACCAGCTTTGTATGCCTTTAAATAAAAATCGCATAGCATTCGATTAGCAAATGTAGACAAAACATATCAACTTGGTCTTATATGAATAAATGCAGAAAATTCAAAACATGGCTTGTCATAAATTTGGTTTATATGAATAAAAGAGGAAATTCAAAACATGGCTTGTTCTACTGACACACGGCAACTCCACACTTAAACGACACCTGCCTCATTAATAGCAACTTGCATGTTAGAAGCTTCATTATAAAATTCTCCTCTGATATAGATGTAAGCTGCTCTGGCTCCCATGGCACGGCCAGCTACCAAGCAACCTTCTACTAGTTTGTGAGGATCATGACGCATGATCTCCCTGTCTTTGCAAGTACCTGGCTCACCCTCATCAGCATTGACAACCAAATACTTTGGGCGACCATCAGATCTGTAAGATTACAAGGGAAAATCTTCACCTTTCTTCAAAATGAAAGTTTGGCAGCTTTCTAAAATGACTGAACAGTAGTTTTAGAAGAAAATAACCTAATTATTCTCTTTCAATGTCCCATGACTACAAAGGGACCTTACTTTTTATTTTTTTTTTGCACTATCTTACAAGATGACAAAAGGAGCGGATAGTACCCAGATAACCTGAGAAACATGCATGTACAGTATATAACAAAATCAATAAGTTAAGATTTCATTTGATTAACTTTATCATCAAATTGTAGGAATCAGTCCAGTTAAAAGTTTTACCTAGAGTGTATCCACTGAAAATTACCCTGTTAGTATTAACTTTTGTTACTGTCATTTCTTAACTTGTCTATGGTACTTATTGCCAACACTAATCTTGTACATTACTGTATTCTTAGATATCAAATAGGAAGTCAGCAATGAAAAATTTGTATTTCTAATCAACAAATATAAGTAAATATTTGAAAACAAAATATTAATTATTGCCAATAAAACTTTTACAGCATTTTCTCCAATTTGTGGTTTTATTCAAATTTCAAAGTTTGATACTGATCTGCTGTCATAAGTAAATATTTTGAAAATATGTGGGCACATCAGTAAGGTAAAACATTGGATATCCTTTGATACTCACGGCTTATTCATGAAGCTCCACTTCATACCAGAGGGGAAACCTGCTCCTCCCCTACCACGCAGACCAGAAGTTTTGACCTCATTGATAATCCAGTCAGAGCCCTTCTCGATGATTTCCTTCGTCTTGTACCAGTCACCGCGGCTAAGAGCCCCCTTTAACCTCCAGTCATGACGGCCATATAAATTTGTGAAGATGCGATCTTGGTCGGCTAGTGGTCCATAAGTCTTCTGTAAAATACACACATAACATTTATACTATACTTTAATAAGAAAATAATACATTATGGTACAGTTTTTCTTATACTACTGTAATAGGCATTTTTGTACATAAAATATCTCATCACATAATTGAACTGTCAAGATTCCGATGGGATACAAAAATATGAAATTAATTATGGTTCAATTTTGAAGAATCAAAAATAATATAAAAGCAAGTTACTAACATATATTTAGTTTTGCAGGATAAATTTTGGGCTATTTATAAATTGTACTTTCACATACCTTCTCAGAGTAATGTCTCTTGACAAATACAGCTGAGCTTGATCCATGATCTGAAAATATAAAAGTAGAATATAAAAGTAAAAATGCATAAACCCTGATTCTACAGTTCATTCTGTGACAAGTATTATAAGGTTTTAATGAAAACTATCCTTTTTTTTAATATTTCCTCTAGATGACAGACACCATGCAAAACACCAGCTACAGGTTTCTATAAACAGTATTGTACAATACAAAATAACAATACTAATACAATAGTAGCATAAGGGGTGTAATTATTTAGATATTCATACCACATGCAAAGCAAAGACAAACCAAAACCTAAATAAGTAACATTAGGTTTATTCCAGTTGAACTATGTGAAATAGTATTTATTGTGCACAGTAAGATAGCACATACATAAAAACTTACCTATTCTAAATATTGTTAAATCCTTGCCAGCTAAAATATTGAAATACTCTGATCAGATCCATTTTTATGATCTTGCTATAATTCAGAATATCAATTACTGAATTTTAATTTTTGACAAGGTTTAGAAACACGAAATGTGGAGGAAATGACATAACATAACAGCTGGAACAATACTTTATAGCAAATTTGTGACAATTCTTGTATCTTGTAAACATGGAATAATTGACACAATGATTGAATTAAGTAACTCAAGGCCTGGGATAGGTTCAATAATGTTTTCTGAATGTACGGTAACTAAATTTAAACACTGTACCAAGTGGGCCTGTGCTTCATGAACAATGAACTGTCAATTGAAAATCTTCCTTACAATGTATGAACTGAGCTAATAATTATTAGCATAATTCACACACTTTAAGGAATATTTTCATTAATGTTGATTATAATCAACAGTAATGAAAATATGTATTGTATTCAAGCAATTTCTTACAGCCAACTCAACTGTTTCAATTATGTCTATACTACTGTACATGAAATAAAATGTAAAAACAATAACATATGTGAATGAACACTTCCTAAATATGACAGTATTTATGGCAACCAATTCTAAAACATTTCAGATCCATTTCTTAAATAATCCTCAATTTACCAAGTTTAGGTCTTGTAAAAAAAAAAAAAAGTAATTTTGTCGAAAAATTATTTTTTCCTATATACAAACCTAGGTTGTCTAACAAAAGGATATCCGCGGAAACGCGCCGCCGCTACCGCATACAAAGAGTTCAAACTTGAATCGCTGTACCTGGGTCTGGGTAACTGCGCGGGGTGAGCCCGGGCAGCTTGGGTAGGTCATTGTGATACCATTCTTTGAGCCGTTAGAATACTTAGTCTAAACAGGACAACAACTCTTCAAAAAGGGGGGGTCCCATAACTCAACTGGAGGGGTGGATGAGGAGGGCCATTAATGCGTTAGACAACCTAGGTTTGTATATAGGAAAAAATAATTTTTCGACAAAATGTTATTGTTATGATACAATAAAGTTTGTTCATACTTACCTGGCAGATATATATATAGCTGTATTCTCCGACGTCCGACAGAATTTCAAAACTCCCGGCACACGCAGTGGGCGGACCAGGTGGTTAGTACCCATTCCCGCCGCTGGGAGGCGGATATCAGGAATCATTCCATTTTCTATTCAGATTTTCATACCACTGTCCCCTGAGGGGAGGTGGGTGGGTACTTTAATTATATATATCTGCCAGGTAAGTATGAACAAACTTTATTGTATCATAACAATAACATTTTGTTCATGAAACTTACCTGTCAGATATATATATAGCTGAATCCCACCATTGGAGGTGGGAAGGACAGAATAAAAGGATTTAGGAAACACCTCAAGTGCAGATGATTGACATCTGATTCCTACCTGTTAGCATAGCTGACTTCTTGATTACTGTCACCGAAGTCCTCTTTGCGCTTTACTAGAGTTGCCAACAAGGTAGTGACCTGTGTAGTTGGTGCGCTCTAGATGATCTGTCAACAGGGGGGGCGTGACCACAATGTGACTAGACCATACGTATTGACCATACTGTGAGGGCAACAAAGCTAAAAACCACCACCTGACCTAACCTATCGAGTTAGTCCCATAACTTCTAGGCTAAAGAAAGGGAAGGCGCCTCAAGCAACCAACCCTTCAACCATAAACCAACACCAAATTTAAAAAAGCACACTACCCCTTTTTCTAGGGAGGGTAGTATTTGTGCTGCTCCCTGCCCCCAACAACCATTTCTGCGGATATGTATGGTCCAAGCGACTCGCAGTTCTCATATGCTGTCTTCACATCCCGCAGGTAATGTGAAGCAAAACACAGAGTTGCTTCGCCAAAAAGTAGCGCTAATGATATCATTAAGTGCCATATTCTTTCGAAATGCCATTGAATTCGCAACCGCTCTTACTTCATGGGCTTTTTATTTTTCAAAAGCTTCATATCACCATCCGAGCAGGACGCATGGGCCTCCCTGATGGTGCTTCGTAAAAAGAATGCCAGTGATTTCTTCGACATAGGAAAGTCGGGTCTCTTAACAGAACACCATAAGTTCTCAGAAGGGACCCCGACAATCTTTGGTCTTTTGCATGTAAAATTTGAGAGCCCTGACAGGGCACAGGACTCTCTCTGGCTCTTGTCCGATGAACTCTGTTAACCCCCTTGATTTCAAAGGTTTTTGGCCAGGGTTAGATGGGTTCTCATTCTTCTCTAAGAAATTAGGATCCAAGGAGCACACTGCACTGTGTCCTCTGAAACCCACATCTTTACTAATTGCCTGAATTTCACTAACTCTCTTTGCCGTGGCAAGAGCAGTTAGAAAAATCGCCTTTCTAGTAGTGTCTCTCAATGAGGCAGCATGCATAGGTTCAAAGGGAGCCGACATCAAGATCTTAGAACTACATCAAGGTTCCTGATGGAACCTTTGGTTGTAGTACTTTGGTTGTCTCAAACGATCTCAAAAGATCGTGAAGATCTTTATCATTTGTCAGATCTAATCATCTGTGGCGGAAGACAGCTGACAGCATACTCTTGTATCCTTTTATTGTGGGCACTGCTAATTTGTCCACATTTCTCAAATGCAGGAGAAAACTCAGCGATTTGGTTCACAGAGGTCGTGGAGGAGGAAATACCTTTCTTCCTACACCATCTCCTGAAGACAGTCCACTTAGACTGATAAACTGCTCGAGAGGAAGCTCTTCTCGCATTGGCAATAGCCTCTGCCACTGATCTTTGAAAAACCTCTTGCTCTGGCCAACTTCTTGATAGTCTGAACGCAGTCAGACTCAGAGCGGAGAGGTTTCCGTGGTACCTCTCGAAGTGGGGCTGTTTGAGAAGATCGACTCTCTCTGGCAGGGTTCTCGGGAAGTCTACCAGAAGAGACATGACCTCCGTGAACCAATCGCTTGAGGGCCAAAAGGGGGGCGATCAGAGTCATTCTCGCCTCCTGGCGACGCCGCAAACTTCCTTGTTACCTCTCCTAAGAGTTTGAACGGGGGAAAAGGCGTACACATCCATCCCCGTCCAGTCCATAGGATGGCATCTACCGCTATTGCTTCCGGGTCGAGAACTGGAGAGCAATAAATCGGAAGCCTCTTCGTTTTCGAGGTTGCGAAGAGGTCGACTAGCGGCCGTCCCCACAACTTCCATAGCTCTTGACAAACTTCTAGATGTAGGGTCCATCTGTGGGAAGCATCTGATGTCGACGGCTTAAAAGATCCGCTCGAACATTTTGAATTCCTGAAATGAACCTTGTCAGGATCACTATGTTTCGAGCTTTCGCCCATAGAAGGATGTCTCTCGCTATCACGAACAGTGATCGAGAGTGTGTGCCCCCCCTGCTTTTTTATGTAAGCGAGAGCCGTAGTGGTTGTCCGAGTTGATCTGGACAACTCGGCCCACCAATCGTTCTTCGAAGAAACTGAAGAGCCAACCGAATAGCCTCCAATTCTTTTAAGTTTATGTGCCAGGACCTCTGTTCCCCTCTCCACAGGCCTGACACTTCTTCTTTTCCTTTCTAGTGTTGCTCCCCAGCCCACCATGGAGGCGTCTGAGAACAACACTAGGTCGGGGAGGGGCTCAAAAGCTTGAGGGACATCCCTTCCGAGAGTTTGGTCGGATCTTGCCACCACTTCAGATGATCCTTGACCGTTTTGAGATAATCAAAGTCGAGTCTAGATTCTTGTCTTTCCAGTTTTTCTGCCAAAAAAAACTGGACTGAGGCCTGAGGTGCAACCTCCCCAGGGAAACAAACTTCACCAGCGAAGAAATGGTTCCCAGCAGACTCATCCATTCCTTCGCCGAGCATGTTTCTTTCCCTAAGAAGGCTAACACTTTCTCTAAGCATCTCTGCTGACGTTTTCCTTTGATGGAAAAGCTTGAAAAGCCGCTGAAATCCATCTGGAATCCCCAGATACACGAGGACTGCCGTGGGGATCAGATGGGACTTTTTCGTAATTTACTATAAGGCCCAGGGCCTTAGTCAGCTGTAATGTCGTCTGAAGGTCCTCCAGGCACCTTGACTTCGAAGGCGACTTGATTAGCCAGTCGTCCAGGTAGAGCCAGACTCTTATTTTCGATAGGTGAAGCCATTTCGCCACATCCGCATGAGGAAAGTAAAAACCATCGGCGCCGTACTCAGACCGAAGCACAGAGCCCTGAACTGGAAGACCTGCCCTTTTAAGACGAACCTCAGGAACTTCCTTGATTGGGGATGGATCGGGACGTGGAAATAAGCGTCTTGAAGGTCAATGACACCATCCAATCCCCTGGTCTCAAGGCCCCTAGCACAGAACTGAGAAGTTTTCCATCCTGAATTTTTCTTTTCTTTACAAAAATGTTCAGGTCTGCTGACGTCTAGGACAGGTCTCCATCCCCCAGACTGCTTCGGAACCAGGAATAACCTGTTGTAGAAGCCTGGGGAATCCAGCATCAGAACTTCCTCTACGGCCTTCTTTTCCAACATTTGATCTAGAAGGTCGAGTAAGATCTGTTGCTTCTCTGACTGGTATGCGGGCGACAGGTCTATCGGCTTCGTGCTCAAAAGGAGGCGCAGAGAGGAAAGGGATCTTGTATCCTCTCTCGATCACATCTAGGGTCCAGGTGTCCGCCCCTATCGTCCTCCATGCCTGAGCAAATAAGGTGGAGTCTCGCACCTACCAGGGGCCTGAAGGCAGAAACGTCAATGTTTTTTTTTCCCTTCGTTGGTGAAGAGATCTTACTCTGAAGGACCCCCTTCCTCTCGAGGAACCTCTAGAGGAAGGTGCTCCACGAAAGGGCTTAAATTTCTTCTTGGGTGCTGGAAGCTGTTGAAGTAGAAGCCTGAGGAGTAGGTCGTCTTGAAGATTGAGTCAAGAGGTCCCTTGTTGCTTTTTCTTGCAAATTTACCGACAGATCCTTAATCATGGACTGCGGAAATAGGTGCTAGAGAAGGGGGCGAATAATAACTCCGCTTTCTGAGCGGGAGAAACTGCTTTCGCCGTAAAGCTACAATAGAGAGCTCTCTTTTTTAGCAGACCTGTAGCAAAATGAGATGCTAACTCATCAGAGCCATCCCTTACTGCTCTATCCATACAAGCTAGTACACTCGAAAGCTCTTCCAGCGAAATTGAGTCTTGACTCCTCGATTGTACATCCAGAGCCCCGAGGCACCAATCTAAAAAGTTAAAACACTCTATCGTCTATATAACCCCTTGAGGTGATGATCCGTCTCCGTTCATTGTCCAGGAAACCTTAGCCGATGACAAATAAGACCTCCTTGGAGCGTCCACCAAATTGGCGAAATCTTCTTGAGAAGAAGACGGTGCTTTCAATCCTGCTTCTTCTCCTGTTTCGTACCAGATCCCGGCTCTCCCTTTCAGTCTAGATGGAGGAAGTGCAAAAGAAGTCTTCCCTTTAACCTTCCTTGAATCCATCCAATCCTGGACTCTCTTAAACGCTCTCTTCGCAGAGAGCGAAGTGGCCATCTTAACGAAGCCAGGGGCCTTCTGGCCTTCGATGAGCAAATTGTGAAGGTGGAGAGCAAGGAATTGGCGCTTGAAAATTATCTGGGAATAATTTCTTAAGTAAATCCGTCAACGTCTTATAGTCTGATCTGAGACGACGCATTTGGTTCGTCATCATCAGTAGGGCAGCGATCACTAGACGAATCCTTCTCTCGGTCATCAGCGCCTTTCAAAGATCGCGATGACTTCGACACTTTAACCTGAGAAACATCCTGACGTTTCGGACTCAACTGTTGATCGTCCTGGAAAGCGTCCCGATATGCAAGGCGCCGTGCGTTCTGAGAAGCGTCCTGCAGAGCGTCCTGATGTGAAGGACGCCGTGCGTCCTGAAGAGCGTCAGCTCGAGCGTCTTGCTGAGCGTCATGATGTGTAGGACGCCGTGCGTCCTGAACAGCGTCAGCTTGAGCGTCTTGATGTGTAGGACGCCGTGCGTCCTGAACAGCGTCAGTTGGAGCGTCTTGGCGAGCGATCCGCGCGTCTTGAAAAGCGTCTTCTCGAGTCTGGTAAGCGCTTCGTTGCTTAAGACGCCGAGCGTGATCATTAACATGCAAAGCTTGACGTTCCGATATTGATCCTTGCGCGTTCTCGGCCTTTTGACAAAGACGCTGGCCGCTTGTGCGACAACTCACGTCTCTGTCAAATTCGATCTCCTAGACGCCCTTTCATGAGGAACGTAATCACGTTCTCTAATGCGTCGGCTACTAGGAGGAGACTCAAAGGCCGAAAAACGCGGAGTAGGAGCCGGGGACTGCCTAGTTCTCTTAACAGGCAGCCACCTATCCTTCCTTCTATGACTAGTTTCTGCCTCCTTTCTCTCAAAAAAAGGAGGCTACTGTCTCTGCATTTCCCAAAGCATTTTCCTTGAAGGGGAAAGTTCTCGATCAGGAGAAGGACTCATCCTGTTCGAGGAAGATGGGCGAGGGGATGCCCTTTCCTTCAACTAGGAACAAGCTTAGAGCGACTTGGACGCTCGAAAGAGTCCTCCCCTGATGAAGTCTTGTTCCTTTTCTGTGGCGGAAAAAGCTTCAAAATCTTCAGGTGACGAATCTACATAACGATCAGAATGGACGTGAAGCGTCCTCTTCTCTGAAACCTCTCTTAAGAGGGCGACAAGGGCGACGGCCGCTTGTGCGACAACTTGCGCCCCTGCCGCTCTCCCCCTGAGAGGTCTTCCGAGCGTCCCAACCTCGGCGAGGAGAGGAAGTCTCGGAAGAAGAGAAGCACTCTTTAAGTATTCGTGCCCGTGCACGAACACCGGCAGCCTGAGATTCGTCCTCAGTTTCTGCCGAAGGGACGTCAGACCGGTCATTAGATCCCGTAACCCTCCTTCGGCTTTCGGCTTAGCCCTCTCCCTAAGGCCTGGGAGTCCGGCAGGGGCCTAGGCCTAGAGGCATTATGGGACCGATCTGACACCCCTTCCACTACACTAGATGCACTAACACTTTTATCACAATTCACATTTGACTGTAGGAGCAATCACTTTAGATTCCAAGGCGCGAATCGACTCCATGATCGTAAAATAATACGCTTCCTTTCTGCAGACACTTCCTGATTTGTTCGGAGGCAAATACAACAGCTCCGGTTGAAATTACATCTACAGGAGGATTTAATGGAGATACAATTCTACCTTGACTTCTACTCACAGAAGCACTCCTAGAGGAAGACCTCCTGATTCTATCACGCTCAAGCTTTTTCACGTAAGAATCATATGCCTTCCATTCAATTTCAGTCAATTGCTCACACTCGATGCATCTATCATTCAAACATACATACATGACCATGACATTTCGAGCACACTGAATGAGGGTCTACCGAAGCTTTCGGCAACCTCACCTTACATTCATGCACCTTACACACCCTGAAGCTAGCAGAGCTAGATCCAGACATCGTAATCAAAGAAAAGTCAAAGCCAAATCCAAATCAAATCCACTATCACGTATGCCAAGCCAACAAGCCAAATCAAAACCAAAAGTCAATCAGAATACTCAAGTTAGCACAAGAAGTTTCAAAATCCTAAGCGGAGGCCTGTAAAATGACAATTTGTCCAAAATTGCATTTTTCCTAACTATACAAACCTGAGGTCCTTTTACAATAGGAAGGTAACTACTGGCAGCTGGATAGGTCGTAAGCTTTCGAACAAGGGGTTCAGTAGTTAAAACTGCTTGTCGACAGGCGCGCGCGCGCGACTGGGAGGTAAACAAATCACTTTTGCTTTTGGCCCAAGCAAAAACTGCAGAGTGAGGGGTGGCATGAGGTGGGGCTATGTGTAAAAGGACCTCACCTTCGGTTTGTATAAGTTATGGAAAAATGCAATTTTGGACAAATTGTCATTTGTTCCGACACGGCATACAAACCTTCGGTCCTTTTACAATAGGAAGACTCACTTCTTGGTGGGAGGAATCTGAGTCTTTTGTGAACAGACTGGTGTTCGCCCAACCCTGGAAGCCTCCCTGGTCGTAAGAGCGAGGGAGGGATCCAAGCCTCTGTCCGATTGATCGGGGTGTGCACCGCAGGATCAATGGTCAGACCTCTGGACCGAGTACTAAGAGAGAGGCAAGCGTATCTCTTCGTACCAGCAATGTAAGAACTTGTTCCTGTACAGGAGCAAAGATAAAGTCATGGGTTTGACTCTTGTAGGCATCCACTTCCCCCCCTTGTAGAAGGAAGTGGTGGATATTCCTGCTCCTATCCCTAGTGAAAGGGATAGGATGGGGCTCTGTCGAGTAGCTCACCGCATCTCTCCTTATCCAGCAAGGTGATGACCGTATCCCTCTACCCACAGGTAGAGGGGTAGAAAAAGATAGGAAGAGAAGCCAGTCACTTTCTCATTCACTATCTATTCTTACAGTCACACCAGGACTCGATGCTGTTCAGCCTGCTAGGGTCTGGGTTAGCTAGACGACGTGTTGAGCAGCCACCACGGGTCCTAAGGAAAACGATCCAAGGACCTGTGGGCAATATCCAAAAGGTAGAAGGAGGTGCCGGTGGTCTGGTTATACCAGACCCCTGCCTTCAATACCTGCGCCACGGAGAAGTTTCTTACGAAACGCCACGAGGGGCCAATACTTCTGACTTCGTGAGCTCTCGGACGGGACGTACGGATGTCGTCACTACCATCAGCCTCAATACGCCCTCCCTGATGACCTCACGCAGCCAGAACGAAAGAGTGTTCTTGGATACTTCTTTCTTGGTGACCCCGGTGTTAACGAAGAGGCGTCGACACTCAGGCCTGAGGTGTCGAGTTCTCTTCAGATAGCGCCGTAGCGTCCTCCCAGGACAAAGCAGCATCTCATCCGCATCATTATCGGCATGAAGTTCCCCTACTCTCTTCGCCGATGCCAGGGCCAGCAAGAAGAGGGTCTTGTGAGTTCCCTGGGTGGGCAAGACCTTTCGAAGCTCCTCCTAAGCAAGGAGATCTCGAACGAGTTCGAGATGTCCAATCCCCTCAGTTTCAGGACGAGCGCCAAGGCGGCTCTGTATCCTTTGACTGTGGGGACTGAGAGGAGCTTCTCTCGGCGAAGAAAAAACGAGGAAATCCGCCTACCTGCCTGAAGAGTGGCTCTGAGAGGAGATAGACCCCGTCTACGACACCAACCACAGAAGACGGCCGACTTCCCCTGGTATACAGCTGCAGATGGACTGACGGACTTTCCAGCCATCTCTGTTGCTGCGCTACGAAAAAAGCCTCTCGTTCGCAAGAGGATGGTGGATAACAGCCAGCCGTGAAGACGTAGGGACTGGGACTGCTCGGTGGTACCGCTCGACGTGTGGCTGGGCGAGAAGATCGTGCCAAGGGGGAATCTCTCTCGGTTCTCCTGCGAGAAGAGCCAGCAGGTCCGGATACCAAATGGCCTGTGGCCATTTGGGAGCCACCAGGATCATCCTGAGATTCGGGGTGGTGAACCAGTTGCTCGAACTGATCACCTTGCGAATCAGGCTGAACGGGGGAAGGCATAGGCGAAGAGGTTGTCCCACGGGTGTTGAAGAGCGTCCTCTGCAGCTGGCCCATGGGTCCGGCACGGCCGAGAAGAACACCTGGAGCTTCCTGTTGTGACCGGGTGGCGACAGATCCACGACTGGTCGCCCCCACAGGTCGAAGAGCCTTTCCGCCACGTCCTGGTGTAGAGACCATTCGGTCCCTATCACCTGATCCCGACGGCTGAGCGTGTCTGCTACTACATTCCTCTTCCCTGGAATGTAGCGTGCCGACAGCTCTATTGAGTGTGCCTTGGCCCACTCGTGCACCTGCTGAGTCAACTGGTTACAACGGGAGAACACTAGGCCCCCCTGTTTGTTGACGTAGGCCACCACCGTGGTGTTTGTCGAACATCAACACCACTGAGTGTCCCATCAGGGGGAAGCTGGTCCTGGAACTCTTGGAGAGCGAGGAACGCTGCCTTGAGTTCCAGTACATTGATGTGAAGGTGCTTGTCGTTCTCGTACCACACTCCTGAAGTCAGCAACTCCTCCAGGTGTGCGCCCCATCCCTTCGGTCGATGCGTCTGAGAGCAGCTGCATGTCCGGGGGGAGTGCGCGCAGAGGCAACTCCTCTTAAGAGGTTCCTGTCGTCCAGCCCACCAGGCTAGGTCCTGCCTCACCTCCTGTGTCAGTGACAACTGGAAAAGCTTGGGGGATCCGTCGCCTGTGACCAACTCTCCTTTAGTCCTCCACTGAAGAGACCGCAGGTGAAGACGCCCGTGAGGGACTGACTTCTCGAGTGACGACAGGTGGGTCCCGATCACGACTTTGCCATCGCTGAGCTACCTGTTCTGCCGAGACAGGTACTGGTTGGCTGCCTACCCATGAATCTGCTGATCCGCGAGTCTGCGGGGAAGACTCGCCCATGCTACCGTGTCGATCAGCATACCCAGGTACTTCATCCTCTGCTTGGGCTCGAGATCGGACTTTTCGAAGTTCGCAACGATCCCCAGATCGCGACAGAACTCGAGCAGTCGATCCCTGTCCTGTAGCAACTGCGAGCGGGAGCTCGCCAGGACCAACCAATCGTCCCGAGATACCTAATCAGACGTATCCCGTGCGAATGGGCCCAAGCAGGGACACCAGAGTGAACACTCGCGTGAACACCTGTGGTGGGGCGGTTGAGAGACCGAAGCAAAGTGGCCTGAACTGGTACACCGTCCCGTCGAGGATGAAGCTGAGGTACTTTCTGGAGGATGATGAATGGTATTTGGAAATACGCATCCTTCAAGTCCACTGAAAGCATGCAATCGTTCTCCCTGATAGAGTCGAGCACTGAGCGTGCCGTCTCCATCGTGAACCGGGTCTGGCCAACAAACGGTTCAGGGGAGAGAGATCTATCACCCGGCGCCAGCCTCCCGTAGACTTTTCCACCAGGAAGAGTCGACTGTAAAAGCCCCGGTGACTGATCCGTGACGATTTCTACAGCTCTCTTGCTCAGCATGGTCTTGATCTCCTGTCCTCAATGCTACGTCCTTCGATGCCCCTGGAACGTACGCCTGCTGTTGGACCGGGTTGGAGGTGAGGGGTGACCGAGATTCGAAGGGTAATAGATTCTCTCCCTCCCGAAGGACATCTACAATCCAGGTCTCGGCGCCGTAGCGCTGCCAAGTTGCCCAATGGCTGGCCAGGCACCCCCCCACTTCCGGCAGCAGGTGAGGGGGAACGCCGTCCCTAGCTTTTGTTTCCCCCCTTTCTTCGACTTCCTCCCAGAGCCTCCACGGGAGGAGGAGGGCTGGGTAGGAGGGCTGGTTACGGCTCCCCTTGCTAGAAGTCGAAGAAGACAGAGTCATCCCAGGGGCTTCGACGCAGCTACCGTCTTAGCCACCGAGGAAGCGCTAGCCGAGCCCTTAGACTTGGCCGCAGTCCAAGGCTGCCCAGACGCCTTCGAGACTGCCTGGTGAACCAGACGGTCACTGTCGTCAGTGCGCCGTCTGTCCACCGCAGCGTCCACCATCTCTCCTGGGAAGAGAGACGTGGAACTCCGTTTAAGGTCCGTTGCGAAGTCCCAACGCCGCTTCACGCCCGGCCGCCCTGGAAACCCGAGTAAGGACAGCGTCCCTTCGTCGGAGAACCAGGTTGGCCCACAGGTTCACCGTCTGGTGGGCAAGGAAGGAGATGGCTCTTCCCCCAGACTGGCAAAGTCTCCTGAAGGCCGAGTCATCTTCGGGAGAAATTCCCCCGGAGTTGGGCTGCGACCTTAGATACTGTGAGGGACCACAGATCTAGCCAGGAGACGGCCTGGAAAGCTGCCATGGCGGTAGATTCCAGGCCGAGTGCCTCTTGCTGCGAGAACCACAGGTTCTCGGACAGGAGCTGCTGCAGAGACACACCCGGAGTCAGCCTGGCTAACTCCGGGTTCACCTGTTTGGGCGGCATCGGGTCTTCAGATGGCACGTAAAAACGCCGCTGTCGCAGCAGAGGAGGTGGAAGCAGCTTGCTCGACCTGCCAGACTTGAGCGAACCGTCTTGTCCGGAGACAAGCGATTCAACCTGGTCCAGCACTGAGTCCGCAAGCTCAGAACGCGGCAAACCCACCGTCGGTCTGGGTTCCCTCTTCGGGCCCCAGAACGACTCGAGCCAGGACGTGGGCTCGGATGGTGGGAGCGGCGATGCTTCCGCGAGGTCGTTGTGCTGACGAATCAGCGCAATAACCTCGGCAAAGTTCCTCTGGATCTCAGGAGTGACTGCTTCCTGCGGAGTCGGACCGTCCAGTCCCTCAAACAGGAGCACCTCCCGAGACCCTCCTCCCTCAAGGAGAGGAACAGCGACAGACCCCTCTCGGTCTGCTCCAACCACCTGTGCGTACGACCTGGCTGGTCCGAGAACCGTGCCTGGTACGTGCGACGACGTGGTGGGATCCTGAGGGGCGCACCCCTCACGATCACTCCTCAATACCTCGCCCCTCCCGGTGTAACCCGAGGAGGTTGAAGGTATGGAAGAGGCAGACCTGACGCTCCCTCCTCGCTCGCTGGCAGAACCAGCGGCTTGGAAGACTGCAGGCGATCGCCAACCCGCGGTGGCGATCGAGCTGCAGACCTAGTCGAGCCGTCTCACTGTGGAGAACGGCTGGACCGAGAACAGCGGCTCCGGTCTCGTGTGTCAGAGGAGCTGGTGCTGGTCGCCGTACCCGATCGCTCTCTGTGAGAGTGACGGTCAGGTGACCGGCGAGCTCCACTGTCACGGTGAGATCGGTGCGTATCCTCACGGTGCGTCAGTTCGCTGGTACCAGCCGTGGCTGGTGCCGGCGAACGGGGGGAACCTCTTCCCAAGCCTCAAGCCCGTGGCCGGTCATGGACCGTCACGTCCGCCCACCCGGGTAACCAGCTGATCGCCGCGAGAGCGAGGAGCTGGTTGGTGGGAGAGGCGCGTAAAGCGGCTGTCAACAGTCTTCCGCTCCGTGCCGTGAACCTGACGCTGAGCGGACTCAGAGGTCTGGTTCTTGGCTGCACGGCCGCTGTTAGGCGACCGTACACTCGGTACCTCTCGCGAACGAGAGGCCGAGACGGACCCTGCTGCTGTGGCCGAACCACTGACAGCAGGTGAGGAAGTGCCGGTGTTAGCCGGCACTCCTCTGGTCCCCGTAGTCTTCTTCCTTGCGGAAGGAGAGACGGGTCCTGCCCCCGAAGGAGCAGGGTGACCAGCGGAAGAACCCCCCGTCTCACCAGAGCGAGACGGGCCCTTAGAAATTCCCGAAGGAGACTTCTTAGGGGGGGGGAGGCGACCTTCTTCTTCTTCGGCGGGGAGCCTTAGTTAAAGAAGAAGGGGAGAGGCGGCAGACGACGACGACGACGAAGAAGACGATGAAGACGACGACGACACCTTCCTCCTCTTCTTCTTCTTCTTCGTCAACCTTCTCAGGACCGACGTCAGATCTGTCATCAGAGCGGAGCCGGGGCTGCTGTTGCCGAAGCAACAGGGGCCCGGACGCACCTGTCCGAACAGATCAGCATCGGGAGCAGCGGCGCCAGGAACAGGAACAACATCAGCAGGTGCAGGCATCACAGGAACGGCAGCAGAGACAGCAGGAGCAGGTACAGGAACGGCAGCCGTGGTCAACGTCACGTCCATGGACAGCGGCTGGGCAGGTACGGCAGGTACGGCAGACTGTGTAGGCGGTCCAGATGGGCGGACCAGCGGCACAGACATCCTAGGTACCGGTGGGAGGTCCAGGGGCGAGCTCTTCGGGCACACGAAGTCGGTCGCTGGCAGCACGGCAAACCCCAGGCGGCGGCATCACACTCCCCCGAGTTACGGCGACTGGCCCCTGCACGATGTAGTGGGTGTCACAGAGACCGCGTGCTGGGTTGTACACCAGGTGAGGAGGTGAAGCGTAGCCGGTGTTGTAAGGGTCGTGGTGGTGGTCGTGACCGTTGCATGGGTGACCGCCACGAAGCCAGCGAGATGGTAGAGCAGCCCCTGGACACTCGGCACGCCCTGCAGCCCCAACGATGCCCACACCTGTCCGAGGTCATCCTTCGCGGCAACCGCACCTGAGGAGGCAAAAGTAGTGGGTGATTAGGGGGATCCTCTACCCGCTCGCGCGAGGACGAACGGATCGAGGACCCAGAGTACAACTCGACGTCAGGGGTATCCAGCGCCCTCCTCCACACTCGACAAGTCAGGAGAAGAGAAGGACCTAGAAACCCCCCCCGAAGGGGAAGGCGCGAGACGTGGAAGTTGAGCGGGCGGTAGGAAAGAAGACGAAGTGTCCGTCACCAAAGGAGTAGCGGGAGAGCTTTCGACGACTCCTTTGCAGGCCATTCGCTTCTTCCTGCCCTCATACAAAGTCCACTGCGCCCTCCGACCATTATTGCACACATCACAAGGCTCGGCTCGGGTGCATTCGCGCCCCCGACACCGAGCACACAAAATATGACAATTTGTCTAAAATTGCATTTTTCCTAACTATACAAACCTGAGGTCCTTTTACAATAGGAAGGTACTAGCGGCAGCTGGATAGGTCGTAAGCTTTCGAACAAGGGGTTCGGTAGTTAACTGCTTGTCCGACAGGCGCGCGCGCGCGACTGGGAGGTAAACAAATCACTTTTGCTTTTGGCCCAAGCAAAAACTGCAGAGTGAGGGGTGGCATGAGGTGGGGCTATGTGTAAAAGGACCTCAGGTTTGTATAGTTAGGAAAAATGCAATTTTAGACAAATTGTCATTTGTTCCGACACGGGCATACAACTTCGGTCCTTTTACAATAGGAAGACTCACTTCTTGGTGGGTGGAATCTGAGTCTTTTGTGAACAGACTGGTGTTCGCCCAACCTTGGAAGCCTCCCTGGTCGTAAGAGCGAGGGAGGGATCCAAGCCTCTGTCCGATTGATCGGGGTGTGCACCGCAGGATCAATGGTCAGACCTCTGGACCGAGTACTAAGAGAGAGCAAGCGTATCTCTTCGTTACCAGCAATGTAAGAACTTGTTCATGTACAGGAGCAAAGATAAAGTCATGGTTTTGACTCTTGTAGGCATCCACCTCCCCCCTTGTAGAAGGAAGTGGTGGATATTCTGCTCCCATCCCTCGTGAAAAGGGATAGGATGGGGCTCTGTCATATAGCTCACCGGCATCTCGTCCTTATCCAGCAGGGTGATGACCGTATCCCTCTACCCACAGGTAGAGGGGTAGAAAAAGATAGAAAGAGAAGCCAGTCACTTTCTCATTCCCTATCTATTCATACAGTCACACCAGGACTCGATGCTGTTCAGCCTGCTAGGGTCTGGGTTAGCTAGACGACGTGTTGAGCAGCCACCACGGGTCCTAAGGAAACCGATCCAAGGACCTATGGGCAATATCCAAGAGGTATAAGGAAGTTGCCGGTGGTCTGGTTGTACCAGACCCCTGCCTTCCATACCTGCGCCACGGAGAAGTTCTTACGAAACGCCAACGAGGGGCCAATACTTCTGACTTCGTGAGTTCTCGGACGGGACGTTACGGATGTCGTCACTACCATCAGCCTCATACGCCCTCCTGAAGACCTCACGCAGCCAGGACGAAAGAGTGTTCTTGATACTTCTTTCTTGGTGACCCCGTTGCTAACGAAGAGGCGTCGACACTCAGGCCCGAGGTGTCGAGTTCTCTTCAGATAGCGCCGTAGCGTCCTCCCAGGACAAAGCAGCATCTCATCCACATCATTATCTGCATGACGTTCCCGTACTCTCTTCGCCGATGCCAGGTCCAGCAAGAAGAGGGTCATTTGAGTTCCCTGGGTTGGCAAGACCTTTGGAAGCTGCTCCTAAGCAAGGAGATCTCGAACGAGTTCGAGATGTCCAATCCCGTCAGTTTCAGGACGAGCGTCAAGGTGGCTCTGTATCCTTTGACTGTGGGAACTTAGAGGAGCTTCTCTCGGCGAAGAAAAACGAGGAAATCCGCTACCTGCTGAAGAGTGGCTCTGAGAGGAGATAGGCCCCGTCTACGACACCAACCACCGAAGACGGCCGACTTCCCCTGGTACACAGCTGCAGAGGACTGACGGACGTTTCCAGCCATCTCTGTTGCTGCGCAACGAAAAAAGCTTCTCGTTCGCAAGAGAAGGTGGATAACAGCCAGCCGTGAAGTGAAGAACGTAGGGACTGGACTGCTCGGTGGGTACCGCGATCGACGTGTGGCTGGGCGAGAAGGTTGTGCCAATGGGGAATCTCTCTCGGTTCTCTTACGAGAAGAGCCAGCAGGTCCGGATACCAAATGGCCTGTGGCCATTTGGAAGCCATCAGGATCATCCTGAGATTCGGGATGACCAGTGCTCGACTGATCACCTTGCGAATCAGGCTGAACGGGGGAAAGGCATAGGCGAAGAGGTTGTCCCACGGGTGTTGAAGAGCGTCCTCTGCAGCTGCCCCTGGATCCGGCACGGCCGAGAAGAACACCTGGAGCTTCCTGTTGTGCCGGATGGCGAACAGATCCTCGACTGGTCGCCCCCACAGGTCGAAAGAGCCTTTCCGCCACGTCCTGGTGTAAGGAGACATTCGGTCCTTATCACCTGATCCCGACGGCTGAGCGTGTCTGCTACTACATTCCTTCCCTGGAATGTAGCGTGCCGACAGCTCTCATGAGTGTGCCTCGGCCCACTCGTGCACCTGCCGAGTCAACTGATACAACGGGAGAGACACTAGGCCCCCCCTGTTTGTTGACGTAAGCCACCACGTGGTGTGTCGTACATCAACACCACTGAGTGTCCCATCAAGCGGTCCTGGAACTCTTGGAGAGCGAGGAACGCTGCCTTGAGTTCCAGTACATTGATGTGAAGGTGCTTGTCGTTCTCGTACCACACTCCTGAAGTCCGCAACTCTTCCAGGTGTGCGCCCCATCCCTCGGTCGATGCGTCTGAGAGCAGCTGCATGTCCGGGGGGAGAATGCGCGGAGGCATCCTCCTAACTTAAGGGGTTCCTGTCGTCCAGTCACCTGGCTAGGTCCTGCCTCACCTCCTGTGTCAGTGACCATGGAAAGCTTGGGGGATCCGTCGCCTGTGACCAACTCTCCTTTAGTCTCCCTGAAGAGACCGCAGGTGAAGACGCCCGTTAGGGACTGGCTTCCCGAGTGACGACAGGTGTCCGATCACGACTTGCCATTGCTGAGCTACCTGTTCCTGCCGAGACAGGAACTGGTTGGCTGCCTCCCTGAATCTGCTGATCCGCGAGTCTGCGGGGAAGACTCGTCCTGCTACCGTGTCGATCAGCATACCCAGGTACTTCATCCTCTGCTTGTGCTCGAGATCGGACTTTTCGAAGTTCAGAACGATCCCCAGATCGCGACAGAACTCGAGCAGTCGATCCCTGTCCTGTAGCAACTGCGAGCGGTAGCTCGCCAGGACTAACCAATCGTCGAGATACCCCATCAGACATATCCCGTGCGAATGGCCCCAAGCAGACACCAGAGTGAACACTTGCGTGAACACCTGTGGGGCGGTTGAGAGACCGAGGCAACGTGGCCTGAGCTGGTACACCGTCCCGTCGAGGATGAAGCGGAGGTACTTTCTGAAGGACTGATGAATGGGTATTTGTAGATACGCATCCTTCAAGTCCACTGAAAGCATGAAATCGTTCTCCCTGATAGAGTCGAGCACTGAGCGTGCCGTCTCCATCGTGAACCGGGTCTGGCGAACCAACCGGTTCGGGGGAGAGAGATCTATCACTGGGCGCCAGCCTGTCGTAGACTTTTCCACCAGGAAGAGTCGGCTGTAAAAGCCCGGTGACTGATCCGTGCCGATTTCTACAGTTCTCTTGCTCAGCATGGTCTTGATCTCCTGTCTCAATGCTACGTCCTTCGATGCCCCTGGAACGTACGCCTGCTGTTGGACCGGGTTGGAGGTGAGGGGTGACCGAGATTCGAAGGTTAATAGATCTGCCTCCCGAAGGACATCCACAATCCAGGTCTCGGCGCCGTGGCGCTGCCAAGTTGCCCAATGGCTGGCCAGGCACCCCCCCACTTCCGGCAGCAGGTGAGGGGGAACGCCGTCCTTCCACTGTGAACGTCGTCTGGTTGGGGCTGATCGAGACCTGACAGGAGAGAGCCGATACCGCTCCGACTCATTCCAGTCCTCGTCGAGGTCGAAACCTCAGGAGGACCGAAGGGGTATATAAATACGATGTCCGAAGACACGTAAGTTAAGAAGAGAAACGCCTTCGTCGCAGTAGAGGAGGTGAAGGAGCTTGTTCGACCGTCCAGAACCGAGAGAGCCTTCTTGTCCGGAGACGAGAGACTACCTGGCTCAACCCAGTCGGCAAGCTCCGATCGCGGCAGACCCACCGTCGTTTGATTTGGATCCCTCGGGCCCCAAAACGACTCGAGCCGAGACGTGGCTCTGATGGTGGGAGCGGCGATCCTTCCCCGCGGTCATTGTGCTGACGAATCAGCGCCGTAACCTCGGCAAAGCTCCTCTGGATCTCGGAAGTCACAGCATCTTGCAGAGTGGGACCGTTAAGCCCTTCGAACAAGAGCATATTCCGAGAACCTTCCTCCTAAGAAGGGGGAACAGCGACAGCCCTCTCGGTCTTCCCCCATCCACTGCGCATACGTCCTCCTGGCCAGTCCAAGAACCGTGCCTGGCACGTAGGGCGCTGTGGTGGGATCATGAGGGGCGCACCCCTCACGATCACTCCTCAATACAGTAATACCTTGGGTTACGAATTTAATCCGTTCCAGAAACCTGCTTCGTAACCTAAAAAATTCGTAACCTAAATGGATTTTCCCATAAGAATGTTATAAAAAGCAAATAATGCGTTCCACCCGACCATGAATGACCATTTCAATTCATATTTTTCCATTTATTTTTTTTCACTAAGGTTGAAAATTCGTGTAGGAATTACATAAAATTATAAAATTGAAGAATGAAATTAAATATAAACACTAGATTTAATATGCATGCACAGTAAAACCTGAACTTTACCTTTGGCGAGTGTGGCTGCTGGCTTGACGGAGACGGGAGGAGGGGAAGGGTGAGGAGGAGAGGGTTAGGGCTTGGGGGGGAAATCTCCCTCCGTGAACACTTCTGGAAGACTTTCTGGTTCTTTCTCTAGAGAGCACCGTTCATACAATCACTAATTTTACGCTTACGCGACACTGTGTCGTCTTCACAATTTTGAAAAAATATTTTCTTTTTTCTATGGAGGGCTTGCTTTTTGCTGTTCTTTAAAATTTTATAGAAATGACCCACCCACCCCATTATCGATAAACAAATTTGTTGCACGCCCTGACGCAGCCTTATTCGGGTGATTTTTCTCGATAAAACTTTTAACAATTTCCCAGTGTTATTTCAAAAAATCCATTGATCTCGCTCGAAAGGAAGCGACTGTGCAGCGTCTTCCCCATCCTACTCAAGATGAGATCTCCTCCGTTACCTGTCTCTGTGCCCTCCTTGTGTAGCTCCAACAGCTCGTCGGTCGTCAGCTGCTGCCATGCTCCAGTCAGGAGGTCCTCGATGTCGTCCGTTGTCAACCTCCAGCCCTAAGGGACATGCCCAAGGATGCCCAAGGATACAATCTCGTCTTCAACTGCCCCCTTCTCGACGGTTTCGAACCCCTCAAAATCTCGTTCAGCAAACGCAGTCGGCCACAGTTTCTTCCATGCAGAATTGAGGGTTCTCCTGGTGATTCCCTGCCAGGCTTTGTCAATCAGATTGAGGCAGTTTGTAAACAGAGTAGTGATCCTTCCAAAACTCTCTGAGGGTAAGGTTGGTGCCTTCCGCATCTCAAAGCAGCGCTGGAACATAGCCTTCGTATACAATTTCTTGAAATTGGCGATAACTTGCTGGTCCATGGGCTGGAGTATTGGAGTGGTGTTGGCGGGCAAGAAACTTGACTTTAATGAACTTGAATTCGTCCAGTAAGTCCTCTTCAACGGATGGAGGATGGGCAGGAGCATTGTCCATAACAAAGTAAGGCTTTGAGTGGGGGGGAGTCCTCTCCCGGAGATACTTCTTCACCTCGGGGACCAAAAACCTCGTTCATCCACTCGACGTAACAAAGATCCTTGTCACCCAAGCCTTTGTATTAGATCGACACATAACATGCAACAGCTTCTTCTGCACGTTGTTTTTCTTAAAGGCGCGTGGATTTTCCGAGTGATACACGAGGAGAGGCTTAACCTTGCAATCCCGCTTGCATTAGCACAAAACAGTAGGGTTAGACGGTCTTTCATGGGCTTGTGAACCGGGAAGTGCCTTCTCTTCTGCCGTAATGAACGTCCTCCTGGGCATCTTCTTCCAGAATAACCCTGTCTCGTCGCAATTGAAGACTTGTTGGGGGAGGTATTTCTCGGAATCCACGAGCCTTTTAAACTCTTTTACGTAAGCTCTGCCGCCTTCGTATCTGAGCTTGCAGCCTCACCATGGCGAACAACACTGTGGATGCCAGTCCTTCTCTTATTTAAAATTCTCGAACCAGCCACGGCTCGCCTAAAACGTCTTTTTCACTGTCTGCTGATGTGCCTGGCTCATTTTTACTCAAATCTTCGTAGATCTTACGAGCCTTTTCGCAAATGATGCTCTCACTTATGGAATCTCCTGCCAGCTGCTTCTCGTTTATCCAAACCATGAGCAAATTTTCTACATCATCGAGAATATAAGGCCGTTGTTTCGTCAATACTGTGACACCTTTTGATGCTTTACTGGCTTTAATTTCTTCTTTTTTCTTCAAAATAGTGCAGATCGTTGATTGCGACCGCTTGAAGAATGCTGCAATGTCTTTCACGCTGCTCGCCTTTATCATGCATTTGGATAATTTCCTTCTTCATTTCGACTGTAATCATCTCCTTCTTTCTTATGCTTTCCTTCTTGCTGCTTGCCTTCGTCATCTTGGAGCCATTGTCTTTAGTATTTGGGTAATAGTAATATAAGCACTATCACGGAAACACAACACGTGCGCAAATCACTAAAAACAAATTTTGAGAGCGTTATCACGGACAGATGCATTTCAATCTTAACACCAGCGAGATAGTGAAAGAGTTATGGTTTAAAACGGGTTCAAGGGATGCGTTGGGAGGAATCACTGACCCTCGTTAAGTTTGGCCGAAAAAAAATGCGTTCGCCAGCGAGATAGTGAAAGAGTTATGGTTTTTTCAAAAACGGGTTCAGGGGATGCCGTGGGATGGAAGTCAACGGGTACCCTCGTTAAGTTTTGGCCGAAAAAATGCGTTCGTAGATCCCACGCTCATCCGATGTCGATGTAAACAAAGCAGGCGGCCTCAAATGATAGAAATTCGCGCATTCGTATTCCAAGTGAAATTCGTATTCCAGAATGAGGGCGTCACTTCGTAAGTTAAAAAATTCGTATACTAATCGGTTCGTAACCCAAAGTATTACTGTACCTCGCTCCTCCCGGTGTAACCCGAGGAGGTTGAAGGTACGGGAGAGGCAGACCTGACGCTCCCTCTTTGCTCGCTGGCAGAACCAGCAGGCTTTGAGGGCTGCAGGCGATCGTCAACCCGCGGTGGCGATCGAGCTGCAGGCCTGGTCGAACCGTCTCGCTGTGGAGAACGGCTGGGACTGAGCACAGCGGCCCCCGATCTCGAGTGTCAGAAGCAGCTGGTGCTGGTTGCCGTACCCGGTCGCTTTTCTGTGAGAGCGACGGGTCAGGCGACCTGCAGGCTCCACTGTACACAGAGACCGGTGCATTGTCCTCACGGCACGTCACGTCGCTGGTTCCAGCCGTGGCTGGCACCGGCGAAAGGGAAAGGAGACCTCTTCCCAGCCTCAGCCCCTGTTGGGTCGGTCGTGGACCGTCCACGTCCCCGGGTAGCCAGCTGTTCACCGCGGGAGAGTGAGAGCTGGCTGGTGAGAGTCGCATGAGCGGCTGTCACCAGTCTTCCGCCCCGTGCCGTGAAACCTGACACTGAGCGACTCAGAGGTCTGGTTCCTGGCTGCACGGTCGCTGGTAGGCGACCGTACACTCGGTACCTCCCGCGAACGAGAGGCCGAGACGGACCCTGATGCAGTGGCAGAACCACTGACACCAGGCGAGGAAGTACCGGTTTTAGCCGGTACCCCTCTGGTCCCCGTAGTCTTCTTCCTTGCGGAAGAAGAGACGGGCCCCGCTCCCGAAGGAGCAGGAGGACCAGCGGAAGGAACCCTCCCGTCCCACCGAGGTGAGACGGGTCCCGAGAAGCTCCCGAGGAAGCTTCTTAGGAGGGAGGAGGCAACCTTCTTCTTCCTCGGCTGTAAAGCCTTAGAAGTCGAAGGGGAAGAGGCGGCGGCCGACGACGATGAAGAAGATGAAGACGACGACCACGACACCTTCCTCCTCTTCTTCGTCAGCTTCCTCAGGACAGACGTAAGATCTGGCTATCCAGGGCGGAGCCGGGCTGCTGTAGCCGAAGCCACAGGGCCCGGAACCGCACCTGTACAGACAAAGACCAAAGTCTGGGGTAGTACCACCACGAACAGGGACGACATCAGCAGGTATGGGCATCTCAGGAACAGCAGGCACGGCCAGCACAGCATCGGTAGGGACAGCCAGCGCAGCAACGGCAGGGACAGTCAGCGCAGCAACGGCATCAGCCCAGAATCGGCAGGTACGGCAGGCAGCACCGGAAACACAGGAAGTGGAGCAGCAGTCAGCAACATCCTGGTACCGGCGGCAGGTCCAGGGGCGCGCTCTAGGGCAGCGGAAGTGTGGTCGCTGCAGCGCGGCAACCACGAGCGGAGGCGGCACGCCCCCCTCTCGGTACGGCGAACGGCACTTCACAGCGGCTGTAGGCAAGACTGTTACCACGTGAGGCGAGTACACCAGGTGAGGAGGGACGTCGTCACCTGGTTGCGTGGTCACCACTCCATGGGTGACCGCAGTAGGCCCAGACATAGAACCGCAGCCCCTGGACACCAGCACGCCCTGCAATTGGAAGGACGCCCATACCTCACCAAGGTCCACCCTCGTGGCAGTAGCACCTGCGGAAATAATAGTAGTATCGATTAATGGGGGGGTAAGTCCCTCGCGCGGGGGGTTGATCCCTCCCGAACGAGTGGAAGACCCCTAATACAATTGTACATCGTGGGCAACCGAGCGCCCCTCCCCCGCGCTCGACGGATCGGGCGAGGAGAAGAACGCCGATAACCTCCCCCCCCCCAAGGGAAGAGCCATCTGTGGGAACTGAGCGGGGGGGGGTCTCGTTCCCCCACCCCCACCCCGCACAGCACCCATGTACCCAACAACAATATAAGAGCCCGAGAGCAATCGTGCCATCGGCCCGCAATGCAAGGGCATAAGGATCAATTCCCTGACTGAGCGGAACTTGAACCAAATAAAAATATTGATGCAATCAATAATAAGGAAACAAACCGAAAATAAAAATGCATCTTGCAAAACGATTCACTTCACAATGAATAAGGGCTCGGATCGAGCGCATTTGCGCCCTCGGTACGAGCGCAAGGGTGAAAGGTTCATTCCTTACCTTTATGGATCAAGGTTTCTGGAAACCTTGATCCATAATGAATTGATGCAATCAACAAATATATGAAAATGAAAAGACTACTGCGCTTGCGATTTCACTTCATACAAATAAAAAGGGGAAGAATCAATTCCCGTGAATAGCGGAAACATTGATCCCAGTCAAACAATGCAATCTCAATAAAAAATGAAAATGAAAAAGAACTGCACTTGCGATTTCACTTCATTCAAAATAAAAAGGGGGTGGGGGGAAGGATCAATTTCCGGGTAAGCTCGGAAACTGATCCAAAATGAGTATTGCTACAATAAAAATAATATATGAAAATGAAAAAGAATACTGTACTTGCGATTCCACTTTCATACTGAATAAGTTTCCGTGCCGAGCGCATTCGTTCGGCAACGGGCATACAGGTCAAAAAAATATAAATGAAAAGAGCACTTACTTACGATTTTCATCTACACCATTTCCAACCCAATATACGCTCGGAGCGAGCGCTCCCGCCCTCACACCGAGCATACACAATACGAGGATCATTCTGGGAAAATGAATTCCCGCACTTACGCCCTTCAGTTCCCGGCACTCGGGTTACTCGGTAGGGCGTGGTGAACCAAGATCCTTTAATTCACAAATTGAATTCAATGAAATGATTGTACTTACAATTCAGTTTCACTAGATACATAGAAAAGAAAAAACACAATCATGCGAAAGCAAACGACGATGAAGCGGGCAGACGAGCGATGATTACACGTCCACACGCCAGCAGGCCGAAAGCAAAAGTGATTTGTTTACCTCCCAGTCGCGCGCGCGCGCCTGTCGGACAAGCAGTTAGTTAACTACCGAACCCCTTGTTCGAAAGCTTACGACCTATCCAGCTGCCGCTAGTAGCCTTCCTATTGTAAAAGGGGGACCGAAGGTTTTTGTATGCCGTGTCGGAACAAATGAGGGTTCTATCTCCGGGAAAGAGCGGAACTTCCCGCATTTACGCCCTTCGGTACCCGGGCATAGTCTCCGTGGGGTAGCGAGGCGAGGAGATTCCATCATTAATAAATTGCAGTTCAATTCATATGAAAAGAGAGAAATGATTGTACTTACAATGAATTCTTTCATACACAAACACAACCATATACTTCAGAAAGCAAACGACGAGAAGCGGGCAGAGAGCGTCGAACACACACGTCCACTCGCTGTGAGGCCGAAAGCAAAAGTGGTTTGTTTACCTCCCAGTCGCGCGCGCGCGCCTGTCGGACAAGCAGTTAACTACCGAACCCCTTGTTCGAAAGCTTACGACCTATCCAGCTGCCGCTAGTACCTTCCTATTGTAAAAGGACCGAAGGTTTGTATGCCGTGTCGGAACAACAGTTGTTTACCGACCGGCGACAGAGAAAAATCTGAATAGAAAATGGGAATGATTCCTGATATCCGCCTCCCAGCGGCGGGAATGGGTACTAACCACCTGGCCGCCCACTGAGTGTGCCGGGAGTTTTGAAATTCTGTCGGACGTCGGAGAATACAGCTATATATATATCTGACAGGTAAGTTTCATGAACAAAATTACTTTTGTTCCGACTAAGTACAAACCGTCGGGGTCTCAACAAAGGAGACTCGAACTGAGGATGGGAAGGTGAGTGACCTGAATGCCCCCTTTGAAGAGCCGCCAATAACTTCACACGACCTGATGTTAACCCAGATCCCCTACTCCTCATGACACTTTACACGGTAAGGATTCAATAGGGGAGAACCCAAGGGGCTTCCGGCTGTTGTCCTAACCTATGGTACTAATACTCACTCAGAGAGCTGTTCCTGAAGGATTCTTAGCCATCATTCTACTCTCCAGGTAAGTCAGTAGTGGCCAAGTCGTGTCATGGACAGTACAGTCATACAAGTAGGATACTTTACCAGGAAACTCACGCATACCCTTACATTCGGCCAGACTTAGGCGGGAATTGCTGGGAGTGTGTGTGTGTATTTCCAAATTGAGGTACGCAGTGCGGTGACCAATGCCTAGAGGATCTCTTGGGCTGCGACAATGGCCCAGAGAGAACACCTCTAGAGATTTGAATGTAACTTCTCGTAGGTAGAAGGAGGTGAAGGTGGTTTGACTCTTCCAGGTGCCTGCTCTCAATACCTGACCACTGAGAGGTTCTTCCTGAAGAGCATAGAGGAGCCTATGCCCCTAACTTCGTGAGCTGTCACCTTTGGCATTTGTACTTCCTTGTTTTTCGTAGGCCCTTCTTATAACTTGTCTGATCCAGAAGGAGATGGTATTCTTAGACCCCTCTTTCGGGATGCTTGCCCATGGCCACGAACAGCCGTTTGATAGCCGGTCTGAACTGTCTCGTCCTCTTGAGGTAGGCTTCATGGCTCTGACGGGCATAGAATCAGTTCCTCTTTGTCAAAGCCGGTAAAAATCCCCCAAGGAAGGAATGGTAAAAGAGGAAAACATCTCCTCTGGCTTGTATGGGTCTTGAGTCTTGGCTACAAAGCCAGGGACAAACGAGAACCCCATCTCCTCCAACGCTGGAGTGTGACACTTCGTTTAGGACAGCGCGTGTAGTTCGCGACCCTCTTGCGAGATGCCAGGGCTAAGAGGAAAAGGGTCTTCAAGGTGAGGTTCTTCAAGGAAGCTGAATGTAAGGGCTCATAGGGAGGACCTCTCAAGGATTCCAGAACTAAGGCCACATCCAGTGGGGAGTCCGTAGGCTCTCTCGGGGGACAGGTCTTCCTAAGTGCTTGAAGAGCAACAAAATTTCTGAGATGCAGCGAGGTCCATGCCTTTCAAACGCGAATACTTGATTTAAAGCCGCTCTATACTCCACTGCCGATATGGATAGTCGTTTATCCTTCCTGAGGTGGTGGAAAAAAACTCGCTAGTTGAGGGATGGTGCCTCGTCTGGGGCAATGCCTTTATCTTGACACCAGTCTTGAAACAGTCGCCACTTTCCCTGGTACAATCTGCCTGAGGATGGTTTCACAGGATTGGCCATGGCCTCAGCTAACTGCCTGGGAAAACCTCTACCACGGAGGATTTTGATGACAGTCTGAACCCGTGTAAGCGGAGGGCCGACGGATTTGGGTGTAGGCATCCGTTGTTGGGTTGGGGGGGCGAGGAGATCTAATCTGTCTGGTAGGCTTACCGGTTCCTCTAACTGGAGATCCAGGCACTTCTGGGAACCAGGGGGCTTCCGGCCACCAAGGAGCTACTAAGGTTACTCGTAGGTCATGTGAGTAGCGAATCTTCTGAAGGATCTTCTGGAGGAGGGGGGGGGGCGGGGGAACGGCAGGAAGGCGTAGCGTCCAGGTCTTCCAATCTTGTAGGAGGGCATCCTCTCCCGCTGCCTGAGGGTCTGGAGTGAAGAACACTGGCAGTTTTCTGTTCCATGCGGTGGCAAAGAGGTCTATCGACGGAGAGCCCCACCTCTTTATCAGGCCATCTGCTACTTCTTGATGGAGGGACCATTCTGTGTTGATTATCTGTCCCTCCCCCTGCTCAGATGGTCGCCCCCAAACCCATTTTTCTTGCTGGAATATTCAATGTCCCTCCTGCTCAGATGGTCCGCCCAAACATTTTCTTGCCCTGGAATATTCCAAATGCAGTAGTACTACCAGTCCTGGATGTATGGCTCGGTCCACATGGGCACTGACCAGAACAGAGGAGAAAAGGTTGGATGCTTTTGAGATGAAGCTGCTGAGAAGAATACTTGGCATTAAATGGGATGATTATGTTAGAAATGAAGACATCAGGGTGAGATTGAGGCAAAGGCCAGTCAGTACCAGGTTGAAGAGGGGAAGGCTGAAATGGTTTGGACATGTTGAGAGGATGGAAGAGAATAGAGACCCCAGGAGAGCACTGAGAGCAGTACAAATAGGAAGAAGGACCGCTGGGTAGACCAAGAACGAGGTGGATAGACATAATTGTCAGGGATCTTGAGGATGAAATCCAAAACTTAGAGGAAGCGAGGGAAATGGCTCGGGATAGAGACAGATGGAGAGAAACTGTATCAGCCTTATGCCACTGGCCAGTGGCGGGAAGATAAATCTAAATCTAATATATCTTGCCTTGAGGGTGATGTCCATTTCCTCTGCTAACTCCTGGATTTGTACTGCCAGGCGACAGAGATCCAGTGAGACTGTGCCCCCCTGTTTGTTTAGATATGCCACCACCGTGGAGTTGTCTGACATTAGGCCCACCGATTTCCCTTGGAGTTGAGACAGGAAGTGCGAAGGAGAGGAAGACTGCCTTCAATTCCAAGACATTGATGTGAGCTGCTTTCTCTTCTTCCGACCACAGGCCGCTCACTTCTTCCTCCGTCAGGTCGCGCCCCCCACCCTTCTTTTGATGCATCCGTGAAGAGAAGAATCTCTGGGGTTTCTTGGACTGAGAGAGATGCCCCCTTGGAGGTGGGAAGGAACCATCCACCACTCCAGGGACTTCCTTACTTCTTGGGAGGGAGAGAAGAATTTTGCTGTTGTGGGGTCCCCTTCCTGAGGAGACCATTGTTTCTTGAACAGCCACTGAAGTGGCCTCATACGCCTTCTGCTGTGAGGCACTAGTCTCTCTATTGAGGCCATGTGTCCTAAGATGGACTGGCAGAGTTTGGCCGTGGGAGGGCTGGGCCCCAAAAGCTCTTCCGCAACTTGAGGTATACTAGGCCGGAGACCCGGTTCTCCGAGGGGAATGCCTTCATGAGGGATGAATTACTAGGTGGATCATTCCGTTCCTGAGGTACCACCATCTTTATTTGTCTGGGACGTGAAATCCGACTTCGTTCGACATTCACCACCAAACTCCCAGTTCCCTGACACGAATGACAAAACTAGCTGAAGGTGATCCGCACACTGCGCAGCCGTCTCGGCTAAGATGAGCCAAATCGTCCAGGTAGCGAGGAGACGGGATGCCTCTTGCGTGTGCCCAAACTGACACTATCTTGAAGACCCTGGTGAACACCTGTGTGGGGGCTGTGGCGAGGCCGAAGCACAGGCAGGTGAACTGCAGTCTTTCCCTTGCTGACAATCCTGAGGAATTTTCGGACGAGAGGTGAACAGGGACTTGGAAGTAGGCATCTTGAAGGTCTATTGAGGCCATGAAGTCTCCCTCCCTGACACAAGCTCGGACGGAGTCTGCCGTTTCCATCCGAAACTTTGTCAGAGAAAGGAACTTGTTGAGGGAACCCTGGACCTGGATCCTGAACCTCTTCCAACGCCCCTTTCTGAAGTAGCTTGGATATTTCCTCCTCCAGGGCCCGTCCGCGGTCCGAGTCCGGTCGATAGGAAGGGACTTGGATGGGGGTAGGGGATAGATGGGTGTAGACTGGAAGGGAAGGACGGTAGCCTGACTTGATAACCTGCAGGGTCCAATCTTCCGCTCCTGCTTGCTGCCACACTTGCCAATTGGCAGCCAAGCAACCCCCTACCTTCCGCTGACGGGCAGGATCTGGCCTAGAATTTCTTGCGGGGACCTCCCTCTCTTCTGTGCCTTTCTGCTTCCGCTCCTTTGATGGAAAGGGACGAGTCTTCTCCCTATGGAACTTGTCCTTCGACACAGAGTAAGGTTTCTTCTCCTCTCGCCTACGCACGGGAGAAGCCGGTCTCTGCGCTTCTCTTACCTGTTGGCTAATTTGTGGTGCTGGCCGTGGTCTATGGCCCGGGGTTGCGGAATTGGAGAGAGCCCTAGATTGGAGAGATCGCTCCTTCTTCTCCGCTGCCTTGCGAACTTCTTCCGCAGGAATAAGTTCTCTCTGGAACAGCGGGTTTTTCCGTAAGTCCGGGAGGAGGTCTCTCACCACTGGCGATTTGGCCTCCTTGAAGGCATTCTCTCTCCTTTTCACCTCTCCATATTAGCCCACAGGACCGCTAAATTAAAGTCTGCTTGGTGCGAGAGAGTCTTGGTCCCACACTGCATGAACGAAGACAAGTTCTGCTGCTGCTGAGGCTCGGAGCTCGGGTAAGAACTGCGGAAGTGCTGCCAGTAGACGTTCCATCCACGAATTCGTAGCGAGGGCAGAGCTAGAGCGCGAATGAGTCCTTCGGTTTCTGAGGGAGAGAGCAAGAGCGTGCTTTTTTCTGTAGGGCGTTCCAGACTGACATCTTAAGAGATCTGCAAGGTCCCTGGAATATGCAGACTCCCTTAGTTTGTCACCTGTTGGCCTATAATACCTGCTGGCCCCCTGAGCAGGGATAGGAAGCCACCTCTGTTTCTCCGATACCCTAGTTGGTGAAGTCGTGGCTTCCTCGGGACGCTCTAGCCATGGCTAAGCCTAACCTGGTTGCTCCAGGGGAGGCTGACCGAGGGGGGCTGTGAATTCTTCAGGTTGAGCACCTTATGCCACCTCTGACTGAAACTCCTGGTTTAGTTCCTCAGTTTCCGTTAGGCCATTGGCGCTTCTAATCAACAACAGAATCTGGTTGAATGAAGGAAAGGGCTCGGGCTCGCAGGTGAGCTAGTCTGACTGCCGTCCGAATCGGGGTCAGAAAACGGGCTCCCCTCGGAGCATGAATCGGGCTCGGAATCAGAGTCAGAACTGTCACCCAAATCTGGAAACAGTTCCTCTGACTTCTTTTCCAAAAGGAACTTCTTCCTGGCTTCTTCCATCTTTCGGGCAGACTCCTCTAGACTGGTGTTCTTCTCCATTTGCTGGGAAACCTCCTTTTGTTTTTTGGAGCTTAAGTAGTCTCCACCGCCTCCTGTTTGGACCAGGTTCGCAATGTCCAGTGCAGGGAGTGAGGACCTGGTCCCCCACTGTACCTAGGCTAACTGATGGAGGTGGTGCGGACGGTACTAGGCTCAGGCCTAGGCCTAGCTTTCTCGGGCATCAACGCTGGCACTGGTCTCTCAGCGCGACCTAGGCCTTGCGGCATCGAAAAGGTCTCCATTGATGCTCCTCCTACGAGCGTTGTGGCTGGCTGGCTTCTTGCGTCGGGTTGGGTTGCCGCAACTATGGAGGGGAGGGCCTCCGGCTCCTGCGAGTTGGGTCCCGTTCCGGGCTCCTTAGCACTGTCCTCAGGATGGGAGGGTGAGGCATCAGGTCCGTCACCGGATCCTCCTGGGGCTGGACTGATTGTGCCGAGAGGAACAGGGGGTTACCTTGGCACCCGGCTGTGTCTCGGTACTGCTATGGTCATACCTAGATAGTTCGGCCTTTAGGCTAGGCGGGAACAAGTTCTCGGTTGAAGACCCCTTCTTGTTACGCTTCGAGGCAGGAACATGGATCCCAGCCCCTAAGGTAGCTTCTTTCCTCTTACCTGCTTTCCTAGCCCCGACGACGAAGGTTTCTTTAGCCTAAGTTTCTTGGGAAGGACACTAGGCTCACTAACTGGGTCCCCCGTTAATAAGGAGGAAGGATTACTAGGCCTAGTGTTCTCCAATTGGGCACTATCCTCCTCAGACACGGCCTTAGGCCCCACAGTAGTCGGCCTAGGCCTAGGCTTATCGGCATCAACATTAGCGTCACTGAAAACATCTTATGCGCCTCATAATAGAGCCTCCAATGATCATTATTCCACTGCGCACAGGTTGAACACGGATGCATCAGGGGAACATTCAAAACCCCTACAAGCCAATAAACACCACAGATGAGGATCGAGTGGGTTTTTTGGCGAACGGCAAAAGGATGTACCGCAACGCATGCCATCGGAAACACACACACACAAATCCTCCCCGAAAAACCCACCATAGATCCGCCTTCCATACTTACAGGGAAGTTAGGATGCTAGGTAATACTAAAGGATAAATAAAAGGATAGGAAAAGGGCACTGGGGAAGCACTCAAGCACAGGATGTCAAAGATATATCACGATAAAGAAAGACTACAGTCGGCGGTCATGCGTTGTTTATCTCAAGTAGGGTCAAGGCGGAAGGAGTAGGTGTTGACACGACGGCTACCGCGAAAAGAATGATATCACAATGACCTACCCAAGCTGGCCCGGGCTCACCCCGCGCAGTTACCCCAGACCCAGGTACAGCGATTCAAGTTTGAACTCTTTGTATGCGGTAGCGGCGGCGCGTTCCCGCGGATATCCTTTTGTTAGACAACCGACGGTTTGTACTTAGTCGGAACAAAGTATATACGTATCAATATTATGTCCAAGGATGTGAACAGTGGACCTCCCATTAACCCTAACTGGTATTGCAAACATATTTCACAAAGAGATTTAGCCTGCACGTATTGCATCCCTTACTTTATTAGTTATTTGTTTTTAGCCCTTGCATGTGTGCTCAAATACAGATGTCAGTCTGTAATTGAATCGGTGAGAGACATATGAAAGTGATGTTTTTTGGGACTTAACAAGCATTTCCTCACTTAATGACTACCTAGTAGGTATCTAAGAATTCTATAAACTACTATCTGTAGTAACTCTAGGTAACTAGATTTTGTATAAGCTCATGCGCCCCTTTACTAGGGGAAAACATGCGGATCAGCCTTACTCACTCAATATTTAATTGTTAAAACAAGAACACAATTACATCTTTAAGCATACCATTCAAAAGATTGAAGTTTCGTCAACATAATGTGATATATGAAAGCGCCATACGAACTAAAATAAGCATGTGAGCTCTTCGTAAAATATGTTTTTCAAGGCGTTTTTAAATCAAATATGGCAGTACCTATTTGAGGTGTCGTTCGAAGCGCAGGAAGGAATCACCCCTCCCATACCTTCACAGCACTCATTTGAACAGTGTTAGCATATATATGTAACGTTTATTGATCTTACTCAAGATTGCAGTTGTTATCAGCACAATAAAACATTTTGTTGCCTATATTAGTGAAAGTATGAAAATTCTTATTCCCAGGTCATGGTTTGAACTGAAATTCATTTTTACCTTGTAATCGGTGGGTTTATCCTTACTGCTATCACAACTGAAACTCCACAGTGCTTATTTGATTGTAATTATACATGTTTTGGACTTAATTCACTTCAAATTGCACTTGAACTATGTTGCGGTTCCTGGTTCCTAAACGCTCACTCCACAAACACAGTTGCGGGCAGTACACAACTACACGGTTTATGAGGTGCAAAGCTTTATTCCCTTAATTGTTTACTTTACTCATTATTTTGTTTAACTTTACTTTGTTACTTCAAAATGTTTAATTCATGTCTATTATCCCTTTTTTGCAACCAAATTTACCCCAAAAAATTACAGATATTTCTAAAGTAGATACGAGCAGACAACGGCATAATGACTCATCTTTACCAATCTAGTGGAGCTTCACACATACGCCGATGCATTTACAAACTGTTTTCATAAATTCTAGTTGTCATAGCACTGCAATAATGATAAAATTGCTCTAATATGTATGTATACTACAAATAGATACGCTAATTTCACTTATTTCCCTGGTTTTGTGCAAGTCTTATACCCAGTTTGGAGGGTAAACACATACCAATTGGCAACACTCATAAACAATTGAAGAGCGCGAAGAACACTGTAGGTATTGTCCACAGCAAAACTGTTGATATTTGAGTCAGAAATCTAGTTACTTTTTCAACAACAAATATTTTTAAATTAATAATCATGAATATGTAAAAAATTTATGCAATTCATGACCCTATACTGATGTTTAACTATTTATTTAAATAATTATCTAGTGCACACTACTACTTCTACCCAATATTGTAGTTCCCTTGGATAGCTAGGGGGAAACATCAGTACAGGCCAACCCTCATCACGGTGGACGGGTCTTATTCACTCGATATTTAATTGGTGAAACATGAATACAATTGCAACTCTAAGCATACCATTTAAAAAGACTGAAGTTTCGTCAACATATTGTGATATATGAAAGCCCCATACGAACTAAATAAGCATGTGAGCTCTTCGTAAAATATGTTTTTCAAGGCAGTTTTGAAATCCAATATGGCGGCTACGTTTCTTTTTATGGACGGTTCTCATCAGTGACGGACACCATCTTTCCCCAGCCTTCCCAGCACTCATTTGAACAATGTTAGCGTATGTATGTAACGTTTATTGATCTTACTCAAGATTGCAGTTGTAATCAGCACAATAAAACAACATTTTGTTGCCTATATTAGTGAAAGTATGAAACTTGTTATTCCCGGGGTTTATGGTTGGAAAACTGAATCATTCTTACTTGTAATCGGCGGTTTTTATCCTTACTGCCACCACAACTGAAACTCCACAGTGCTTATTTGATTGTTATTATACACATTTTGGTCTCAGTTCACTCCACATTGCACTTTAAACCCGTTGCTGTTCCTGGTTTCTAAGCGCGCGCGCCATAAACACAATTACAAACAGCAGACAGACGACAGACGACGGACAGACGACGAAAACTGCAAAGTTTTATTCCCTAAACTGTTTTTACTTTACTCGTTATTTAGTTTAAATTTACATTGTTATTTAAAAATTTTGATTTAATTCATGTATATTATCCCTTTTTTTGCAACCAAATTACCCCGAAAAATTACAGATATTTCTAACGTAGATAAAATCAAATGTTTCTAACGTTTTCGTACATCTGGCTGCCGAAAACCATAGAGGAACGAATACGGAAAAGTGCATAGAGGAACGACTACGTTTTTTTTTTTTTTTTTTTTTTTTTTTTTTGCTTTTTTTGTTTTTGCTAGCACTTTTCATTGATTTCAGTCTTTATTAGTATTTTGAATTTCTTAAATAATCGTATGCCAGAAATAAATGTAACCTTTAATGTTTGCATGCTTTAATGTTTGCATGCTAAGAATGGCAAAATCATCGTTTGCCACATTAGTGGGAGGCTCACACATACGCCGTTCCATTATCCTGTTAAGCGTCCGCCCCTGATGAGCTCGCTGCTAAGTACCGTCACGCTTTTTTTTTGTAATCAGGATCATAGCACTGATGATAGTTTTTCAAAGTTAATATTGATTTTATGCTTGTTATTCATACTGTAATTAAATGTTGGAAAATTTCTCTCTCTCTCTCTCTCTCTCTCTCTCTCTCTCTCTCTCTCTCTCTCTCTCTCTCTCTCTCTCTCTCTCTCTCGGAGTCCAGTCACTCGGCAAAGAAAAGTCATCTTCACTCCCGCAATTGGAAGAAAAGTTTGTATCATCACTGGAGGATTCAGAACTAGAGCTCTCATCATCAAATAGGTTATCAATATCACACTCCTCATCTAGTATTTGATTGATCTCACCTAAAGAAATATGCCTCCTCTTTGGGACATCATTGTGAAAGACGCGAAATCCAATTTGTCTCGATAAACGCCCGAAGCGCATTGAAAGAAAACCAACAGGGACAGGCAGTTTTCTAGCATAAGCGACCACCAGGAAAGAGTTGCCAGGCTGGAAATAAGTTTCCCATGTGCTGAGAGTGTTACCAAATGATGTTCCTACACTTTCTATGCGAGTAAACGTATTATTACGGGGCTGACGGCTTGACAAGCACAGTTAAAGTCTTGAACGTAATATCCCGTGAAGGCGCTACCGAGGTAGATCGCGGTAAACGTATTATTACGTGGGTGACGCTTAAACAGGTTGGTTATAAACTGTTTCCATGAATTCTAGTTGTCATAGTAATGCAATAATGATAAAATTGCTTTAATATTTATGTATATATACTTCCAATACATAGCCTAATTTCACCAATTTCAACGTTTTGTGTGTAGTCTTATACCCAGTTTGGAGGGTCAACACATACCGAATGGCAACAGAGAGAGAGAGAGAGAAAGGAAGGCGGAGGAACGAAGAAGAAAAGGGATGGGGGGTGGGGGGGGGGGGGTTGGAGAGAGGGTAGGTGGAGCTTTATACGCGTGTTCGTATCCATTCTGCATAATGGAGTTTTGTCTCTTGGTACAAGGACAAGTGTCGTTATTCTTTACGATTAGTGATTCACGATACCCTTATAAATTACGGCACTGGGTGTAATGCACTATAGCAAAATCTCGTTATGTTAAGAGTGTTCGTTACAGAAATAGGTATTGCCCAAAAACCTGCTTGCACTGTCTCTGAAACACCCATAGTAGACATGCTGCTTAGTTGTCAATCAAGTTTTTATAACCAAGTATTTTTACAAGCTAGCTATTGAATAAATTTTTATTTTTCTCAGTCAAACATATGCCCCTCAATGCTAAACTTTCCTCTTTCAAACGACTTTCTGGTCATTGCAAATCGGCCCCCCCCCCCCATAATTTCTTATGGTGCGAAAACAGACAAGAGGCCCATGGGACCGAAAACGATTGCGTCACACTACGGCGATAATCCAGCAGTAAAACATCTTCATATATCCAAAAGAAATAAATAATAAAGATATATATGCGCATTACGATTATAACAATTACATGTATAGCTGATAACAATCTGCATGAATAACTGGTAAACTGTTCTGCAATGACAGTTGAGTATAGCAATTATTTACAATAGGTACGCAAAGTCAAGATGTCGTGACGTCATAATACAGAACTTGAAAGAACGTTCTAATTCAGAAAAATAATTACTTAAATTTGAGTCAGAGTCGAGTTACTTTTTCAATAACGAATATTTCAAATTAATCATCATAAATATGTAAAATATTGATGTTTTTACTACTTATTTTAAAAATTAGACAAGAGCACGCTTCTCGTCATCTTCTACCCAACAGCTTGTTACGCCTGGCTTGTTGTTGATGAGAAATCGTGTTCGATTGTTGTGATAAAAGTGCGCCAGCGTCTGTGGGTACAAGTGGTGTGCGGATTTATCACAGGAAATAGGGTTAGTTTATTGACACAAGCTACTCCGTAAACATCGAGATGGCGTCAATCTTCGAAACATTTTTAGTTGTAAGTAAAAATTTCTAAAGCGTTTTGGTGAGATTTCCACTGCCGTGGGCGCCATTTTCAGTACCCTCTGTTTAAATCTGTTTAAATCTTAAAATTTGGCCTTAATTTCTAACTTTGGGGAAAATACTTACTTCGAAAGGAAAGTAGAGGTCTTTAGCTCCGTTTCTCACCAACAACAAGTCGCGACTGATGCCCATCTCGGGTGTCAGGACGCGTTATAATGTACTTTTTCGGAGGGTGGCTTGCACTGATGGTAGCTGGCCTGCGTGGCCTGCTTTGATGTTTTACCCTAAGTCGTGGTTGGAAGTCATTGTTTACAATTTTTGTGAAGAAAGTGCCCCAGCATCTATGGGTACAAGTGGTGTGTGGATTTAGCACATGGAATAGGAAGTTTATTGACACAAGTGACTCCGCAAACATTGAGATGGCATCAATCTTCTAGCTAAATATTTGGAGTTGCAAGTAAATATTTCGAAAGCGTCACGGAGGTATGTGAGCACTGCGTAGAGCCTGACTTTCATTAACCTCTGTTTAATCTTAAAATATGACCTTAACTTCTAACTTTGGAGAAAATACTTACTTCGGAAGGGGAGTAGAGGTCTCGAGTTCTTGCCCATCTCTGGTGTCAGGACGTGATAAAGTACTATTTCGGAGGGTGGCTTCACACGCTAGTCCAGTCGGTTGTTATCCGTCATTAAATGAAGAAACGGTCACTAGAAGTCCCAAAACACATCACTTTAATGTCTCTCACCGATTCAACTACAGACTGACGTCTTTATAGCCTAGGGTACGAGATAGCTGGGTAACCGACTGGCCGGCCAGCTACCTACTTTTTCTTCGCCTGTTCCATAACCTTAAGGAAATGATGCAACGCCAAGTTTGATGTAAAAATAAACAAATGTCAATGTGGACTAAAATAATGATAATGTGAAGGCACGGAACTAAGTTAAAGTTACCTGAAAAATCAAAATACGTAGGTTACCCAAGTAGCATAGGCTAGGTAGCATCGCCGAAGTCTGGCAAGATGTCACCCCTCACTACAACTAGCTCAGTTCTAATACGTATTCATCCCCGCTTCCATCAACTACTAAAATTAAAACTATATAATCAAGGTACTTACTGAAACTGCTCCTAATTAAAGGAGTAATTCGAGACAAGGATGACATGCCGGGTTCCTTCCGTCTTTCCCCTTTCTAATGTCTGTTTCTTCTTAGGCTCAGCTCAGCTGTTTTGTAAGGAGTCAAGCGAGAGTTGTTTTTTTTTACATTGCGTAATTTCCTAAATGTCCATAATAAATAATTTTATTATAATATCATATTGAAATATATATAATAATAAATTAAGATGAATTGTAGTAAAAAATTGTTTTATAAGTCCCACATAAAGATATTTCATGAATGAAATGATGCTGTATTGGTTTCCCTTAGATAACCTTTGTCAGTCCCCACTTACATATCCAAAACATTACATATTCCCATTGCTAATAATGTGCATAATTACAAACAGTTTTCCATAAGCCCACTGCTAAAATCTGCAGTGCATCCCAACACGACTATGATTCAAAATAAATATCGATTCAGAAATATTGCATAATAATTGTGACTGGCGACGCAGATGAAAAGGTGGCATAGACAATATCCAAACATTTTTTTGATATTTTTTGCATTCAAGCATATTACAAGTAAACTAACCTTAATATACTACATTTAACAATAGTTTACTTTACATACCTGTGTGCTGTTGCACCAGAACTTATGTAATTTATCATTTTTGCGTGGATTCTAGTTGTGGCATTTTGATAAGCCGAGCTGAACATTTCTTTTGGTCTATAAACAAAGAAAATATGTTCTATAATTATCTAACCCACTGGAAAAATGTACTTTTTAATAATAATAATAATAATAATAATAATAATAATAATAATAATAATAATAATAATAATAATAATAATAATAATAACAGAGAACCAAATCCAAATATATCTAAAAATCTAAACAGAGCTGTTAGAATCTACTGATTTCCGAGCTCTATGTAGATATTTATTTCTAATATGTATGTATGTATATATATATATATATATATATATATATATATATATATATATATATATATATATATATACATATATATATTATATATATATATATATATCTATATATATATATATATATATATATATATATATTATAGTATATATATATATATATATATATATATATATGTATGTATATATATGTGTGTGTGTGTGTGTGTGATGTGTACCCATTCATAAATGTGTATTTGTTTCTCAGTTTCAAGATTCATGCTACTATGAGTATCTTTGATAATAATTAATTTAGTAGCTCCAGCCAAGAAATTATTTTTCGATCAATGAATTATCGGAGAGTTCTGAATGCTTCCTTTAATCCTTGTATTTACTTCACTTGAAAGAGAAGTTTAGTGTGTCTAGCAATGGTTGCGATTCCTCTAAAGGCCTTTAAATGTTTTTTTTATTTATAATGCTATGAAATAATTTCTGTCTTCAGTATGAGCCTTGATTTTTTTTATTTTGGCCAGTCAAATAATACACACACAAACATTATACATATATATATATATATATATATATATATATATATATATATATATATATATATATATTATATATATATATATATATATATATATATTTATATATATATATATATGTGTGTGTGTGTGTGTGTGTGTGTGTGTGTGTGTGTGACTGGTAAAAAATGTTCTGTTACAACAGAATTCC
>NC_087211.1:75632693-75701277 GCF_015104395.2 Macrobrachium nipponense | reverse complement strand
CCTGGAAAGCTGCCATGGCGGTAGATTCCAGGCCGAGTGCCTCTTGCTGCGAGAACCACAGGTTCTCGGACAGGAGCTGCTGCAGAGCACACCCGGAGTTAGCCTGGCTAACTCCGGGTTCACCTGTGGGCGGCATCGGGTCTTCAGATGGCACGTAAAAACGCCGCTGTCGCAGCAGAGGAGGTGGAAGCAGCTTGCTCGACCTGCCAGACTTGAGCGAACGTCTTGTCCGGAGACAAGCGATTCAACCTGGTCCAGCACTGAGTCCGCAAGCTCAGAACGCGGCAAGCCCACCGTCGGTCTGGGTTCCTCTTCGGGCCCCCGAACGACTCGAGCCGGGACGTGGGCTCGGATGGTGGGAGCGGCGATCCTTCCGCGAGGTCGTTGTGCTGACGAATCAGCGCAATAACCTCGGCAAAGTTCCTCTGGATCTCAGGAGTGACTGCGTCCTGCGGAGTCGGACCGTCCAGTCCCTCAAACAGGAGCACCTCCGAGACCCTCCTCCCTCAAGGAGAGGAGCAGCGACAGACCCCTCTCGGTCTCCTCCAACCACCTGTGCGTACGACCTGGCTGGTCCGAGAACCGAGCCTGGTACGTACGACGACGTGGTGGGATCCTGAGGGCGCACCCCTCACGATCACTCCTCAATACCTCGCCCATCCCGGTGAACCCGAGGAGTTGAAGGTATGGGAGGAGACCTGACGCTTCCTCCTCGCTCGCTGGCAGAACCAGCGGGCTTGGAAGACTGCAGGCGATCGCCAACCCGCGGTGGCGATCGAGCTGCAGACCTAGTCGAGCCGTCTCGCTGTGGAGAACGGCTGGACCGAGAACAGCGGCCCCGGCGGTCTCGTGTGTCAGAGGAGCTGGTGCTGGTCGCCGTACCCGATCGCTCTCTGTGAGAGTGACGGTCAGGCGACCGGCGAGCTCCACTGTCACGGTGAGATCGGTGCGTATCCTCACGGTGCGTCAGTTCGCTGGTACCAGCCGTGGCTGGTGCCGGCGAACTGGGGGGACCTCTTCCCAGCCTCAGCCGTTGGCCGGTCATGGACCGTCACGTCCGACCGCCGGGTAGCCAGCCTGCTCGCCGCGAGAGCGAGAGCTGGTCTGGTGAGAGTCGCGTGAGCGCTGTCACCAGTCTTCCCGCCCCTCCGTGCCGTGAACCTGACGCTGAGCGGACTCAGAGGTCTGGTTCCTGGCTGCACGGTCGCTGGTAGGCGACCTCCGTACACTCGGTACCGCCCCTCTCGCGAACAGAAGCGGCCGAGACGGACCCTGCTGCTGTGGCCGAACCACTGACAGCAGGTGAGGAAGTGCCGGTGTTAGCCGGCACTCCTCTGGTCCCCGTAGTCTTCTTCCTTGCGGAAGAAGAGACGGGTCCTGCCCCCGAAGGAGCATGGGTGACCAGCGGAAGAACCCCCGTCTCACCAGAGCGAGACGGGCCCTTAGAAGTTCCCGAAGGAGACTTCTTGGGGGGGGGAGGCGATCCTTCTTCTTCTTCGGCGGGGGAGCCTTATTAAGAAGAAGGGAAGAGGCGGCAGACGACGACGACGACGAAGAAGACGATGAAGACGACGACGACACCTTCCTCTCTTCTTCTTCTTCTTCGTCAACCTTCTCAGGACCGACGTCAGAATCTGTCATCCAGGACGGAGCCGGGGCTGCTGTTGCCGAAGCAACAGGCCTCCCGGACGCACCTGTCCGAACAGATCAGCATCGGGAGCAGCGGCGCCAGGAACAGGAACAACCATCAAGCAGGTGCAGGCATCACAGGAACGGCAGAAGAGACAGCAGGAGCAGGTACAGAACGGCAGCAGTGGTCAACGTCACGTCCGTGGACAGCAGCTGGGCAGGTACGGCAGGTACGGCAGACTGTGTAGGCGGTCCATATGGGCGGACCAGCGGCACAGACAATCCTAGGTACCGGTGGGAGGTCCAGGGCGAGCTCTTCGGGCACACGAAGTCCGGTCGCGGCAGCACGGCAAACCCAGTGGCGGCATCACACTCCCCCGAGTTACGCGACTGGCCCCTGCACCGATGTAGTGGGTGTCACAGAGACCGCGTGCTGGGTGTACACAGGTGAGGAGGTGAAGCGTAGCCGGGTGTTGTAAGGGTCGTGGTGGTGGTCGTGACCGTTGCATGGTGACCGCCACGGCGCCAGCGAGATGGTAAGAGCAGCCCCTGGACACTCGGCAACGCCCCCCTGCACCGCCCCAACGATTGCCCACTATCTGGGTGCGCCTGTCCGAGGTCATCCTTCGCGGCAACCGCACTAGGAGGTAAAAGTCGGGTGATTAGGGGAGGGGATCCTCTACCCGCTCGCTGGAGCGAAGACGAACGGATAGAGGACCCAGAGTACAACTCGACGTCAGGGTATCTAGCGCCCTCCTCCACACTCGACAAGTCAGGAGAGGAGAAGGACCTAGACCACACCCCCCCCCCGAAGGGGGAAGGCGCGAGACGTGGAAGTTGAGCGGGGGCGGGCAGGAAAGAAGACGAAGTGTCCGTCACCAAAGGAGTCGCGGGAGAGCTTTCCGACGACTCCTTTGCAGGCCTTCGCTTCTTCCTGCCTCATACAAAGTCCACTGCGCCTCCGACCAATCATTACAAACATCACAAGGCTCGGCTCGGGTGCATTCGCGCCCCCGACACCGAGCACACAAAATATGAGGGTCTATCTCCGGGAAGAGCGGAACCTCCCGCATTTAACGCCCTTCGGTACCCGGGCATAGTCTCCGTGGGGTAGCGAGGCGAGGAGATTCCATCATTATCAATTTCAGTTGAATTAATATGAAAAGAGAGAAATGATTGTACTTACAATGAACTCTTTCATACACAAACACAACCAAATACTCAAGAAAGCAAACGACGAGAAGCGGGCAGAGAGCGTCGAACACACACGTCCACTCGCTGTGAGGCCGAAAGCAAAAGTGATTTGTTTACCTCCCAGTCGCGCGCGCGCGCCTGTCGGACAAGCAGTTAACTACCGAACCCCTTGTTCGAAGAAAGCTTACGACCTATCCAGCTGCCGCTATTACCTTCCTATTGTAAAGTACCGAAAGGTTTGTATGCCGTGTCGGAACAAATGAAGAATATATCGGAATGAAACGACAACAGTTGTTATCGCTTCAGCGACAGAAAAAAATCTGGCTGGAGAGATAGATTGGTTCATACGCCCGCCACCCAGCGGCGGGTAGGGAGACCAACTGGCCTTACCGGTCGCGTTGCCGCGAGATTTGAAATTCTGTCGGAACGTCGGAGACTATAGCTAAGTATATATCTGGCAGGGAAGTTCATGTACAAAAATTAGTTATTACTATCAGTAAAACATAAAAACAATTTCCAATAATTTTAAGATGAACAGAACTGCAGTTGAAACAAAAAGCTCAAGGAAACAACACATACCTGGGTCTGTGTACGATCTGCATGAATAGCATCAACCATAATGTTTTCATATATGAGCTCCCGGAATAATTCTTTAGCTCTTTCCTTGGTCTGGACAAACACTAACACAGGAGGTTTGTAACCCTGAAATATCATTTACTTTAATTAATTTACAGGGACAATTACGCTATTGTTTGTTTTTTCTCTTCAAAATGCACATGAATATATTAATATACAGACCAATAAAAGCTTACAAACTCAAAACAAATTAATTTCAGTACACATAAAATTACTTGATGATAAATAAACCTTGAACTTTAGAACATAACTCTGAACCTTATGCTGGGATGTTAAGATACATAACAGAAAATACTTAAGTGTGGGTCAAGAAGCATTAAAACATACTGTGCAAACCTTCTTACAAAGCCATAATTGCACATTTATGTGCAGAAAATACTGAAGTGCTTGTTAAGAAGCATTAAAATAAATGCTGTACAAACCCTTCTTACAAAGCAATAAATGCACATTTAAGTGCAAAGTTATATCAATGAACTTTCCATGTATTGTACCAACTCCAATATTTAAACGTAGATTATCAAAACATTACCATATTTAACATAAGTCCCATTCATTATCTAAACAAAATCACTGGCTCCTTTAGTATTAATATTGAACATCTTGAATATAAAAGACTCTTTGCCCTTCACTACACTTTTAATGATGAATATTATTATCTTTCCAGTGACTGGGCAATGGCTGTTACCTTCCTGGCTTCTTTATACTGCTGATTAATAATAATCTTCAATAAACATTAAAACAAAGGCCTCTACTAAATATAAAAAGCGCTCATATTATTATTATCCATAATAGTAATAATAATTAGTAATAATAATCACTCATTGATGTCGCGGTACCATGGGACACCAGAGTACAAGAGACAGAGTACAAGAGAAAGAAAGAAAGAATTTATAACCATCAAGACCTGAAAACAGAAATAAAAAGGATATGGAATATAACATTGAAAATTGTACCTATAATCATAGGAACTAGACACCATCCCAAGATCCATGAAAAGGCACCTGGAAAAACTAGATGCCAAAGTAGCTCTGAGACTCATGCAGAATAGCATGCCATTAGAAACAGCGCACATAATGAGGAAAGTGATTGACTCCTAGGGAAGCAGTATGCACCCCAGAACCATGCTATAAATAACGCCATTCAAATAGGATGACTGGGATTTAAAAAATAATAATAATATGTGAGAACATACTTTGGGTCACTTGTCACTTGATCCATAAATTTTTCATTTATCAAGTACTTTTCTTTGTTTAAAGTGCTCATACGAACAACTGGTAGAAATTTCAGTTACAGGTAGAAGTTGAAAGCCAAGATTGACCACAGGAGGAATTAGTAAGGTTTGCTTCCTGGACTTGCATAAAATTCCACAAGTTACAATAACGTACACTAGTTATACTTATCCACCTTTCATATTTATTTTGAAGCACCTTTTCTTTTCAAATCATTGGAAATTTTGATGGCTTAACTTACACATACGTCTATGACTAGCACAAGCTGATATACAGTGTGCAATAAAATCCAAATGCGAAATCTTAAAATGTCATTGTAAAGTCCTTTTTCCACATTATTGAGGCACATTTCAAAGCTTCATTAAGACTAGTTAGCTGTATAACATAAAAAAGTCAGAAGAAAGCAAAGGGATAACTGCTAACTTAACTGTGTGCAATGCATCTAGTTATGAAAAGTAGAGCATTTCAATCAAATATCCGGTGCAAATGACCAACAAACTCCCTGGCTCATGAAACAATGTCATTGTAGTCTTCTGTAAGCCTTAGCACAAATGGCTGTGGTGCTGTTCTCTACAAGATTACTAAAAGTTGCTACTGTGTTCTGTTTTAGTATATAGCGTGTTTTGTGAAGTGCCGATTATGAAATTACACTTTTATAACATTTTCATTCCATCTTTCTCATATTTTGTGAATGTTTATGCTGCTATATTGCTGTGTTGTTACTACGAAGAGCCTACTGCTCTTGTGTTTTCGTTTTAGCAAAATTTCATTTTTTCATGTAATTTGAGCTTTGGAATAGTTTTTAAAAACTGGTGACTGAAGGAAACACAAAAATGTATAATGTAAAGCTTACAATAAAATAACACATTTCTATAATCTACTGTACAGATGCATGTAATTAAATGATGGTACACTTGTTTTTCTAAACACTGAAAATACTATATCACAGTAGTATCCAAGCTGGAACTATCTTATGGCCATTCCAAATATATTGCCAAATACTTACCTTTCTAAGGATGTCACGAAGAGCTACCAACTTTCCATGTTCTGCCCCGCAAAATAGTAACTCCTGCTTAACATCTCCTGAGGCTGTATTTCTGAAATTATCTTATTACAGTACTTTAAAATCATGAATATCAACCATTCCCAATGTCTAAAAGGCATGGGGAATGATTGAATAGTGCATTGGGAATTGTGGAAGAATACTCTTAACAAAACACAGCCTCAATAATACAAGTAGTACATACTGACAGATGGTGAAGCAAGAATTAAACAACTGGCAACTCAACATTATGAAAACAATTTAGTCAAGGACATGACAAACTTGCTTTCCATACAGCAGGTAAGTTCAATTGATTCAAGGCATTAAGAGTTTGCAGTGTGATGCATTGCTCTTTATGTATAAGCATACAAAACCTTTGTAATAGGCCTCAAGTATTAAGGTGAATACATTGATTAAAAATGGATATGCCTGAAAGTATTAGTCATCATCATAGGCTGATTCTACAACTATATTCAATAGCACTATGACAAGTCTTTTCATATTGGTATTCAATTCAAAGATATAAAGACAACTGTACCTGTTACCAATAGACACCATGGCAACATTGTTTAAATTTAATTTACACCACTCCTGCACTTCATAAGCAAAGGTTGCCGAGAAAAGAGCCCGTCTGATGTTGGAATTAGTACAAGCTTGATAAATAATAGCTAACTGATCGCGGAAACCACTGACTCCTCCTTCAAACAGTCGGTCACTTTCATCAATCACAAGCCACTCAACACTGTAAAAGAGACATGTTTAAGCATTAACACCCAAAAAAATCCTGTTATTACTTCCAAGTTATAGACTTACAATTGCTATGCATAAAATGCCTTCTAAACAAAAGTTACTCCTCTCTGTTCTATAAATATTACAAGCTAAATGGCAAACCCTTTATGAATTAATTACCTTAATACGAATAATGAAAAGCCATCTGTGAGGAGAGAAACAGCTGCTACACTAGATGTACAGTAATATATTAATGAACATTAAAAAAGGAAGGTTAAACTCACTTTGATAAATCAACACTTGGGGTATCTCCATCTTGTAGTAAGAATACCAAGCGTTTAGGAGTTGTTACAAGAATATCTGAAAAAAAAATTATCTGCTCAATCTGACAGATCAGGCAATAAACTACATTTCTTTGATTTTATTACATTTTAGTGGCATAATCAGTCTACCAAATACGAGGCACAATACTACTAATTGTTTTCACTTTCAAAAAGTAAAATAAGCTCATAAAAGTACAGCAACTTCTTATAATAAATATCCTTCTTAGTGTTCAACACTCCAGAAGAACAATCACTCTGACAGTATTGCCAAGGTCCCTATAATTTTGTAATACAATAACCAATCTTTCCTTTTCTAAAGTTAAAATTAACTGTTGATAGTTGATAACTGACTTGATGTAGCTCTATGCTTCTCCTGCTTGATATTATTCATCACTCTCTGTTATTATTATTATTATCAATATGCTGTATATTCTGTTATTACTATTAATCTCCTTCATCTAATGATTTTTTCTATATACAGTCAAGCCTCAGTTTTCGTACGCCTCTCTTTTCGTACATTTTGGTTTTCAAAGATTTTTTTTCTACGAAATTTTGTCTCACTTATCGTACGTTTCCTCAGTTTTCATACACTCGGAACTGCTCCATCCTGGCCCCAGTGCATGACCAGGCCCTGTATCAAGTGCCCAACAAAGCATCCCATCTCCTTTCGTGACCCATTCTGCTTTTGTATTAATTGTTTTTGTACTTTTTTTATTTGAGTGCAACTGCTAAATAAGCCATCATGGGGCCAAAGAAAGTTCCAAGTGCTAGCCTTCTGTAAAAAAGGAGAAAAACACTATAGAATTTTAGAAAGAACTCCTAGCAAAGCGTTGGAGGAAGTTGCATGCCGATCTCAGTCACAAAATGCCTACAACAAACGCTGCTGTTAGTGAATTTAAGGACAGCAGAGGCTGGTTTGAAAAAGTCAGAAAACGAACGGGCATACATAATGTGCCTACTTTAGGGATTAAGGACATGTCTGCAAAGTGGAATGATTTAAAAAAATTTTTTGGAGAATTTTCATCCCAACAAAGTTGTAATCCATGTCTCCAAAATGTTTAATGACAATGCCTTATTTAACCTTAGGCAAATTTTAAAGAGACATCAAAAACAAATGTCTCTGGACAGTTTTGCTGTGCAACAGGGGTCCAGTAACTCTCAAGCTGGTCCCAGTGCCAGTAAAATAAGAAGAGGGGAAGTTACCTCGGATAGTGCCAGTAAAAAATGAAGAGAAGTAACTCCAGATAGGACCTTGGTACCTGAAGTCCTTCTGGAGGGAGATTCCCCCTCCAAACAATAACCTCTCCTCCTCCCTCTCCCCTCCTCTCTGTCTTCCATATGCTAACAAGTGTTTTCCATAAAGGTAAGAGTGATGTTGAATCTTCTGAATGTTAATTTATTCATTTCATTAGCCATTTATATTTTTCTCATTGTTTTCTGTATGTAAAACTGTTTATTCCCTGAAAAAAGTTTTTAAAAATATTTTTGGGGGTCTGGAACACATTAATCGTATTCACATTATTCCTTATGGGAATTATTGTTTCAGATTTCGTATATTTCGGATTATGTGGGAGGTTCTGAAATGAATTATGCACGAAAACCGAGGTTCCACTGTATACTAAATATCATTACTACTGGAGAAAACACCATTGTTTCTTGAAAAGATAAACAATTCCAACAATGTTTTCCCAACAAGATATGTTTGTGATAAATGAATTCTCCAGATGGCCGCTATATTTGTATGAATGTCATAGTAAGTCATGTCATTTGAAAGGGTTTTAATGGTGGAGTATACTTCCCAAATATGATGTACCTAGCTTTAATGATTGAAAAGTTATGGCCTAGGTTAAAGTTCTATATTTTACAAAATGTAGTATTTAAACCTATAAATTACCTTTTTGGCAACTTTCTAACATAACTCAGAACAAAAAGATAATTTTACATTGCACATCTGTGCAATATCTTTGTTAATCATGTAAGAGAGTTTGCAGTGATAAAGTAAGTGTGAATGAAATACTGCCAAAGAAACAAACAGGAAAAAACTACTCCCAATTGGTCAATAGGACTCTACTGAGCAACCATGAGCCACTACAACATCGATAAATATTTTAACAACATCACTAACCTAAGGTTCTTAACTCTTCAAGCTGACCTAAGTAAAGTTGATACTTATCAATGATTGTTACCTTCAGTAATTTAAGAATTAAAATCCTTGTCTTATGTTCAAGAGCTTTTCAGTATGCTAAAATATTTTCAGGGCAAAACTGGATCTTTTATTACAAATGAACAAAATTACCATTACAGTATACATGATACAAGGTGGTGATCTATAAAGACACAGCAGTAATTTAGTTCAGTACAATACCTTTTCTTAACCATGTACTATTTATTCTCATGTGAAAAACCTACAAGATTAAATATGAAAGTTGAAAGGAATGCTGACCTCTTGGCATAAGTAAATATCCAAGTGGGAAATCTTGCTAATTGAAAAAATTTTTAAGGTATACAGATAAAAGAACTGAAACTAAACTTAAAAACACACAACCCTCAAGAACATACAATGAATTGAACAACCTTTAGTATACTGTAATGGTAAAATGCATTCTTCTTTATAAATACAGTATTTGTCTCTAATACTAAGTATACCAAATATAAACCTGCAGAACCAGTCATTATATTTACTATATTCCGCCAATAAATATTAACAGGTTTACTCAAGAAATACTACTGAGTAGTGTAGTAGAAACATTTTACAAAGTGAACTAGTATTGTATTGTATACATATCACCTACCAAATTTTTTGGAAGAATTAGGACCAAATTTCTTCTTAGCTCTATTAACGTTACTTATAATGTGAGCTCGAAATCCTAGTCCTTCCGACAAACGAACACATTCTCTGAAAATTGTAGGAAGATGAAAAATCAACCATAAAAAATATTAAGTAAGATATGTAATACAGAATAACAACACTACATTGTATGAAGATAAGCTTTTCATTAATAAAGGTGTTATCATCTCATACTGATCATACTATTTTGAGCCTGATAATATCAAAATTCTGTCTCAATAAAAATATAAGCATATATGCAACAACTTTAATTAAGTTACCCTTATACAAGAAATAAATCATATTACCAATGAGAGCAACTGAAAATTACAAAAATACAAACCTATGTGTCTGCTTGGCTAATTCACGAGTTGGTGCTAACAGCACAGCACGAAAGCCTTTCTTACGAGGCCCTTCTAGCTGGTGAAGGATAGGAACAAGGAATGCTGCAGTCTTTCCTGGTAATTAAAAAAATGAATATTGCTGATTAAAGTAAAATAATTAGCTGTTGTTAGTTCTGCAGCGGTTCACATTGTAACTTGCTAAATACTTTTTTTCCTTTACAGTAATACTGTTGCTTAGTTCTTGGAAATATATCTTTAATTGTATTAAACAAGATTAAAGAAAATTATGAATAGGATTACAAGCACTCCCTGGTTTGCGACGCTTTTCAGTTATATTCATCAGACATTATTTCCAGGTTTATGACGCATGTTCCAGGGTAACAACACATACAATAATGATCCGATGGAAGAAATATGACTCAAAAAGGCAAAATAATCAATATTGGAAGGTTTTTTGATGTAAAAGACAATAAATATACAGTTTCCATAATTTTCAATGCACCCAAAGCATTAAAAGTAAGGTTTTCATAGAATTTCTGAAGACTTTCGACGATGCTCTGCTTTACAACCATTTTCGACTTACAACACTTCTCAAGAACGGAAACACCATCGTAAACTGGGGACTGCCTGAACTTATGTTTACAAGTAAGTATCAATGACATGTTAACTCTGGCAGCAATAAACAATATCAAACTAACTTGAGACAAGGCCCGAATAGCAGGGCACCACTTAGTGTGCAATGAGTGGCACACTACAGGTGGTGTTAAAAGTTTTCTGCAGTGTTCCTTTAACTTCAGATGTATTGCCTTCAGCCTTTGCTTTTCACCCATCCCCTTTGGTCTCTTCTTATTTAGCTGTTCTAACCTTCTTTAAATTTACCTTGGTCCAATTTTATACTATCATCTAAGAACAAATAATTAGGATGAGCCCTTTGGGTGTTAAACTGACTCAGTGGTTTCAAATCCATAATGATAAAGCAACATTGTCTACAAGCGCCTCTTAAAATTTCCTGAGAGACATCTCTCATTTATTATGTATACTAGTAGACAGGCTACGAAAACTTACCCATGAAAAATAAATTGAAAGCCACATAAATTCCTATTTTTTTTATTACTTTGCAATAGTCCTGATAAGACAAAAATAGCTAACTTTAAGTAAAGCCTACAAGGCAAATTAATGAAAACCAAATGCACAAATCCAAGACCTGACACTTTATTATTATATTCAGAAAGAAGAACCCTATTCATATGGAACAAGCACAAAGGGGCCACTGACTTAAAATCCAAGCAAATAGAGAAAAAGGAGATCAGTTGTTAGAAAAAAATTCAACAAAGTAATAAATAAATTATAAGTAAACTATTTAAAATGTAAGGGAAATTGTATTAGTGTATTAATGCACTGCATCTTTGTTTGAACTTCTGAAGTTCCAATTGCACAATATACTCAGGGAGGCTGAAGGTTCCACAGTCCAAGAGTGTGAAGAATAAATGACCTCTAGAACAGAGAATTTGACAGTGAGCCACATTTACTGCATATTGGTGCTAATGTTCAGCAAATCTGGCTGCTCTTAGCAGGATAAGGGGATTAGGGATCAATTGTGAGTGTGAAAGATCTCCGTTGAAATACAACTTATGAAAAATTGACAAACAAAAGACCACCTGTTGATGGTCCAAGTCATAACTACGTACTAATATTAAGAAACAAAACCTACCACAACTAACCACTCTACCTAAAAGAAATAAATCTCTCGCAGAATCAGACATCCACACTGGAGAGCACTATTTTAGTAAAGGACAAATGACCTAAAACAGGTTGTACTGAGGATTACTGGTGAATGAAAAATTCTTAAGTGAGGAAAAAAAATACGATACACTACCCCAGTTCAGTAACTAGAACATTATGCTATCAAGGCCAAGAAGTCATGCTCCTCTATCAAAACCTACAGTAAAAGACTGGTTCATATACAGCTTTTGTTGCTATATAGCATTCACAATTTATTGTCAGACCTTTTCTTTTGTACAATAACGTTGAAGAACAGAGAATAAAATTACTATCAAGGATTTCAATGCATTATCACCTTGAGAGTTTGTTAAAAATATCGAACATACACAGCAAAATGTAGTTTACTTGAGAGGTTGTTAAAACTATTGATTTTGGTTTGCATGGGTTACTTACACCTCACATCATCACATAACTGACAAATCTCTAAGTTATACTCCACATAGTTGGGAGGTAAGATCCTTAGGGAACAGCCACACTGTTGTCTGTTATTTATACATTCTAAGACATCCACCAGAGACCTAACGAAACTGAAAAATTAGTGCTATCATAAATGTGCCTCAGCCTTTGTTCAACCATTACTAATAGTAGTACAGAGTATAGAAACAACTCTCAGAACTGACAAACATTAACTGATACCATCACCTGAATATGTCTTATAAAATAAAGAAAAAGTTAAGCTACTTCCGTCGGCAGAATATGTGCTTCTTTCTAATATTAATATAGAACCTGTCTTCAAAGAAAATTTCAGAATTCCAGTCCAGGATACACCTTAAAACTACATATGCACAAATTAATTACCTGAGCCAGTAGGAGCACTTGCGAGTATCTCCCTTCCTTGTAACATGAGCGACCAAGCTTGCATCTGAATGGGCATTGGTTCGACAAACCCCTGATTACGAAGATTATCCACTATAACTTCTGCCACATTATATTCTGTTTTTAACTGGAAAAAAGAAATGTGGATCAATGAATAAATCTTAAACAATCTGAAAAATGATATTGTTATGTTACAATAAAGTTTCATACATACTTACCTGGCAGATATATACATAGCTAAGACTCCGTCGTCCCCGACAGAAATTCAAATTTCGCGCCACTCGCTACAGGTAGGTCAGGTGATCTACCGGCCTGCCCTGGGCGGCAGGACTAGGAACCATCCCCGTTTTCTATCATATTTTCTCTCTTCCACCTGTCTCCTGCGGGGAGGCTGGGTGGGCCTTTAATTGTATATATCTGCCAGGTAAGTATGTATGAAACTTTATTGTAACATAACAATATCATTTTCATACAATCAACTTACCTGTCAGATATATACATAGCTGATTGGCACCCTTTGGTGGAGGGTAAGAGACAGCTTCTATATGGAATAGACAGGTAAACAACATATGTTGTAGGTATAAATAAAACCTTGGTTCCTACCTGATAGGTGGTAGACTTCGTGGGTGTTTGCCCAGTAGTCTGCATCACCTCAAGAAAACTTTAGCGAGATATATGATCTATGGCCAAGAGTTCTTGTGGGTCTGCCGATGGGGTCTTACCCACTTACTCGGCAGAGCCTAAAAGGACTTTGTCAATGGGTGCTGATCCACTTATATGACAATACACCTTATGAAGGAGCACACAACCAATCCCGACCACCTGATCCTAACCATATGTTAGAACTAAAGATTGTTACGAGTTATCCCCGAACTCGTCACAACAACCGTAACTCAAAACCACTACGCACACATACATAATTTTCAAAAAAAATTATACTCAACTAATTGATATGACAAGAATTCTCTTACTGAACAACATAGACGGCCGCCCGTGCTAGCCTAAGTCCTCCATTGTTCGAAGAGACTCGACCATATCCAAACAGAAGAAAAGTATATACATTTAAGGATTGGTGTCGGCTCCCGTACCCAGAATCGTATCTGCCGATACGATAGGACCTAGAGAAAAGCACTTCTCATACGTCACACGCACGTCTTTCAAGTAATGAGATGCAAATACTGAGTTGCATCTCCAATATGTCGTATCTATAATGTTTTTTAAGCGACATATTCTTATAAAACGCGAGAGACGTCGCAACCGCTCTTACTTCATGAGCTTTTATCTCAGTAGTTGTAATTGTTCGTCAGGACAGACCTTATGAGCGTCCGTAATGACGTTTCTTACAAAGAACGCTAGAGCATTCTTGGACATCAGTCTTGTGGGGTCTTTTACCGCGCACCAAAGACCTTGTCTAGAGCCTCCCCAACTGAACGCTTCCTCTGAAGATAGAACTTCAGAGCTCTAACAGGGCATAGAGACCTCTCTGCTTCTCTGCCTACGAGACTCGACATTCCTTTGACTTCGAATGACCTAGGCCAGGGATTCGTGGGATTCTCGTTTTTCGCTAAAAACAGGGTCTTAAACGAGCAATAGCCGAGTCTCCCTTGAATCCTACTTTATCCTGCAGAGCTTGTAACTCACTAATTCTTTTTGCCGTCGCTAATGATAAAAGGAATAGGCATTTTCTAGTTATGTCTCAATAAATGATGCCAGATGCGGAGGCTCGAATCTATCCGAAGACAGATATTTGAGGACTACGTCCAAGTTCCAGTTCGGAGGTACTGGGTTCCTTAGACTTTGGAACGTCTCAAAAGATCTTATGAGATCGTGGAGATCTTTGTTATTTGCCAGATCTAATCCTCTGTTCCTGAATACAGCCGAGAGCATACTTCTGTATCCCTTTATTGTGGATACGGCTAGATGAGATTTTACTCTCAGGAATAGCAAGAAATCAGCAATTTCCGCTATAGAGGTAGAGGAGGAGGACAACTTCTTGGCTCTACACCACCTTCTAAAGACCTCCCACTTCGACTGGTATACTTTCGTTAGTGGAGGTTCTGCGAGCTCTCGCGATCGCGCTTGCCACTTCGCGAGAAAAGCCTCTCGCTCTGACAAGTCTTTCGATAGTCCGAAGGCAGTCAGAGCGAGAGCGGGGAGGTTTTGATGGTACTCTTGAAGTGTGGTTGTTTGAGAAGATCCGTCCTTCCTGGTAGGGATCTTGGAAAGTCTACGATCCACTCTACCACCTCCGTGAACCATTCCTGGGCCGGCCAAAAGGGGGCTATTAATGTCATCCTCGTCTCTTTTGACGCCACAAACTTTTTCATTACTAACCCAGGATTTTGAATGGGGGAAAAGCGTAAACGTCCACTCGAGACCAGTTTAGCAGGAAGGCGTCTACCATAATCGCTCTTGGATCTTCCACGACCGAGCAAAACACTGGGAGCCTTTTTGAAATGTATGTTCGAAGAGATCCACATGAGGAGTTCCCCACAGAGACCAGAGATCGAGACACACTTCCTCGTGCAGAGTCCATTCTGTATGAAGGACCTGGTTCCTCCTGCTGAGCCTGTCCGCCCTCACATTCCCTTACTCCCTGTACGGAAACCTTGTCAGCAGGGAGATGTCCTGTGAGACGTCCAAAGTAATAGGTCTCTCGTGAGTTCGTAAGGAACGAGGAGTGTGTCCCTCCCTGTTTCCGAATGTAGGCAAGTGCGTGGTGTTGTCCACGTTTACTTGCACTACCTTGTCTCTCACCAGAGGTTCTAGGCTCTTCAAGGCCAGGTGTACGGCGAAGAGCTCTTTGCAGTTTATGTGCCAGGACACCTGTGCTGGTTCCCAGGTGCCTGACACTTCCTCTGAGCCTAATGTCGCTCCCCAACCCGTCTCCGACTGCGTCGGAGAACAACACTAGGTCTGGGTTCTGTGTTCTTAGAGAGATCCCTTTGTTCTCTTCCAGAGGTAGCAACCACCACTGTAGGTGTGCCTTTATCTCCACTGGAATGGGAAAAACGTCCGACAGTTGTCCGGTTTTCCAGCTCCAAGACTTCTTGAGGAAGAATTGAAGTGGACGGATATGAAGTCTTCCTAGAGGGAAGAATTGTTCCAGCGAGGAAAGCGTCCCCCAGAAGGCGTCAACCATTCCGCCTCGCTGACGTTTGTTGCTTCTCTAAGAAGAGAGAGATTATCCTCAAACCTTTTGCGATTCTCTCTTGCGAAGGAAAAACTCGAAAACCCCAAGAGAAATCCATCCGATCCCCAGATAGACTAGGTCTTGTCTGGGGGTCAGCTGAGACTTCTCGAGGTTCACAAGCAATCCCAACGCCTTGGTCAAATCCAGAGTTAACCTTTAGGGTTCCTCCAAGCACTGTCTCTCCGATCTGGGGCCCTGATTGAGCCAGTCCGTCTAGATACATAGAGACATTCACTCCTTTGAGATGAAGAAATCTCGCCACATTCCTCATCAGGCTTGTGAAGACCTGAGGAGCTGTGGACAGGCCGAAACACAAGGCTCTGAACTGAAAGATCCTTCCCCCCGTCATGAAACGAGGTACTTCTTCGACGAAGGGTGGATCGGGACGTGAAAGTAGGCGTCCTGGAGATCTAGAGACACCATCCAATCTCCTTGTCGTAATGACGCTAGGACTGAAGCAGAAAGTCTCCCATGGAGAACTTCTCCTTCTGAACAAATTTGTTCAGAGAGCTGACGTCTAGTACTGGTCTCCAGCCTCCCGAGGCTTTCGCCACTAGAAAAAGGCGATTGTAAAACCCCGGGGAGTTTTGATCCAGTACTAGTTCTATTGCACTCTTGTCCCACATTTGTTCCACCATCGATCGAAGAGTTATCCCTCAGCACAGGGTCCTTGTACTTGGCTGATAGTTCCCTTGGTATTGACGTTAGGGGGGCGGAGTATTCAGGAAAGGGATACGATATCCCTTCCTTATGATATTCAATGAAGACGCGTCTGCGTCTATCAGTGTCCAGGCCTCCACGAATCCCAGGCAGCCTGGCACTACTGGTGCTTGGAGGAGAAATGTTTCATTTTCCCTTTTTAAAGGGACGAAAGGCGGACCTACCTCTCTTCTCTGGAGCCTTCCTTCTTGCGGGAGGTCTGGAGATCGGACCACCTCGAAAGGGCTGCATAGAAGAGCTAGGTTCTTTCTTGTCAGAAACTAAAGCAGGTTTCTTCTTCCTAGCCGACTGCGTCAGAAGATCCTGCGTCGCCTTCTCAGTTAAAGAGTGAGCCACTCCTTCACTAACTGAGAAGGGAACAAATAGTCAGACAGAGGTGCATACAGTAGAGCTGCCCTCTGAGCATGCGAGACTGCCTTTGTTAAGAAGGCGCCATACACCGTCCTTTTCTTCAAAAGACCTGCTCCAAATAATGAAGAGACTTCAAAAGATCCATCCTGTACCGCTTTGTCGATGCAGACAAAATGCATAACAGGGCTTCAGGTTCGATTCCCTGTGAATCGTAGCTTTCTTGGAAAAAAACATCACCCCAAGGGACCAATCTAAGAAGTTGAAGACTTCCAATACATGGAAAAGTCCCTTGAGGAGATGATCCAGTTCTGAAATACTCCATGTAATACGAGCAGAATTAAGACTTGGACGCCTTGAAGCGTCAACTAACGTCGAAAAATCTGCCTCTGTTGTAGAAGGGAGAGCGATACCCATATCCTCCCCGTCTTGTACCATATTGCCTCCCTTTTCCCAGCTAACCTTGCTGGAGGCATGCAAAATACTGTCCTGACTAAGTCTTTCTTCGACTTCATCCAGGAATCTAAGGCGTGTAAAGCCCGCTTCATCGAGATGGTGGGCTTCATCTTCAGAAAAGACGAGGGCTTCTTCGCCTTCGCACTCGAAAAGAGCGCGCGGAGAAGGAGGAGCAGCCGGAGTCAACATCGTCTCCGTATTCCTCCAGAAGCAGGGTAGTCAACACCTTATAGTTGGACAAGCCCTCTCTTCCATGATCGTCATCATCCGAGTTTCCTCCAACTCGGGATAAATCTGAGTTTCCGTTCTCCTTTCTGAACTTTCCTCTTCTGGAGGAGACAAACTCCTGATAGGAGAGGGGCTAAGGGAATGAAAGTCTTTCCCTTTTTCCCGTTTTGAATCGACTTGGAAGGCGTCACAACCTGCGGCTTCTCTTGCGCTTTAGAAGACGTCTTGTATGACGCTTCCCGCTCTCCGAGCGTCATGTATGACGTCTCTTGTTGACGTCTTGATGACGCTTCGCGTCTGGAAGACGCTTCGCTCTCTAAGGGCTTCCTACTCGGCGTCACAATCTTGGACGGAGCGTCACGTCTAAGATCCGCTTGAAATGACGCTTCACTTCTAAAAGACGTCTTTCGTTTCTCTTGTCTTACAACACTCTCGTCAGCCCCCGTTCTTCGAGCAGGTGAGAGAGGACGAGACTTCTTAATTGGAAGCGTCACGTCCTTCCGACGGGGCGCTAAAACTCCCACAAGAAGAATGACAGTTGTTCCTGAACCGCCATAATGATCTTCTTGACGCTTCTCCCACGCCACTCTAGTGCATGACGTCTCTCGTCATCACTCGGGGAAGAAGCCTGATGGGGTACTTCTTCGTAAGCGTCCGGTGACGCTGACGCCACCTTCGCTTTCTTAATAGCAGACGGGGCGTCATCCGAGAAGCGCTCTGGACTCGAATCAATGTCTTGCTTCATATGACGCTTCAGCGGTCTCGATAAGTTCGACTCCTTCCACCCTCGTTTAGGTGAGGGAGAGGGAGAGGACGAGAAACACTCGCGAAGGACGCTTTTCCTATAGCGCCCTTGAGCTGGCTGCCATGAAGCAGAGCTAGCTGAAGGGACGTCTGACCGTTGGGGATTCCCCACGACCCCCTTAAGGCTTTCGACTTTCCTTCTCCTCTGGGCATGTGAGCTTGGAAGAGGTCTAGGCCTGGGAGCGCCGCAGGGACGATCAAACGCCCCTCCACAACACTGATAGAACTCACTTCACTAAAATGTTCACTATCACTAGCCTTACCTTTCGAGTCAGCCATCTTGGTACTTCATGCCCTCTAATAGTCGCCTTTCAGATTGGCGATTTCCGATGCCGAATCCGAAAAAACACTCTGAGAATGAGATCTATAGGGAGAATCTACATCAGTAGGGTTAGAATTAACCGTGAAAGGCTCAATAGGCCTTGAACTCACACCTTTCAGTCGTCTAACTCTATCCCTCTCTAACTTCTTCAAATAAGAAGTCAAAGTCTTCCACTCTTCTGCATTCAAACCCTCGCATTCCTTACAAGTGTTAATAGCAGAACACTGAACCCCCCTACATTTACGGCATACAGTGTGAGGATCAACCGAAGCTTTCGGTATCCTCACCCTGCAGCCTACATTCACACACATTCTCACACTCACAGTAGAATCAGACATACTGAGAAAAATCCAAAAGAGTTATTCCAAAAACAGTCCACAGTAGCGAATGCCAAAACACGATCCAAATACGTCACCAAAAAGCCAAAAAACGTTGATCAAAGGTTGAAAAATGAATCTAAGTCAGGAGGTAATAACAACAATGTTGATACCACCGGCGACAGAGAAAATATGATAGAAAACGGGGATGGTTCCTAGTCCTGCCGCCCAGGGCAGGCCGGTAGATCACCTGACCTACCTGTAGCGAGTGGCGCGAAATTTGAATTTCTGTCGGGGACGACGGAGTCTTAGCTATGTATATATCTGACAGGTAAGTTGATTGTATGAAATTATCTTACCACAAATGAAATCCAAAGACTATATATAGTACTGTAGAGTACTTAATGGTACAAAAATCAGTAGGGTGTACTGGACAATATTAAAGGTCAAGGTTTACTAAAAGCAAGGAAACAATTTCCAGAAATGTAAACTAGTGACTTAGTTATTTCTTATAAATATAAATACAGAGACTTACCTCGTCAAGGAATAAAATAGGACCAGGTATATCTGTTCCCCAGACATGGATGCCATTCTGGTTACGAGCACGATTAATCTGCAGAATAGGTGCATTCATAAATAGTTTTTTTACTTCAAACTACAAATCATGATCATTAGTCAAACAAAACCTAAACCTTACTTTTCCATCACAACGTATCCATAAGTTAATTTCAATAAAATCTAAGCTATGTTACTGTACATTTTATAACCTATTCAATGGCAAAATTCATAACATAATGTGCTTAGCTTTTGCATCAGAATAGTAGTCAAATTTTCCTTAAGCGAAATAACTGAATTCATAATTAATCATTTCAATACAGCACTCATTGTGCATATATAGATAAAAAGTTCAGTGATTTTTTTTTTTATTTTAACTAATTGTATAGTTAGATGGAAGCTCAACTGCTTACAGGTTATAGCATGTGCAGACATTATCCTTGGGCTGCAGTTTTCATTGTCATGAAATGCTCTTCAAGCTTGTTCATTTTACGCAAGCGTAACCTTAGTGCAACTATGCCTACAACTATCTGCTCAACTTTGAACTGCAAACCTTTACTAGCATTATCTCCAGTTGAAAATAATCAACACATACTACGCCTCATAACATAGTTCAGCCCTAGAATACATTTTTCAAATCAAGTTAAACAACTTCAAGCAGTACTTGAAAATATAGTCTCAAAATAGACCATCCATTACTTACAAACTTTACAAAATTACATTTTTATAATAAAACAAAGTTTTAATTACTTACCTGGTAATTACATAGCTATTAGTTTCACTTATTTGCATCAGTTTAGATTCAAATTTCCCGGCAGCGACACTGATACTGTGTAGGTGACACCAGTCTTGCCCCCAAGCGAGAGGGTAAGGAACGACAGTGGATTAGCTCATTCCGTTTGTGCTTATGTCTATCAGAGGGGAGGAGGGAGGGGTCTGATCATGTAATTACTGGGTAAGTATAATTAAAATTTTGTTTCATTATAAAAATGTAATATTTAATTAAATAACTTACCCAGTCATCATATAGCTGATTCTCTCATTGACAGGAGGTGGGATACATGGAGATATTCTACTCTAAAGCATTAAGTCATGAAATGAATTAGAAATAGAAAAGCTGCTAGCATTGAAACAATGCTCGTCATTCCCTGTTAGTCAAGAGAGCTTGCAGTAGAGACTGCCTCTGGTTGGTGCTCAACTTAACCTGTAGTGGCGTAGCAATAAAGCCAAGAGTTGCCTCTACTTAAGGGGAAAGCTTTGTAGCAGAGAAGTACTCCGTTCATTAACAAAAGCACCATTAAAAGTTATACAACCACAGACCTATCCAATGGTTAGCCGAACATTCAAGGTGACCTTGCCCTGGGCGCAATACCATAATAAAAACCACCAGATTATGATGTCATCTACACTGAAGTAAAACCACAACTCATCCACTAAAAGTGTCGGGTGTTCTGGGTACACCGTACCCTCCTGGCTCCTTAAACTTCCACCCTTCACTACAAGGTGAATGTTAAGACATTAGAAGAGTATCCTATGCTTCTTTCCACGATACCATCCCAGTAACTAAAATTTTCAAGGTACCTACTGCCTAATTTTAAACACTTTAAAAACTCTAAAAATCATGAGAAACAAAGTGATTATGCTACCAGTAGTAGGTCGAATGTACGAGATATACAGGTATCAATTGGAAGCTAATGAGGTAGAGGTTGTACTAACATCTTTAGCTTTTGCTAAAAGGAGGCAAATGCTTCTCTTAAATCTGAGTGTCTCAGAAGATAAAGTCCATTCAAGTAAATGGCAAGATGCTCTAATCCGAGGATGAGACGCATATACTTTCCATAACATCTTGGGTTAAAACTGGTTTGGGATTCTGGTTTCTAGGAAATACCAGACCAACTAGCCAGGCAGAGAGCTCTTCAGGCTCCCATAACAGGCATGCACTTGACCGTAGTTGTTGTCCAGAGTTCCTATCAAAAGGGACTAGTTCTTGCTAAAACAACAGTTTCTGGATGGCCTTCAAGCCTGAACATTCAAACAATGGAAAATCTTTTCTTGTCAGCAAGTGATCGCTATCGTGCGCTCAGAGCAAGTGCTACTGCCATAGCAAAAACTGGTGCCAGGCTGTTCTCGGTGCCTTGGGCCTGGTCCACAACTAAAACCCTGGGGCAGATGAGCAAATTATCTTCTTTTTCCTTGCTTAGGCATGTTAAGAACTTTAAAGGGAAAGAAAAGGATGCAAACAAACTATGTCTCTGTTGCAAAGGGACATGGATGTCTCGTACAGGCGACGTAGGGCCTGAGAAACTAGTTTCAGAAAGATGATCACTAGGTCTGGAAGATGGTGTGAGAAGATTCACTTACAAAACTTGTAAAGGTCTCTGCAATGTGTACTACATAAGGAAAGACCTCTTGATTGATAATCCTGTATCTGAGAAGAGTGTGGGGGATGATCCTGTAAGATTCACTCACAACTGAGCAGGTCCACGAATCGAGGCAGGTCAAAAATGGGATAAGCAGACTACACAACTTGGAGATGGTCTGAACATAATATAGTTCCTCCTTGATCATGATGACAGGTGTGAGGAGAGGAGGTTCACTGATCGGTCTATAGCATGGAATCTGATGTACATGCTACAGGGATGGTATGGCCACAAAAGAAGGAAGATGCGGATTCCTTGAAGGGGCAAACATGAACAGGTCTCTAACCCCCGGTTAGAGACGATGAAAAGTGGTTGTAAAATTCCTCCAAAGAAGTGGCTTTCACTACTGCTATGGCCTCCTTCTGGATCATCGAGTCTACCTCTGCTAAGAGGGCCAAAAAACCTCTCCGAACCTCTGCAGTAGGCTGTCAACTGAATGGAAGTTGACACAAGAGGAGGTTCTTGCAGAAAACGTATTGAGGATCCCTCTCTGAAGACTTCTAAGATCCATAACTCTGCTTTCTTTGCTTCCCATATTTGCCAAAAATGTAGAAGCCAGGGCTCAAATGTTACATGGAGGACCATCTCCTAACTTACTGGAGGAGGATCTAGTGGAGGTCTTCTTCTCTAAAGGACTGTTGTTGCAGAGTTGAGACATTCCTAGAAAATGGATCATTGGGGTGCGTCTTGACTCCCTAGGGGTGCCTGGCAGACTGGGTAAGGTCTTGTGTAACCTTTTCCTATACAGTAGCAGTAAGAAATAGAACTTGATGGTCCAGTGGAGCAAATAGAAGAGAGGATCTTTTTGAATGAGACACTTCTTTGGTGGTGACAACACATCACAGGTCTCTTTCCTTCAGTATGCCAAACGAAAAGAGGGCAGCCAGCTCTCGTGCACCATCTCTAATTTCCTTGTTTGCGAACAATGGAACTTCCAACCAATCTGCAGTAATATTGTTTGAAGAGATGTGCATTATTCAACTTTTGTCATTAAAGTACTAATCATCCAGTCTAACAGCTATTAAGTGAGTGGTTGAAAAACTCAAATCAGAACTTTTATAACTACAGCAAAATACTAATGAGACAAGAAGTGCCTTGCAGAAGTAAAACTTGACACAAAATCATTTTGGTAACGAATGCAAGTTTACAACATTATTACGTTAGCTCGAAGAGCAATGATAGCTAATGCAATGTTCACATTATTACGCTACTTGACCATCACTCTGTCACATTTTACGTTACTCATTGTAAAGATGAGTTAATCAAAAGATTGTAGATTTAACTCAGAACAGGTATTATCAAATGATATCAGGTCCGTAACAAATGTAAATATCGTTCGACGGATCAAGGTTTACATTATAGTGCATGCACTCAACATATTTAGTTTAAATATTAACCACCATTTTGCTGTAAAGCGACTATTGATGTACTACCCAGTAATAACAAATGGGAAACAAGGAAAAGCTCATCTTGAGGCGACTTGACTTTTAGTTTGGACACTGAAATCCGGCAAATAAACAGCAAAAATTAACAAATGCTGCCAACACCAGATGTTATTACCAGGAGTCGCAAAACAGAATGAGGCAATCTGCTGTCGTTCCTAACCCTCTCACTAAGAGGTGAGACTTGTGTCAACTTACACCAGTATCGGTCATTACGCAAATTGAATCTAAACTGCTGCGAATTAGTGAACTACAGTGAACCCCCGTCATTTGCGGACTCTGGATATCCTGACTTATGCATTCGCGGTATTCTCTCTGGAACATTACCCCTATATCCACAAAGTCCTGTTTTCTTATCAATTTCAACATAAAATGCCTTTTATCGATAAACTATTTACAACCAGCTAAACATTTAAAAAACCAGGTATAAACCTTCAAGAAAAACAGGTATAAAAAGTAATTACATAGCTATGTATGTAATAACTGAGTAAGTTAATTAAATCAGTGTTAATTTAAATCAGATTTATTTACAGACAGCACTAGTTACTTAATTCCTAACATACTTCAAATTGTACAATGGATCACCTATATTTGTAGGGAGGAGTACCACATCCCGTCGCCCCCCACCCGCTGAATATTTAAATTCCGCAAGTACTTAGAACCCTCCTAAAAATACTTAGAACTGCATTATTTTTGATAGTTCAAAAAAAAAAAAAAAATGCTTATACCTGAGTATTTACCAGTTTTAGTCACAAGGCCATTTAGTCTCAAAAATGATGAAAAATACGATAATCTGTGAATAATTCTCAGTGAAAAATCCGCGAATGGGTGAATTTCCCCGTCATAATGTGCATAAATGTTTCCATTTAAATCTGTGAATCAGCGAGTTCCACAATAGCAGGGTCGACTGCACTTCCTTATCAAATCATATAGAAATACTTACAACAGTTCCAAAAGAATAATTTGAGCTGAACTTATGGGAAAGACTCTGGAGCCTAATCCATATAAAATCTAGATGTGTCTATTAATAAATATGACTAACCTGTTCCTGGTCTTCAGCTCATGGAGTCTCTGTTTTTCCCTTTGTTCTTCATTTTCCCATCTGCCGTTCTTTCTTTCTCTTCTTCTTTCTCTTGGTATTTACTCAACTCTTTGCGAAAATGAAGATCCCCAAGAGTTTACACACCAATTGAAGTCTAGCATCTGTATTTCCTTCAGCAGACCTACAATAAGTAAACAAAATCTCTTCAAACTTATGTCATTCTTGAAACTGCAATAATGTTGTCCATGTCTTAGTATGTACATCATGTTTAAGAGAGAAAACTCATGTCCAGTACCTGACTTTATACTTCAATGATAATCCACCTCTAAACAATTCTTCATATACATGATGCATACAATCATACAGTGTTTTACACATTTCTTAAAGTATCGAATAATCAAATGAAACTTTTAAACCTTAACAACACCCATAATGCAATGTTTGCAGCCAAGACTGATTTTATCATAAACATAATGCAGTAGTAGGCAGGCCCTGTTATCACGCAGACGTCAGGTTCATGCGATCCATTTTTAGGCTCTTGTCTTAGCACCATAAAATCAGCGATTATGGCGCACAACAGCTAGTTTCAGTATTGGCTCCATAAGGTGCTGATAATAGAGTTATGGCCCGCTAACGTACTACCTAACAGTAGGTGCCATTAACCTGATATCTTGCCATTAACTGAAAACTCAGCGCCATAGCACCATAAATTTATCATCACTTGTCATTGTCATAGAGTTAATACGCATAAACACAAAAGATATATTCTATGATGAGTTTACTCACTTGTTTCCTCCTTCTTCAGATTTATTTTCGGTTACGTTTGAGTCCTCATTAGAGAGACCTTCTGCCGTTCACCCACTTCATATCCTTTTCATGTCTGGAAATTACCTGTAAATAATATAAGAGTATAAGATCACACAAAAAAAAAATGTGAGAAAAGTAATACTGGTGATATTAACATAATTCACTAATTTGTTGAAATTACTTCAAATGGTGGACGGGTGCCTTCAAACCAAAGTCCCCATCCGTTTTAGGTAGCTGTATTTGTTAGGTCATCTTATGGTGATTTTTTACTATCAATTATAGTTTAATTAAAATGCAGTATTATTTTTCATTACTTAATGTGATTACCCCAATCACCACCATTTTACACTGAAGAGTCACACAGTTGAAATCATCCTGTACATCAAAACTTTTATAGCACACCTTTTAAAAAAAATGACAGATGCCATTCAAAAGAGATTCTCAAGAATACATGATTTAAGGGATTCCTAACGATAAAAATTATAGGAGTTATGAGTTGTCTATAACAAGAAGGAGGAGGAAAGGTTGTCGCAAGTGTGGTGGAATTACAGTGTTGAAATAGGTCCACTAGAACACACTAGAACACTCTGTTACTTTGGTCCTCCAATTGTTTACAACTGACAATTTTATATCATGGCTTCATCATATTCCATCATTATCCTCCCACTTTTTATTTATGTATCTTTAACAATATACCAAGATTCGCAATTATCTTCACCATGAGGTATGTGCACTGCTAGAAACAACAGTTACATGTTGCATAAAGACGACCTTTGCTTGAGTAATGCCAATATTCGCAAAAACCATTCTCTTGGAATGAAAGTCAACAATAATTGAAACAACCGACTGGAGAAGTGGATCCGTGTTTCACAGCGTATGAAGGCCACCCTTCGAAAAGTACTTTACACATCCTGACACCAGAGGATGGATATCATTCACTAGTCATCAGGGGTGAGAGCAACAGCTCGTGACCTCATACTATCTTTTGAAGTAAGTATTTTTCTCCAAAGTTTAGATATTACGGTCATATTTTAAAATTAAATTAATACCATAGGTTAATGACAAGTCTAGCCATGCGCAGAAGCAAACTACCTCCATGACCCTTTCAAGAATTGTTTACTTATAACACCCAACAATATATAAGATTGACGCCATCTCGTTGTTTGCAGAGTTGTTTGTGTCAATAAACTTACGTTCTCTGTTGCTAAATCCACACACCACTTGTCCCATAGACGCTGAGGACTTACTTCACAAAATCGTCAACGTGACTCCAACGCACGACTTTATCCAATGGAAATGAATTGTTATGTAAAAAAAGTTTTTATACATACTTAACCTCAGAGATATATACATAGCTAAGACTTCCGTCGTCCCGACAGAAATTCAATTTCGCGCTCACTCGCACAGAGGTCAGGTGATCTACCGGCCTGCCCCTGGTGGCAGACTCGGAACCATTCCCCCCGTTTGTCTATCATATTTTTACTCTCCTTCCACCTGTCTCCTGCGGGGAGGCTGGGTGGGCTTTATTGTATATATCTGCTCAGGGTAGGTATGTATGCAACTTTATTGTAACATACAATATCATTTTCATACAATCCACTTACATGTCAGATAATATACATGCTATTGGCCACCCTTCGGTGAGGGTAAGAGCAGCTACATATGAATAGACCGGTAACAACATATGTTGTAGATAAATAAAACCTTGTTCCTACCTGATATGTGGTAGACTTTGTGGGTGTTTTGCCATATTCTGCTCACCTCAAGAAACTTAGCGAGATATGTGGATCTATGTGCCAAGAGTTTATCTTGTGGTCTGCCGATGGTCTACCCACTTACTCAGCAAGCCTAAAGGACTTTTGTCATGAGTGCTGACCACTTATACTGAAATACACTAGGAAGGACACACACCCATTCCCGACCACCTGATCCTAACCATGTGGTTAAACTAAGGATTGTTCTCAGTTATCCCCTAACTCGTCACAACAACCGTAAACTCAAAAACCACTTACGCACACATACATATTTTTCAAAACAAAAAAAAAAAAAATATACTCCCTAATTGGATATGACGAGAATTCTCTATGAACAAGCATAGACGCCGCCCGTGCGAGCCTGAATCCTCCCATTGTTTCGAAGAGATTCTCGACCATATCCCAACAGAAGAACAGTATATACTATTAAGGATTGGTGCGGCTCCTGTACCCAGAATCGGATCTGCCGATACGATAGGACCTAGTAGAAACAAGCACTCTCTACGTCCAGAAAAACGACAATAACGCACGTCTTTCAAGTAATGAGATGCAAACACCGAGTTGCATCTCCAATATTTCGTATCTAATATGTTTTTATTTAAGCGACATATTCTTATAAAACGATAGAGACGTCGCAACCGCTACGTACTTCATGAGCTTTTTTTACCCTCATAAGTTGTATATTGTTTTCGTCGGACGACCTTGTGAGCGTCCGTAATGACTTTTCTTTCAAAGAACGCTAGAGCGTTCTTTGACATCAGTCCTTGTGGGGTCTTTTACCCGCGCACCAAGACCTTGTCTAGAGCTCCCAACGGACGCGTCCTCTGAAGATAGAACTCCAGAGCTCTAACCAGGGCATGGAGACCTCTCTGCCTTCCTCTGCCTACGAGACTAGACATTCCTTTGATTTCGAATGACCTAGGCAGGGATTCGTGGGATTCGCGTTTTTCGCTAAAAACAGAGTCTTGAACGAGCACATCGCCGATCTCCCTGAATCTTATTTGTCCTGCAGAGCTTGTAACTCACTAATTCCTTTTTGCCGTTGCTAACGATAAAAGAAATAGGCATTTTCCTAGTTAACGTCCTCTAAATGATGCCTGATGGGAGTTAAATTTATCCGAAGACAGGTATTATGGGACTACGTCCAAAGTTCCGTTCGGAGGTAACTGGCTCCTTAGACTTTGAACGTCCTCAATGATCTTATTAGATCGTGGAGATCTTTTGTATTTGCCAGACTCTAAACCTCTGTTCCTGAACACCGCCGAGAGCATACTCCCTGTATCCCTTTATTGTGATAAAAACAGCTAGAATGCGATTTTACTTTCAGATAGCAAGAATCAGCATTTCGCTATGAGTAGAGGAGGAGACACTTCCTTGGCGCTACCCCCTTCTAAAGACCTCCCGACTTCGACTGTATTACTTTTCGAAGTGGGAGGTTCTGCGAGCTCTCGCGATCGCGGGAACTCTTGCCACTTCGCGAGAAAAGCCTCTCGCTCTGACAAGGTCTTTCGATAGTCGAAAGGCAGTACCGAGAAGCGGGAGGTTTTGATGGTACCTCTTGACGTGTGGTTGTTTGAGAATTCCGTTCCTTCCTGGTAGGATCTTGGAAATTCTAACGATCCACTCTACCACCTTCCGTGAACCATTCCTGGGCCGCCACAACAAGGGGGGGGGGCTATAAAGTCAGCTCGTCTCTTTTGACGCCACAAACTTTTCAATACTAACCCCGAGGATTTGGATGGGGGAAAAGCGTACACGTCCAACTATTCGAGACCAGTTTCGCAGGAAGGCGTCTACATAATGCTCTTGGGTCTTCCACGACCGAGCAAACCAACTGGGAGGCCTTTTGAAATGTATGTTGCGAATAGATCCAATCACGGATTCCCCACAGAGACAGCGATCGCCGACATACTTCTCGTTCAGAGTCCTTCTGTATGAAGGACCTGGTTTCCTCCTGCTGAGCCGTGTCCGCCCATCACTTCTTACTCCCTGTACGAACCTTGTCAACAGGGAGATGTTTCCTGTGAGACGTCCAAAGTAATATGTCCCTCGTGAGTTCGTAAAGGAACGGGAGTGAGTCCCTCCTGTTTGCGAATGTAGGCAGTGCGGTGGTGTTGTCAATTTAACTTTTACTACTTGTCTGCTCACCAGAGTTCTAGAACTCTTCAAAGCCAGGTGAACGGCGAAGAGCTCTTTGCAATTTATGTGCCCAGGAGGCACCTGTGCTGGTTCCCAGGTGCCTGACCTTCCTCTCCGAGCCTAATGTCCTCCCCAACCCGTTCCTCCGCCGCGTCGGAGAACACACTAGTCCTGGGTTCTTTGAAACTTAGAGAGACCCCTTTGTTCCTCTTCCAGAGGCCGCAACCACCACTGTAGGTGTGCCTTTACCTCCATTGGAATGGGAAAACGTCCGACAGTTGTCCGTTTCCAGCTCCAAGACTTCTTGAGGAAGAATTGAAGTGACGGGATATGCAGTCTTTCCGAGAGGAAGAATGTTTTCCAGCGAGGAAAGCGTCCCCAGAAGGCTCAACATTCCCTCGCTGGCTGACGTTTTGCTGTTTCTCTGAAGCAGAGATTATTTCTCAAAAACCTTTTCTGTCTCTCTGCGAGGAAAACTCGAAACCCCGGAATCCATCCCAATCCCCCGTATAGACTAGGTCTTGTCTGGGGTCCTCTGAGACTTCTCGCGGTCACAAGCAATCCCAACGCCTTGGTCAATTGTATGTTAACTTTAGGTCCTCCCAAACACTGTCGCTCCGATCTGGCCCTGATGAGCAGTCGGTCTAGGTACAATCGGACATTCACTCCGTTGAGATGCAAAATCTCGCCACAATTCCTCATCAGGCTTGTGAAGACCTGAAGAGCTGTGACAGCCCGAACACAGGCTCTGACTGAAAGATCCTTCCCCTACCCGTCATGAACGGAGGTACTTGCTTCGATGAAGGGTGGATCGGGACGTGAAAGTATGCGTCTTGGATGATCTAGAGGACACCATCCAATCTCCTTGTCGTATATGACGCTAGGACTGACGCAGAAGTCTCCATGGAGAACTTCTCCCTTCTGAACAAATTTGTTTCGAGCGCGACCGTCTAGTACTGGTCCCTCCAGCCTCCGAGGCTTTCGCCATAGAAAAAGGCGATTGTAAAACCCCGGGGAGTTGATCCGGTACTAGTTTCTACTGCACTCTTGTCCCACATTTGTTTTCACCATTGATCGAAGAGTACCCTCAGCACAGGATCATTGTACTTGGCTGACCCAAGGTGTCCCTCGGTATAGGAGTTAGGGGCGGAGTATTCGGAAAGGGATCGATATCCCTTCCTTATATGATCTTTAGTGAGACGCGTCCGCGTCTATCTTGTTCCATGCTTCCACGAATTCCAGAGTACGGCACCTACTGGTGTTTGGAGGAGAAATGTTTCATTTGCCCTTTTTAAAGGGACGAAAGGCGGACTAACTACCGCTTCTCTCTGAGCCTTCCTACTTGCTGGAGGTCTGGGATACGGACCCCTCGAAAGGCTGCCTATAAGTTGCTAGGTTTTCCTTTCTTGGTCCGAACACTAAGCGGTTGCTCTTCCTAAGCAGACTGCGTCCGAAGATCCTGGTCGCCTTCTCAGTTAAAGAGTGTTCTACTCCTTCACTAACTTAGAGGAAACAAAAGTCCCGAAAGAGGTGCCTACAGCAGAGCTGGCCTCTGCCATGCGAGACGCCTTGTTAAGAGGCGCCATATACTGTCCCTTTTTCTTCAAAATACCTCTCCAATAATGCAGAGACTTCCCAAAGATCCATCCTGTACTGCTTTGTCTATGCATGACCAATGCATAGCAAGGCTTCAGGTTTCTATTCCCTGCGAATCGGGAGCTTTTCTTGGTACATCACCCCAAGGGACGCACATCTAAGAAGTTGAATACTTCCAATACATGGAACAAGTCCCTTGAGGATATGATCCAGTTCCGATACTCCAAGTATTCGGGCAGAATTAAGACTGTACGCCTTGAAGCGTCAACTAACGTCGAAAGTCTGCCCTGTAGTCGAGGAGAGCGATAACCCATCCTCCCCCTTCCTTGTACCATATGCCTCTTTGTGAAGAAAAAAAGCTAATCTTGCTGGAGTCATCAAATACTGTCCCTGTAAGTCTTTCTTCGACTTCATCCAGGCGTCTAGAGTGCAAAAAGCCCGCTTCCTCGAGATGTGGGCTTCATCTCAAAAGACGGAGTCACTTCTTCGTTCTTCGCACTCGAAAAGAGCGAGCGCGGAGAAGGAGGAGCACCGACGTCACTCGTCTCCGTATTCCTCCAGAAGCATGGTAATCAAAACCTTATAGTTTTGACAACCCCTCTCTTCCCGATCGTCATCCTCCGAGTGTTCGTTCGAACTCGTGAAAATCCTGAGTTTCTGCTCTCCCTTTCAGAACTTTTCTTCCTTCTGGGGGCGACAAACTCCTGATCGGAGAGGGCCTAAGGAATGAAAGTCTTTCTTTTTCCCGTTTGATCGCTTGAAGGAGGTCACAACCTGCGGCTTCTCTCTCGCGCTTTAAGAAGAGTCCTGTATGAGCTTCCCGCTCATCCCGAGCGTCATGTATGACGTCTCTTTTGATTGACGTTTAGATGACGGCTTCGATCTGGAAGACGCTTCGCTTTTCTAAGGGCTGTCCTACTCGGCGTCACAATCTTGACGGATCGTCAAAGTCTACGATCCTCTTGTTTGACGCTATCACTTCAAAAGACGTCTTCGAGCAGAGACGAGAGGACGAGAATTCTTAATAGGAAGCGTCACGTCCTTCCGACGGGGCGCCAGAAAACTCAAAGAGATAAAGTTTGTTTCTTTGCACCGCCATAATTATCTTCCTTGACGCTTCTCCTGCGTCTAGCGCCTGGCGCCCTTCGTCATCACTAGGGGAAGCAGCATGATAAGGTACTTCCTCATAAGGCGTCAGGTGACGTTTGTGACGCCACATTCGCCTTCTTGATAGCAGGACGGGGCGTCATCAGAGAAGCGCTCCGGGCTCCAAGAGCGATATCTTGCTTCATATGACCTTCAGCGTCTCGATAAGGTCGACTCCTTCCACCCTCGTTTTAGGGGAGGGAGAGGGAGAGGACGAGAAACACTCGCGAAGGACGCTTTTTTCCTGTTAGCGGCCCTTGAGCTGGCTGCCATGAAGCAAAGCTAGCTGAAGGACGTCTGACCGTTGGGATTCCCTCCGACCGTCCCTTTAGGCTTTCGACTTTCCTTCTTCCTCTGGGCATGTGAGCTTGGAAAGAGGTCTAGGCCTGGGAGCGCCGCAGGGACGATCAACGCCCCCTCCACAACACTGATAGGGCTCACTTCACTAAATTTTCACTATCACTAGCCTTCCTTTCGAGTCGCCATCTTGGACTTCATGTCTGCGAATCGTCGCTTTCAGATTGGCGATTTCCGTGCCGAATCCGAAAAGACCTCATGAAATGAGATTTATAGGAGATTTCTCCGAAGTTAGGGTTAGAATTCCCAATTAAAGGCTCACATAGGCTTGCATTCCCACCTTTCAGTCTTCTAACTCTAGCCCTCTCTAACTTCTTCAAATAAGAATCAAGTCTTCCATTCTTCTGCATTCAAACTCTCAGCCATTCCTTACAAGTGGTGATAGCAGAACACTGCACTCCCCTACTTTTGACGGCATACATTGTCAGGATCACCCGAAAGCTTTCGTATCCTCACCTGCAGCTACATTCAGCACACAGGCGCTCTTTCTCACCACTCACATGAGAATCAACATCCTGAAAAAATCCAAAAGAGTTATTCCAAAACAGTCCAAAGTAGCGAATGGCCAAAACACGATCCCAAATACGTCACAAAAGTCGAAAAAAAACCGTTTGATCAAGTTGAAAAAGAATCAAGTCAGAGGTATTAACAACATGTTGATACCACCGGCGACAGAGAAAATATGATAGAAACGGGAATGGTTCCTAGTCCTGCCAGCCCAGGCATGCCGGTAGAATCACCTTACTACCTGTAAGCGAGTGGCGCGAAATTTGAATTTCTGTGGGACGACGGATCTTAGCTATGATATATCTGACAGGTAAGTTGATTGTATGAAAATGACAATTTGTCGAAATTGCATTTTTCCTACTATACAACCTAGGTCCTTTACAATAGTAAGTACTAGCGCAGCTGGAACGGTCGTAATGCCTTCGAACAAGGGGAGAAACGGTATTTAACTGCTTGTCCGATTCGCGTCGGCGGGGTAAACAAATCACTTTTGCTTTGGCCCATGCAATACTCAGAGTGAGGGTGGCATGAGGAGGACTATATGTAAAGGACCTCAGGTTTTGTATAGGTAGGAAAAGTGCAATTTTTGACAATTGTTCATTTGTTCGTACCCGTAATACAAACCCTCGTCCTTAACAATAGGAAGACTCACTTTCTTGGTGGAGGATCTGAGTCTTTTGATGAACATACTGGTGTTTCGTCCCATCCCTGGCATGCCTCCCTGGTCCCGTAAGAGCGAGGGAGGGTCCAAGCCTCTGTCCGATTGATCGGGGTGTGCACCGCATGGGATCATGTCAACTCTGGCCGAGTACTAAGAGAGAGGAGCGTATCTCTTCGAACCAGCATTGTAGAACTTTTTCCTTACATGGCAAATATAAAGTATGGGTTTGTCTCATGTAGGCATCCACTTTCTCCCCTTGTTGAGAAGTGGTGGATATACACTCCGATCTCTAGTTAAAGAGATAGGATGGAGCTCTGTTTGAATAGCTTACCTGCTTCTGACTCCTTCCAGCGTGGTAACGACCGTATCCCTCGGCCACAGGTAGATGTAGAGAAAGAATGGTGACAACGAGAAGCCATTCACCTCTCTCATTCGCACATTCATTCTCCCATTCAATACAGGAATCGATGCTGTTTCGCCTGCTCGGGTGCTGGGTAAGCTTACCAACGTGTTGAGCAGTCCACCACAGGTCACAAGGAAAAGTATCCAAGGACTTGGTGGGCAATATCCCGAAGGGAGAGGACGTGAAAGGTGTCTGGTTGGCCAGACACCTGCCTTCAGGACCTGCGCCACGGAGAAGTTTCTTACGGAACGCTAAGGAGGGTCCCGATACCTCTGAACTTCGTGGGCTCTCGGTCGGAGCGTACGGATGTCGGGCCGCTACCATCAGCCTCGAGCTCTCCTGATCACCTCACGTAGCCAGAAAGAAAGCGTGTTCTTGGAAACTTCTTTCTTGGTAACCCCAGTGGCTACGAAGAGGCGTCGACCTCGCCTGATGTGTCGAGTTTCTCTTCAGATAGCGCCGTAGCGCCCTCAACCGGACAAAGGCAGCATCTCATCCGCATCCGTTATCGGTGAGTCCAGAATGGGAGGAATCGTGAAGACTCGAAACTGTCGTCAGGGATCGACGTAGTCTGAGTCTTTGGCTACGAAGTTCGTGACGAAATCGAGGCGGTCACAGATCCCATCCTCTGGTGTGTTTAAACATCATAAAGAAAGACCATGTGTTTCCCCTACTCTCTTTTCGCCGATGCCAGGGCGCAGAAGAGGGTCACTTGAGGGTCAGATCTGTCGACGACTCTCGGAGTGGCTCGAAGGGTCTCGAGTCAAACTCCCCTAAGGACGAGAGTCACGATCCCACGCAGGGGGCCTGAGTTCCCTGGGTGGGCAAGACCTTTCGAGCTGCCTCATTAGCAAGGAGTATCTCGAACGAATTCGAGATGTCCAGTCCCCTCCATTTAGGACGAGAGCCAGGCGGCTCTATATCCTTTACCTGTGGGTACTGAGAGGAGCATTCTCTCGGCGAAGAACAACAGAGGCAATCCGCCTACCTGCTGAAGAGTGGCTCTGAGAGGAGACAGACCCTGTCTACGAACCAACCAAAGTAAGACGGCCCATTCCCCTGGTACCAGCTGCAGAGGAACTGTCGGACAGTGTCCCAGCCTCTCTGTTGCCTGCCGCTACGAGAAAAGCTCTCTTCGTTATCGCAAGAGATGGTGGAATAAACAAGCCAGCCCGTGAAGTTGAAGGACTGGATGCTGGTGGTACCGTTCACGTGTGGCTGGGCTAGAAGGTTGTTGGCCAATGGGTAGCTCTCTCGGTCGTCCGCAAGAGAGCCAGCAGGTCCGGAATACCAAACGGCTTGAGGCCGTTTGGGGAGCCCGCCTGGATCATTTCCTGAGATTGGGAGTGACCAGCGCTCGACTGATCAACGTTCCGAATCAGACAGAAGGGAGGAAAGGCGTAAGCGAAGAGGTTTGTCCCAAGGGTGTTTGGAAGAGCGTACCCTCTGTCAGCTGCACATGGGTCCGGCACGGCTGAAAAGAAAACCTGAAGTTTTCTGTTTTTGCCGGTGCGAAACATGTCCACGACCGGTCCGCCCCCACAGTTGAAGAGCCTTTCCGCCACGTCTTGGTGTATAGACCATTCGGTCCTATCACATGATCCCGACGGCACTGACTTGTCCGCTACTACATTCCTCTTGCCTGGAATGTAACGTGCTGACGCTCTATCGAGTGAGCCGTGTCCCACTCGCGCACTCGCACCGTCAACTGAGGGAGCGGAAGAGACAACAGCCCCCCCCTGCTTGTTGACATATGCCACTGACTGTGGTGTTGTCGCACATCAACACACTGTTGTCCATCAAGCGGTCCTGAAACTCTCGGAGAGCGTTGAACTCCGCTTGAGTTCCAGGACATTGATGTGACGTGCGTTTCGTGATGGTCCCACACTCCCCACAACACACCTGCAGTCAGCACTCCTCAGGTGGTGCGCCCTCCCTTCGTATCGAGCGTATGAGAACAGAGAGCATCTCCGGGGGGGGAGTGCGTATGCACTCCCTCTTAAGAGGTTCTTGTCGTCGAGCACCAGGCTAGGTCCTGTCTCACCTTGTCCGTGATAGCCCCAAAACCCGGGAAGTAATGAGGATCCTTGGCCTGAGACCAACTCCTCCCTTACCTCCACTGGGAGAACCGCAGGTAAGACGCCCGTGATTGGAACTAACTTTTCTCGAGTGACGACAGATGATCCCAATCACGACTTGCCCATGCTGTGCTGCTGTTCCTGCCGCGACAGGAACCGGCCGGCTGCCCTCCCTGAATTTGCTGATACGCAAGTCTGCGGAAAGACCTGCCCTGCTAACCGTGTCTATCAGCATTCCCAGGTACTTCATCTTTCTGCTTGGGTTCGAGATCGACTTCTCGTAGTTTAATCACGATCCCCAATCGCGGTCAAAACTTGAGGAGTGATCTCTGTCCCTGTGCAACTGCGAGCGGGAGCTCGCAGGACTACCTATCTTCGAGATATCCTCAGAAGACGTATCCGTCGAATGGGCCCAAGCTGACCCGAGAGTGACACTCGCGTAGAACACCTGTGGGGCGGTTTGAGAGAACCGAAACAAGTCCCTGAATTGGTACACCGCCCGTCGAAGATGAAGCGGGAGGTACTCTTCTGGAGGACTGATGGATGGGTATTTGAAATACGCGGCCTTCAAAGTCCCTGAAAGCATAGAAATTCGTTCCCCCTGATCGATTCGAGACCGAGCTTGCCGACTCCATCGTGAACCGCGTCGTGCGAACGAAGCGGTTTTTCCGGGGAGAGAGGTCTATTCACCGGAAACGCCAGCCACCCGATGCCTTCTCCACTAGGAGAGGCGGCTGTACAAGCCCGTGACTGGTCCTCCACCATTTCTACAGCTCGTTGTTCGCCAGCATGGTCTTGAATCTCCTGTCGAAGAGCGTTGTCCTTTGCTATCCCCGGACATAGGTCTGTAGATGGACCGGTTTTTGGTTGGAGATGAGGGGGGGCCGAGACTCGAGGGTAGTAGATACCCCTCCCGAAGGACGTCTACTATCCAGGTTCTCGGCGCCGTAGCGCTGCCAAGTCGCCCAATGGTTCGCCAGGCACCCCCCCACTTCCGCAGCAGGTGAGGGGAAACGACGTCCCTAGCGTTTCCCTCCTCGTTTCGACTTCTTTCCACCACCTCCCTCGGGAAAGGAGGGTTGGGAGGAGGGCTGGTTACGGCCTCCTCTAGCAGAAGTTGAAACAGCAGGAGTCTTCACACGGGGCTTGGACGGTGCAACCGTCTTCGCCGCCGTGGAAGCGCTAGCCAAGCTCTTTGGTTTTGGCCGCAGTCGCTCGAGATTGCCCAGTAACCTTCGAGACTGCCTGGTGAACTAAGCGGTCACTGTCATCAGTGCGCCGCCTTTCCACCGCAGCGTCCACCATCTCTCCAGGAAAGAGAGCTGGGGAACTCCTAAGAGGTCCATTTCGAAGCCCGAGTGCCGCCTCACGCCCGGCCCCCTTGGTCACTCGGGTAAGGACTGCGTCCCTACGACGAAGAACCAAGTTGGCCCACAGGTTAGCAGTCTGATGGGCGAGGTAAGAGATTGCTCTTCCTCCAGACTGGCACAGTCTCCTAAAAGAAGCGTCGTCTTCGAGAGCAGAACTCCCGGAGCCGGCCGCTACTTTGGTGGGATATTGTGAGGGACCACAAATCCAACAGGAAACTGCCTGGAATGCTGCCATAGCAGGTAGATTCCAGGGCAAGTGCCTCCTGCTGCGAGAACCATAGGTTCTCCGACAGGAGCTGCTGCAGGGACACACCTGGAGTCAGCCTCGCTAACTCCGGGTTAACCTGTTTCGGCAGTATCGGGTCTTCCGAAGGCACGTAGAATCGCCTCTGCCGCTGTAGAGGGGGAGGAAGCAGCTTAGAAGACCGTCCGGACCTTTAGGGAGTCCTCCCGTCCTGAGACGAGATTCTCTACCTGATCCAGGACTGAGTCCGCAAGCTCTGATCGCGGTAACCCCACCATCATTTTGGGCTCCCTCTTGGGACCCCAAAATGATTCCAGCCGGGACGTGGGCTTCTGACGGTGGTAGCGGCGATCCCGCCCCCTCCGCAAGGTCATTATGCAGACGCATCAGCTTAATGACCTCTGCAAAGTTCCTCTGTATCTCGGGAGTTACTGCGTCTTGTGGAGTATGGACCGTCCAGTCCCTCCAGCAGAGCAGGTCCCGCGATACTCCTCCTTCAGAAGGAGGAAAAAACAGCGACAGACCCCTGACGGTCCCGCCTCCAACTACTTGCGCGTATGTTCTGGCCGGTCCTAAAACCGTGCCTGAGCCATACGGCGTCATAGCCGGGTCACGAGCGGCGCACTCCTCGTGATCGCTCCTCGGTACCTCGCTCCTCCCGGTATAGCCCCGAGGAGGTTGAAGGTATGGGAGAGGCGACCTGACGCTTCCCCCTCGCTCGCTGGCAGGACCAGCGTGCGTGGAGGGCTGCTGCTGATCGTCAACCCGCGGTGACGATCGAGCAGCAGGCCTAGCCTTGCCGCTCGCCTGGGGCGATAGGCTCGGCTGAGAACGTCGAGACCGATCTCTAGCGTCAGGCGAGCTGCCGCTGGTCACCGTCTCCGCCCGGTCCCATCGGGAGCGGCGGACGGGTGACCTGCTAGGCTCTCTGTCGCGTCGAGACCGGCCAGCGTCCTCTCGGCGCGTCGAGCCGCTGGTTACCAGCCGTGGCTGGTACCGGCGGCCAGCGGGGACTCCTTCCTCGCCTCAACCCGTGGCTGGTCAGCGACCGTCACGTCAGCCCGAGCAGCCAGTTGTCGCTGCGAGAGCGTCCACTGGCCTGGCGAGAGTCGTGTGCACTACTCTCGCCAGTCTTCTGCTCCGTGCCGCTGTCTTGACGGCGAGCGAGCTCGTGCGTCAAACTTTGGCTGGACGGTCTTCCTTAGAAGAGCGTCCACTCGGTGCTTCTCGCGAACGAGAAGCGGCCGAGACGGAACCTGGTTTTAGCGGCAGAACCGCTAGCACCAGTGAGGACGCACCAGCCGAAGCTGATGCACCTCTGGTCCCCCGTCGACTTCTTCTTTGCAGAAGAAGCGACGGGCCCCGTTCCGAAGGAACGGGAGGACCAGCAGAAGAGCTCCCCGACTCGCCTGAGCGAGCCGGGCCCTTAGAAGATGATCCCGAAGGAGTCTTCTTAGGGGGGGAGGAGGCGGCCTTCTTCTTCTTCGGCTGTTTAGCCTTAGAAGTCGAAGGGGAAGGAGAGGCAGCAGACGACGAAGAAGACGACGAAGACGACGACGACACCTTCTCCTTCCTCTTCTTCTTCGCCAGGCTCCGCAGGACAGACGTCAGGTCTTCCATCCAGGAGGGAGCCGGGGCAGTTGCCGAAGCAACAGGGCCCGACTGCACCTGTCCGGAAAAGACCTGAGACTGTGACAGCACCACCAACAGCAGGAACAACAGGAACAGGTCTGGGAACAGCAGGAACAGCAGGCACATGATCTGAAAGGGATGACCTGAAAGGGAATGAGCAGCAGGGACAGCAACAGGTACGGCAGGCACGGCAGGTACCACAGGAGAGCCAGGCGTCCTGGTCGGCAGCTACCGTCATCCTCGGCACTGGCGGCAGGTCCAGGGGGGTACTCTTGGGGCAGCGGAAGTCCGGGGTCGGCAATACAAAGAACCCAGGTGGCGGTGGCACCGTCCTCTTTGGCACGGCAGGAATTGGTCTTTGAATTGCAGCCGTGGGTGCCACCGACATCACATGTGGAGTGTACACCAAGTGCGGTGGCATCTCATATGCTGGTGTCGAAATTGTAGTGGTAGTGGTGGTTACCGTAGCATGAGTGACCACTGCCGACCCCCGCCAAACCGCTGAATCAACCCCTGGATGCTAGGCACTCCCTGCAATCCCAGCGACTCCCACACCTGTCCCAGGTCGTCCTTCGCTGATGGCACACCTGCGAAACGACAGTCGGGTTAGTTAGAGGGGTTCCCGGGGTTCCCCTCACGCTTGGGGGGAGAAGAACCCCACCCAGAGCGGACGGAAGACCCCGAATACAACTGAACGTCCGGGTAGCGGGCGCCCTCCTCCACACTCGACGGATCGAGAGAGGAGAAGGACTCCGCTACCCCCCCCCGCAGGGGAAGGCGCGAAACGTGGGGGCTGGCCGGGGGGCAGGAAAGAGGACGAAGTGTCCGTTACCAAAGGAGTCACTGGACTTTCCGATGACTTCTTGGGCGGCCTAAGTCTCTTCCTGCCCTCGTACAGAACCCACTGCGCCTCGGACCAATGCATACACGTTACACATGGCTCGTTGGGGGGCGGGATGCGCACTCCCGCCCCCGACAACGAGTACAAACCTCGTGCGGATCAACATCTACAAATGATCTGAATCCGCCGCATCTACGCCCCTCCAGCCCGGGACACACTCTACGGGCGACCGGGGGGCGCGGCGAAGTCTCCATTTCTTGATCACTCATCATTTAATGAATAAAAGAAATGCAAAGTACTTACAATTACTCTCAATCACACTAGGAAAAGAGGGCATATACTCAAACTCAAAGCAAACGACAAAGCGGGCAGAGCGATGACGAGCACGTCCTATCCACACACGGCCGAAAGCAAAAGTGATTTGTTTACCTCCCAGTCGCGCGGCGCGCGACGATCGGACAAGCAGTTAACTACCGTTCTCCCCTTGTTCGAAGCTTACGACCGTTCCAGCTGCCGCTAGCTACTTCCTATTGTTAAAGGACCGAGGGTTTGTATTACGTGTCGGAACAACTACGATTTTTTGGTAGAAGAAGAAGAAGTGTGCACTAGCTAATTATTTAAATAACTAGTTAAACGGCAGTATAAGTCATAAATTGCATAAATTTTTTTTACATATTCATGATTATTAATATGAAAATATTTGTTATTGAAAAAGTAACTAGATTCCTGACTCAAATATCAACAGTTTTGCAAAGGTACCTACGGCATTGTTCGCGTTCTTCTATTGTTTTTCAGTGTTGCCAATTGGTATGTGTTTACCCTCCAAACTGGGTATATGATTTACACAAAACCAGGGAAATAGGTGAAATTAACATATCTATTTGTAGTACAGGCGGTCCCCGGGTTACAACGGAACATCGTCAAAAATCCTAAGAAAACCTTACTTTTAATGCTTTGGGTGCATTGAAAACTATGTAAACTGCATTCTTATGGCATTTTTCATAAAAAAAACCCTTCAAATATTGATTATTTCGCATTTTTGGTGTCCTATTTCATCTCCCAGATGAGCGTTGTAGGCGTCGTAACCCTGGAACATGCGTCTAACCCTGGAAATAATGTCTGATGAATATAATTGAAAAGCGCCGTAACCTCGGAACGTCGTAAGCCAAGACCGTTGTAACCCGGGGACTGCCTGTACTTAAATTAGAGTCAGAATCGAGTTGCTTTTTCAATAACGAATATTTTCAAATTAATCATCATAAATATGTAAAACATTGATGTTTTACTATTTATTTAAAAAATTATCTAGTGCACGCTTTGTCGTCGTCTTCTACCAAAACAGTTGTTTACTTAAAAACGTTGTGGTAAGGGACCGTGTTCCGATTGTTGTGATGAAAGTGCCCCAGCGTCTGTGGGTACAAGTGGTGTGCGGATTTATCACAGGAAATGGGAAGTTTGTTGACACAAGCGACTCCACAAACATTGAGATGGCGTCACTCTTCTAAAAAAATGAAGCGTAAGTAAAAATTTCGAAAGTGTTTTGGTGAGATTTGCACTGCTGTGGACACCCTTTTCACTACCCTCTGTTTAATGCTTTAAATTTGGCCTTAATTTCTAACTTTGGAGAAAATACTTACTTCGAAAGGAGAGTAGAGGTCTTGAGCTCCGTTTCTCAACAATAAGAAGTCGCGACTGATGCCCATCTCCGGTGTCAGGACGCATTATAAGTACTTTTTCGGAGGGTGGTATGCTATGATCGTCGTTGAGTTGATCCAGGCCATGCGGTGTTTTACCCTATAGCCTACCACATTATGTTGATGAAACTTCAATTTTTTTAATGGTACGCTTAAAGTTGTAATTGTATTCTTGTTTCACCAATTAATTATCGAGTGAATAAGACCCGGCCAGCGTGCTGACGATGGATCGTCCGTGATTGTTTACCCTAACCTTCAGCGAGGCTATCCTACTGAAAGCTGCCTACCATTAACCTCTAGATTGGTCAGACAAGAGGCAAAGCTAGTGGAAAAAGTAGATAGGCTACTACTAGCTACGCTAGACTACTTTGCTAGCCTATGACGGGTTACCTAGGTAGCTAAAGCTACACAGACCTAGCTAGGTAGTAGGGCTACAGCTCTCATAGAGCTACCTAGCTAGCTAGGCTATAGGGCTACCTAGTATTTACTACTAGGCTAGCTAGTAGCCTATACCTAAGCTATGTGTGAACTACTGAGTTACTTACCCCTATTCTATGCAGCTCTCCTTTAAACCTCTTTTGGTTAAAATTGATACCTCTTGTTAATTTGCGAAATATGTCATATGAATTCATTCTCTCGAATAGTCGTCAGCCACATTACACACACATGGCCATGGGCAGCGAAAACACCTCGGACTTTAGTTTACAGGAGGCGTTTGTTACATACAAGAATAAATGGTCCCACAATTCCTAAACCTCACCAATTATATGCAATTTTCGTTTTCGTCTTACCAAGGTTATGAATATGAAATATTTTAAATTTGCTTGATTACATAAAAGCGAAAACAGTCAGAACAATGGTTCCAAAATGAAGGCTGACATATGTTTGATTATAGTTTATACATAACGCTGCCTTCATTATGTACAAGAAACTTTTCCCATCGCAGACTGGAAGTCATGATCGAAGTTATGAAACAGTTCAAAATACATCCAAAAATCATAGAGGCAGTAGTTAACATATATGAAGGGGATAGCACAATAATAGACCTAGGGGAGGGAGTCGAACAGGAAATGGGAATTACAAGTGGGATTAGGCAAGGTTGCACAGGCTCTACTTCACTTTTCAAACTAATGACATATTTAATAATTAAGAAAATGGAGGAGGAAGGGACAGGATTTGAAAATGAACTAGTAAAGATAGGGACACTTTTCTTCGCCGACGATGGATTAGTTCTAGCAAGTAATATAGAAGACGCAAGAATAAACATAAAGATTTTAATAAACATAGGAAACAAATGTGGGCTAGAAATAAATAAAGAGAAAAGCAGCATCATTATTTTCAACATGAAAGATAAACCAGAAGAGATAGAGAACATAAAGGTGAGGGAGAACATCACATATTTAGGAATAAAGATAAATGACTCTAGAAATCTGTTTTTAAGCTTCAGAAAAAAGAAATGTTGAATAAAGCACAGAAGTTAGCCAACCTAACCTACTCCGTGATAGAAAAAAGCTGCAACAAAGTTCTAATAGGGAAAACATTCTGGAAAAACATAGCTCTACCATCAGTCTTATACGGAACCAATGTGGTTAATCTAACAGACGCAGAAATAGAAAAATTACAAAGAATAGAGAATGGGGTATATAGGAAAATATTAGGGGCATGTAGAAGTACAGTAGTAGCCACATTAAGGGGGGAGATAGGAGCTTCTTCAATGAAAAGTAGAATTATGAGTGGGAAGATAAGCTATGTAAATAATACTTTAAATGGACGGAAAGAGATACTGAAGAAAATAATTACAGATATGCAAGAAAAGGAAAGAAAATGGTGGAAAACTGTGGAAAAGTACATGCAGGAAGTTAAAATAAATTTAAGAAAATTAGAAGGAATGTCCAGAACAGAAATAAAGGACAAAGCAGAATATGGGACAGAGAGAGGTGGGAAAGAAGAGTTGGAAAATAAAGTGACTGTGAACATATATTAAACGTGGAAAAGAGAAATAAAAAGATGAAGAAATTTATGACCCACAACTACGGGTTCAGTCCTCTTCAAAGCCAGAACCAACTCTCTTAATTTAAATATAGCAAAAAGGCACCAGAAAGAGAACACCTGTTGTTCCTTTTTGCAATGATGCAGTAGAAGACTATTTCATTTCCTTTTATATTGTGGTACATATATAGAAGAACGGGTTAAAGCAATAGGGCTACAACAACCCTATGAAGAGAAGGAAAGTGACGTAGTGGGAAAATTTCTATTTTCAGGTAACAACGAAATAAGAAAAGAAACCATATACTTGATGTGGAAAAAAAGAGAGAAAAAAAGGAAAGAGCTAAACAAATAAGAAAAAAAAAATACCCAAGACTAAGAGGCGCCGTTGCAAAGGCATTGCCTCGACCCATAACTACTACTACTACTACTACACAAAATGATTTACAACGAAGTAAAAGAATTAAATATTCACAAATGACAAATGAAAACAGATAGTATATGAAAACAGAGAAAAAACATAGATCAGATAGTATATGAAAACAGAGAAAAAACATAGATATGCTTAGAAGGAGGAGTGCTTCAGTAAAAGAATGGATTAAGATAATATTAACATCAGATTCGAAAAATTCGGGAAGACAATGACATAACAAAATACAGAAAACACCAAAGAAATGTGGAATGAGAAATGAGAACATAGGTAATACATAAAAAAAAATTACTTTTCACGGGAAATATCGGCTGATGGCAAATTGGCGTAAATTGGTCGGATAAGTGACTTTTCGGGTATATTTTGGAATGCTGGAAATTTTTTTAGGATTTGTAGGAGAGGGACTACGTCACTACAGTAGCCGACACCAGCAACAAGTCAACAACACTACCATGTCAGTAGGATAATACGATCCTGAGGTAAGATTCTTATGCTAGATAATCAACAACTTCATGCTCTCTATATATACCGGCAATATTTTCAGTTTTGTATAGCCTATTTATGGTGAAACTGTGTGGTGCAGAGCACTTGACGTTATTGTAATTTTAAATGGTATCTTAGCCTACTGTATACTAGGCTAGCTAGCTATATAGTAGTACGGCCATGTCAGGTCCTACACACTAAGTTAGGTTAGGAAGGAAATTTCTGGTTAGGTTAGGACTCACGGTAAGATGTAGGTATTTGGGGGTTCCTGTAAGACAAAGTTTCCCTGGCTAGGTTAGGGGCCAGTGTGCCATAGATAATAATTCAGGTTAGTAAGGTTAGGCCAGGATAGCACAGCATTACAGGAGAGGATAGGTTTGGCCTATATTTTTACATCAGATATAGGCTACCTAGCTCTTGCCTAACCCTCTCCCTCTACCTAGCCTACTAGCTAGGTATAGTAGGTACCTAATGCCAATGAATGAGTGATAGCATTTGTGTTTTGTGTATTCATTTAAGTATACCCCAGCTCACGAAGAAAGGTGGTAATAAAGGCTATAGGCTATATAAAGTATTTACTTTTTCACCTCTTGGTGCCGTGCGAGGCTAGATGTACGTAGGTTTCAGCAATTGTATGTCATTCATGCTGAATTATGTGAAGTAACATTAGCCTAGCTAGTTCAAGGACATCATAGAAAAATTTCATATTACCTATACTTGATTTTATGCAAATTGAGGCATTTTCATGGTATTGGGCTTTAGCTGTTATGTTCATACTCTGGTACGTAGGTATAGGGTAAAAAACTGCATGGTACAGAGGTGGACCATGTACGATCAATGTGTACAACCCCAAGAAAAGTACATTATAACGCGTCCTGACACCGGAGTAGAGGTCTTTAGCTCCGTTTCTCTCCAATGTCAGGACTCGTTATAATGTACTTTTTTTAGGGTTGTACACATTGATCGTACATGGTCCACCCCTGTACCATGTGGTTTTTTACCCTATACAAATAATTTTTCCCTTCTATTTTCAGCTGTTGCAAAATGCAGCTGATTCTATTATAACTGTGATCATTATCAGGGACATACTAAAGGCTTTGCCAGACTTGACAAGTGTTTGATAACCAAGTGTGATGGAAAATAGTTTCAGTTTTCAACAATTAGATCAGGACCTAAACCATTGTAAATAAAAGTTTTTAAATGTTAAGGATCTCTTCAGTAAGCCATCCATAGCATAGTTGTTCATCAGGAACATGTACTTTTTATTTCCTGTGCCTATAACAAGGAGGAAATCAGGTAGGACATGACAGCCTAGAGGTAACTATATAGAGGTTTTGGGAGATTGTGATGCTGCAAAGTAGTTATATTTTATCTTTCATCAATGTGGATTATATATATTATATATATATATATTATATATATTATATATATATATATATATATATATATATATATATATGTGTGTGGTGTGTGTGTGTATATGTATAATAGTATAATATATATATATATATATATATACTATATATATATATATATATATATATATATATATAAATTTTTTTTTTTTTTTTTAAGACATACAAAATGCACATATTTTTTTGCCATTGCTTCTCCAGTTTTAAAGTGTGTGGTATCTCACTTTTATTATTGTTTTTCCACAGTGATAATTTCAGTTTTTCATTGTGGTTTCCCCAGAATATTTTAAGGCTCATAGAAATGGGAGAAGGTAAAAAGAATGGTTTGCTCAGATAATGAGGTTAAAAAAAAAGACAGGCTCTTGGAGGAATACATCCCAGGGAATTTTTCTTGCACCTTTTCATCACATGAGCTTTACAGACAGGCCTAGAAGACCATAGGTTTGGTTAAGGAAAAGCATTTAAGTGTTGATAATTGTAAATAACACTTGTTCAAGCGAAAAACAGAATTATCCCGTCAAAATTTTAATCCCTTTTTTCCTCAGCAAAGTATTTGTGTGTAAGGGTTTGATGTGAGAGCTCAGAGCTGACTTGCTTCTAGACTAGGGTATGAAATGTCAAATAACATATTGAGCTGAAAAATTTCCTTGAACCCTGAAATACTTTTTTTTTTTTTTTTTTTTATTCTGCACCCAGCCATTACGTTAGGTGGGTGGACAGACCTGAGTGAGTAGGAATAAAAGACCAGAATTGCAGTAGATCAAACATTTTATAGTTTTATTGTAGTGTCTTACCGAACAATTATAGAGCCGTGATTTCCACGAGCGGCAGGATACTAAATTCAAATTTAGCGCGTCGGCGTCGCCAACACTGGTGGTGATGACGTCATCTCCCTCCACTCGCGGGGAGAACCAGTACAAACTGCCCAGGTGAATTCAATTCTTTTCCTGCCGGCGTCCGGTGAACATCGGTGGTCGGTGCGGTTGGATGACTTTGCTTCGCTTTTTTTCTTGTGGAATTGATCTTCGGAATTGGTGAAGTACTCTTTTTTGGCGTTGTTGTTATTTTGCTTTTTCTTTTTATTTAGGCGTTGCCATGTCGGATTCTAGTCCGTCGGGAGTTAGGTTTTGCATCTAAGGATGTAAAACTAGATTATCCAAGTTAGAATATGATTCTCACACTAAATGTGTTAAGTGTAGGGGACAGGTTTGTTCAGCAGATCGAACATGTAACGAGTGTAGTGATTGGACTGATTCTCAATGGAAGTTTTTTAGTTCATAACTCGGCGGAGAAATTAGCTAAAGACAGAATTAGAAAAGCAGCGCTTAGGGAAAGTAGACTTAGCTCTGCTTCGTCTTGCGATGCTTCTGTTCCTTCTGTTTCTTTCTCCTCATTGTTATGTCTCCTTTAACTACACCTCCTTTCCTACCTTCTCTACATCTTCTCCGGCTTCCCGTGTAGTTTTCTTCCGACACCATTGCCAGTCTGGAATCGAGGTTAGATCAGAAAATTTTCGGTACTAGCGAATACGGTTTTGCAACTTGGTAAATTCAGTTAAGACGTTTTTGGAGAAAGCGGCTTCAGGTAGAGTGTAGTTGAGGGTGCGTCTGTCTGTCCTGACACGTCTCCTAGACAAAGGTCACTGTCCAGCTCCCCCGCACCGGGGAGAAGACATACCGGAAGTCCAAGGGAGTCGATCGGGATTGCCCACAGACAGGCGCCTCTCTTGTTGAGCCTGTTGCGCCTCAACAGGGCTCGGTTAAGCGTTGGAAATGGTGTTGCGGTCAGACGCCTTTCGAATGATTCAAGCGATTCGTCTCCGGTCGCGCGGCCGCTCTTGGCGAGAGTTCGCACCCGTTTCGCGTCCCTTAAGAGGCGTTCAGGCGCCGATTCTTCGCCTCCTCCAGTCAAGCGGTATAAGGATCCTGAGAGTAGGGTTGCGCCGCGGCCTGTTAGGGCTCGTTTCGTCGCCTCAATCTGTGCCTTTTTCGGCTCCATCTACTAGTAGAGATTGTGGTTTTAGCGCTGTAGCTAGCAGTTCTAAGGGTGTTTCTTTAGGCGCTTTTTCGTCTGTTACGCCTGATGCGCCTGTTTTCGCCTCGAATTTCGGCGGCTCAGAGCGAGGCGCAAGTAGTTTTTCCGCCTCCTGCTGAACATTAGGCTCTTCCAAGCCTACGTTAACTGTTTTTTGATTCGTCTCTGGCGCCTTTGCGCAAGCAGTTAGAGATGTTAACCAACTGGATGAATGAGTCCAAGGGTGGTTCGAAACCTTCAGATCCGGTTGTAGTTCCGTCTACTTCTTCGGCGGTATCGAGAATGAAGAAGAAGTAGAGGAGGAGGATTCTCATCACTCTCGTGTTATTCACGTCTCCTTAGATTTCTTCTGGTATCTTATCCAGATTATTTTGAGAAAGCGGCTCCGCGCTCCCCAACTTCGACTTTTTTATGATGAGGAGGAAAACTTCAGACCCTCTCCTCCCAAAACTTGTTCTATCTAAAGCGGTTAGACATTCGTTGAAAGAGACTGAAAATGGATGTCTATGAAAAGAGACTTAGGGAAGGCTCTTTTTGCTTACCCTCCCTCTAAGTTGCTTTCGTAAGAGGTATAGGTTTTTTATGTAACTGGGAAGCTCCTTCTCTGGGAGTTTCTGCCTCCTCCCAGGGAGACTTCTCCAGTTTAATCGACTCCTCTAGAAGGCTCTGCTTTCGCCGCAGCGAAAGTTTTCTTTACAGCGCCTGAGTTGGATAACGTTGTAAAGAATCAATTTAAACTTTTGGAAGTCAGTCTTAGCTTCCTTGATTGGACTATTGGCGCTTTAGCGGCCAAGATCGAAGATTGTCCTTCTCTTTCTCAGGAGTTAGCGGAGGATTGGATTGGTGTTTCTGTCCTGTGCGGACAAATCCATTAGGGATGGATGTGATGAGTTAGCTTCGCTCATCGCCTTTGGTACCCTTAAGAAAAGGCAACTTTGGTGCTCCTTTGCTTCTAAAAGGGTTACTTCCCAACAGAAGTCTGCTCTCTTGTTTTGCTCCGTTTGTGAAAGATAACCTCTTTCCAGACGATGTAGTGTTGTCAATTTCGTCTGCGCTAGATAAGAAATCTACTTCGGATTTAACTGGCACAGTCTACTAAGAGACTAAAGCTCTGTGGAGACTGTTCTTCGGTTTCTCCTCTGGCCCAAGTGCCTTTTCGAGGAGAAAACCCAAGCGCTTCTTTCGGCCGAAGTCGAATTTGCGACCTCAGTCTAAGGCCTCGGCCAAGGTTAACAAACCTTCCAAATGAAAGCTCGGTTCTTCATGCACCAGCCAGGCTGGCTATGTTTTGGGAGGAATGGGAAAACAGAGGAGCAGAAGCCTGGGTAGTTGCAAGTACTCAAGTTCGGCTATCGTATTCCTCTCGTTTCACCTCCCTCGCTCTCACCTGTGCCAATTCCCATTCCAGGCATACTCTCCGGGCTCAGACAAATTTCTGGCGCTAGCCCGCAGAAGTGGAAGCGCTTGTTCTCAAAGAAGCGATAGAACAGATAGAAGGGGATTTCCTCCAGGCTTTTACAATCGCCTTTTTGTAGTTCCCAAGTCATCAGGGGGCTGGAGGCCGGTTTTGGATGTGAGCGCCCTGAACTTGCATGTCCAGAAAACAAAATTTCATATGGAGACCACTCGGTCGGTTCTGGAGTCCATCAGACAGGGGGATTGGATGTCTCTCTGGACATGCAAGACGCTTATTTTCACATTCCGATACATCGCGAAATCTCGGAAGTACTGAGGTTCATGTTCGAAGGCAAGGTGTTTCAGTTTCGGGCGCTTTGCTTCGGACTAGCGACCGCTCCTCAAGTTTTCACCAGGGTTCTATCCCCGATAGGAACTGGCTGCACATATTAGGAGTAAGAATCTCCCTCTATCTGGACGATTGGCTTCTCCGGTCGGAATCAGAGAGTCGGTGCATGAAGGACCTTGGAACAACTCTGGATCTTGCCAGAAAGTTAGGAATTCTGGTCAACAAACAGAAGTCCCAGTTGGTTCCATCTCAGAGCATCCTTTATTTGGGGATGATTCTGAATGCTCAAGTTTTTCGGGCTTTTCTGTCCCCGAAGAGGGTTCAAGGCTGTCTGGAGACAGTTCATGAGTTCTTGGACAAAAAGGAAGGTAAGTTCTGCCAATCAGTGGATGAGGCTCCTGGGCAAATTGACGTCAGTGGAGAAATTTGTGACGTTTGGAAGACTGCACATGAGACCTCTGCAGTTTTTCCTGAGAGCCTCTTGGTGCAGGAAGACACAACCAGACTCGATTACCTTTCCTGTCACAGATCAAATAAAAGAGGACCTAAGGTGGTGGTCTCTCGAGCAAGGTTGGAAGAAGGGTTAGATTTACGACCCATACCTCCCGAACCTACAGTTCTTTTCCGACGACATCGGACACAGGTTGGGGAGCCCTACTGGGAAATCAACGGACTTCAGGAGCTTGGTCGGAGAAGGAGAAGAAGTTCCACATAAATGTAAGGAACTGTTAGCAATTTTCTTGGGGCTCAGACAGTTTCGGAGTTTAGTAGAAGGTCGAGTAGTGGCAGTGCATTCCGACAACTCCACGGCTCTCTCGTACGTGCGGAAACGGGGGGACTCAGTCTTTCTCTCTGTACGAAGTAGCCAAGGATCTCCTCCTGTGGTCAAACGAAGCGAAGGTTCAGCTAGTCCCGAGATTTGTTCTGGGAAAGATGAACGTTCTGGCGGACGAGTTAAGTCGTCAACAGCAAGTGTTACCTCTGGAGTGGACTTTGGACAACAAGATTTGTCAGAAACTTTGGAGCCTTTGGGGACGACCGTCAATAGACCTGTTCGCGACATCAAGGAACAACCGTCTTCCTCTCTTTTGTTCTCCAGTCCCAGATCCTCTAGCTTGGTCGGTGGACGCAATGCTGTTGGATTGGTCGGGTCTGGAAGCTTATGCATTCCTCCGTTCGGTCTAATAGAGAGGTGCTGAACAAGTTCATGTCGCACAGCAATGTAACACTAACGTTAATCGCTCCCTTTTGGCCCAGGAAAGAGTGGTTCCCGGACCTTCTCCAGTTGTTAGTAGACTTTCCCCAGACTTCTTCCTCCAGAGAAGTGGCTTCTCAAACAACCGCACTTCAAGAGGTTCCACCAAAACTTGTCCGCTCTAGCTCTGACAGGGTTCAGACTGTCCGGAATCTTGTCAGAGCGAAAGGATTTTCAAGAAGAGCTGCAGAAGCTATCGCTCGTTGTAGGAGAGAGTCTTCTAACAAACTCTATCAAGGGAAGTGGAGAATCTTCAGAGAGTGGTGTAGAAGTGCTAAAGTCTCTACTTCTGCGACCTCTTTAACAGAAATAGCAGATTTTCTTCTTATATTTCTTAGGAACTCTAAGAAACTGGCTCCTTCGACGATCAGAGGATATAGAGCCATGCTCTCTTCGGTTTTTCGACATCGAGGTTTGGATATTTCCTCCAATTCAGATCTGTCGGACCTCATTAGGTCTTTCGAACCACTAAGCTCCCGCAAGATACAGTGACTTGGAACTAGATGTGGTGCTTAAGTTCCTCATGGGGCCACCGTTTGAGCCTTTGAAGTCGGCTTTCACTCAGGAACTTGACTAAGAAGGCACTTTTTTCTTATTGCACTAGCTTCTGCTAAGCGTGTCAGCGAATTGCACGCTATAGACAAAAGAGTCGGTTTCTCTCAAGGCAATGCTGTATTTTCTGTATCTTTGACCTTTCTAGCCAAAAAAATGAGAATTCCTTCTAATCCTTGGCCCGAGGGAGTTTTGTGGTAAGGAACTTATCTGATTTGGTTGGACATGAGGAGGAAGAAAGGCTCTTATGTCCAGTCAGGGCTATTTTAAGCAAGTATCTGTTTGCCACTAAGGGTATTAGAGGACAATCTTCTAAAGCTCTGGACCTCGGTTCAAAATCCCTCTCGTCCTCTTTCTAAGAATGCTATATCAGGTTCTTTATTAGAGAGCTTATCAGGGAAGCTCACTCGCAGTCCGAGAACGACAATCTTTCCGTTCTGAGAGTTAAGCTCACGAGGTTAGAGCAGTGGCAACTTCTTTAGCATTCAGAAAGAATTTATCTTTACGCTTCGATTCTTCAGAGCACGTTCTGGAGATCGAATTCGGTTTTTGCGAGTCATTATCTCAAAGAGATAGAACGAGTTTTCGAGAATTGTAAAACGTTAGGTCCGGTGGCGGTTTCTGGCATGGTGTTGGGAGAAACGGCACAGGGGTCGTCACCTCTATGCTAACTTTTCACCTTGAATAGGTTGTCGAGTTCAAGGGAAGCTGGGGGTACTGAGTACCTGGGATACTCACCAGTCTGTTAGGTCAGATTTTACAATGGTTGGGTATATATGTTTTTAAATCTGGTGTCGGTGACATGAAAAATGTTTTGTATGATTGAATTTCTGGTCTTAGCCCAGAGGGCAAGGGCAAATCTTTTGTTGTTACTATCCTCCGTCAGTCAGCCTTGACTCGCTTGAACTACGGAAGGATTCCAGCTCCTGTAGAGGCTAACTTTGGTCAAATTCCAATTCCTCTACAATAGTAGAAGAGCACCGACCAGAGGCAGTAACAGTCTGCTGTAGCTCTCTTACAAGGTAAGGTACAACAGACACCTTGAGTGTTTACTGGTATTGCAATAAATGTAACCATTTAAAAATACTAGTGGTCCACTGAATCCCACCTTCCCATAAATGTGTAATCAGCTCTATAATTGTTCGGTAAGACACTACAATAAAAATGAAATTTTCATTATTAAAATGAAGTTTTATTGTATACTTACCGAACAATTATGATTATACCCACCCTCCTCCCCTTAGGTGGACGGACGGGCAGAAAGAATTGGATTCACCTGGGCAGTTGTACCTGGTTCTCCCGCGAGTGGAGGGAGATGACGTCATCACCACCAGTGTTGGCGACGCCGACGCGCTAAATTTGAATTTAGTATCCTGCCGCTCGTGGAAATCACGGCTCTATAATTGTTCGGTAAGTATACAATAAAACTTCATTTTAATAATGAAAATTTCATATTTAAATATCTCCTGAAGATATTTTCACTTCATGCTGTATACTAGTAGGTCCATTACACATTTTTTTATATGCTAATGCTTCCATTGTTAGAATATTTGTTACTTAAGTTCTTAGAAAAATACTACTGTATGTCGTAAAATCACCATGTCATGTGATTAATCCTAAAATCACTGCAGGTCATGTGATTAGGCTGACATAAGTAGTATTATACAAATATTTTATAAAAAGGACCAAACACAAGTAGTAATATACAAATATTTTATAAAAAGGACCAATGATTATTTTATTCTAATGGATAAATACGTAAAAGGTAGTCATACCACTCCAGATCAACAAATACGTATTAGGTGACAAATCTTATTTATTTATTTCTTCTTATTTATAATCCCTTTATCACAAAGTTCCCCCACTTTTTCTTTTCTGGTTTCTAAAAATGGTAATTTCAAATAACCAAATTTGATATCAGTGATGATTATTCCATGGCTACAGAGCAACATAGTGAGGCACCTCTTATACCCTAACCAAATGCTGAGTGATACAGAAAGGTAAGAGGGAAAAAAATATTAATTGAAACTGTATGCTGTTCTGAATGGCTGAAATGAACAGAATTTGCAAGGCTCCGTTCAACAGGTGGACAACTTCTGACTTATTAGGCCATATAACATAATTTTCCATAAAAGTTTCCAGATGCAGCTGCCTGACAGAAGGAGCCAAAAGGCTTCTACAATTCAGTGCACTGCTTTGGCTTTAAGGGTAAAAGATTCCTGGTGAGCACATGGGGTAAATATTTGTTTACTGCTCACAGTATATAAATGGCTGTCAGGTGATGGGTTGAAGCAGCAAATTTGATCAGACCCATAGTTTTGTACTGATCATAACAATAGTTCGAAACCTACTTACGGAAGAACTTTTTCACTTGTTTACTGATTTGAATATTTGACTTTCATTGAATAGTGGAATCAAAATGCTTGAGTTAATATTTAAAAGTGCCTAGAAGAATAAAAGAATAATATGCCCAATCTTGTTATTAAATTAACTCATCATTTGACAGCAGTGATACCCTATGGAGGTCTGGACTCCATTAATATTCCAGCACGTACGTACTGTATGTGTAATACAGTACGTGCCCATCATGTATGATATTTTATTTAGTGTTGTATATACACACAGTACAGTGGTACCTCGAGATACGAAAGGCTCAACTTACGAAAAACTCGAGATACGAAAGCCAATACGAAAAATTTAACGGCTCTACATACGAAAAGTTTTCAAGATACAAAAGGTTTCTGAAAGTCCGAGATTCGCCCGGATAACAATTTTGAAAATCGCGCCGCCATCTTAGTACTAGTAGACTCGCCACCATCCTCCTGCTCTCCCATTGGTTCCTGATGCTAGTCGCGGCCATGAAATCCTTCTCTCCTATTGGCCAGCGTCCCTCCCATCATGCATCTACTGTGTACACATGGTGGCGTGGCTCGGCCACTCGGTGCCAGCATTGTTATAGTACGCACGTGGTATTCATTTTCGGGATCGTCAATGTGTACGTATTTAAAAAAAAAAAGTGACCAAGATCTCTCACATGGGATAAGTGATCAAGGTCTCTCTCATGGGATAACTGGAAACTTTGCAAGGTTGGTAGAATCTCCACTCCCTGCTGAACAGAGGGTGTAGACCAATCATTTACAACATGCATACCAGTAGTACGTATAATCAAGGCACTTCAGTTTATGTTGAAGGTCAGCAGCCATACATTCAGTACCCAAATCAGTTGCAGAGAGAGCATTTGGTTGAACAGGGTTTTGATGGACACCAGGGCCAACAGAGTCATGAGGTGCAAAAAAGAACCAAGTGATAAAAAACAGAAAGTTGAAATTCTGTATAAAAAAAAAAAAAACCTACTTAAAGTAAAAAAAAAAGTTAAAAATCAAAAAAAGAAAAAAAATGGCAGAAATTAAAGCCGCTTTTCATAAAGTGCAATCATTTGTAGAAGACACCCCCCGAAAAGGCTCACACAGGAACATTGTGAAAAGTAGGCAGAAGCAATCTTCCTTGGATAGTTACGTATGTAGTATGTACGTATATGTATATTTTTTAAAGTGTACTTACGTACATATGTACAAAAGAAAAAAAACAGCAGAAATTAAAGCCGCTTTTCATAAAGTGCAATCATTTGTAGAAGACTCCCCCCGAAAAGGCTCACACAGGAACATTGTGAAAAGTAGGCAGAAGGAATCTTCCTTGGATAGTTACCTATGTACGTAGCCTCACTCGAAAGGTAAGCTTCCACATTTTACATATGTACAGTATATTTCTGATTACCATGCACACTAATATACACTTTATTTACAGGTTATATTTTGCATTTTTTTTATTAATTTAGGTATTGAATGGTCCAAATTGTTGTAGTATTTCATTGTTTATAGGTCAATTTAGCTTTATTATGAAATTTACTGGGGTGTTTTTGGAGGGCTTGGAATGGATTAGCCATTTTACATGTAAAATGTGGTCCAAGATATGAAAACCTCATGATACGAAGGGCGCCTCGGAACGGATTAATTTCGTATCTCGAGGTACTACTGTATAATATGTATCTTATAAAGGATATCATTATATCTTGTAGCTGCTTTTATTTAATAGTATATTCATGCTGAAATTTGGGTTAACACAATGCAGTAGGGAAATTGTATTACTTGAAGTGTTTTCCTTGCTAGTGTGTTACATATAGCAATACATATATGCTATCAGTAAATTTAACATTAAGTATATATATTTTTCACTTTCTATGGATGATGTTACAGTTGCAGTTATTAAAGGTAGTATTATTTTGTGTTTTACAGGAGCCAACTTTGAAGTTCTTGTATTGTGGAAAGGATATGAAACATTGTAAGACTGAATCTTTGTGATATAATAACAGTACTTCAGTTCATCATGCAGGTTAATATTTTTTTAATCATCGTATCCTATGCTAACTACTTTAATCATTTCTTCATCAGAGGCTCTGCTGCAATTAAATTAATCATTCCTTTGCCATCAGAGATTGAAAAAAAATTTAATATGTTGAAATTATTTATAATTAACTACCTCATACTGATATGAAATAAATTTATACTGTTCACATTTTAAATTTTGTCTACTTTATTACCTATACATACTGCACAGTAACTTTGCTGATTTAAAAGATAACCTAATATTCTAAGATCATTTGGCATAAGTTGAACATACAATCTACACTTTGCAGGCATTGCCAGCAACTGTATTTTATTCATATTTTCTACAGGTGAATGAGAATGAAGCCCTTGAAACTGAAAATACAGAAGATCCAGTAAGCCACCAGGAATGCAGGGCCGAGTTGCGAGAGCGATTTCTTTGGGCTGTGACTGCCTTGGTTGGCAAGGAGATTGACGTTCAAATGCACGAAAACATAAGTGTTTCAGGTGTGTTTAGGGGAGTTGATAAGGATGTCCTGAGTCTTCATGTCCAAAATTTAAAGACTCCAACTATAACATATCCCCATTCCATGTTAAGAATGCCCGATTGTTGCTCTGTTAAATGCAATATTAAGTATGGCTGATGATTTATAATTTATGTCCTTATGCAGTATTAAATATGGCTGATGATTTATAATGTATGTCCTTAGTTTTTTGTATTTTTGATTTTGAAAAAAAGTATATATTTTATGTATACCAAAATTTTATTACATGGTGAAATAATTAGGGTCTCCATGGTAACTTATGTATGATATGGCTACTGTTGTATGTAAAAAAGAATCCTAAGTCTCTTGCACAAGCATCAAAAGATTAAGAGGTATGTTATGAGAATGTTTGGACCTTTGCTCACCGAGAGAAACTTTGTTAGGGCTAAATTTCATCTTTGTAAGTTTGTGGAATTGTAAGAGTATGTTGCCAATAACTTTACTCCATTTTAGTTTATGTACGTTAAATGGAATTAGTTGAAAGTACGTACATAAGATAATTTGGGCCATGTGGCTCAGGACTGGAGTAGTGGAAGCCATTCACTGTTAATTAAAACCAGTTATCTTTTATTTTTTTAGCAGTGTTTTGTGACACAAGTGGAGCTGTGATACATTTAAAAACAAATCATGCCTTAAGAAGTAATCATTAGTTCAAACCACTTCCCTGATTACACAGAATAACTTTAATGATCTGACCACATCTGAATCTTGTTTTACCTCTGCTGTACCATTTATGTCAATGGGAAGATACGTTACCTGGCAAAGTGTCATTCCATTGTTGGCTATGTAATCTTGTATAATACAGTAGAGCATACCAAGTTTCTTATGACCAAGGTATTGCTTGTACAGCCAGCAGTCTCAGAACAAAGGTGAGGAATTTGGCAATGAAAGTTCAATAGGCTTCCAAGCCCAAATATGTACTTGATGTTTATGTTGTGCATGGTTCATGTTGCTCCAGCTCTATAATTTTTTGTTGTAATACAGTATTTGTTGTAGGCGAGTTACCATTGTTTGAAAAATATTTCACTTTGTTACTGCAGTAGCAAGACTTGAAAGAGCATGGACCTTTTCCTACTGGTCTTTATTAATATAAGCTGTGTTTGAATTACATATTTCAAGTGGTCAAGACTTAAACATAAAGCATTAGGAATTTAACAAATAAAATTAAGGTATTTACTGGGATATTTAATTACCTTATTTTATACATTAAATAAAACATTTATGTACATAAATCTCCATAGATACCATAGGGAGGACTCAAATGCAACTCCAAAGAATATTCAAGACACTAAAAAATACTAGCGATTTTTATAAAGATTCTTATTGTTTTTACAATACCAGTTATAAAACACCAAAATGACAACCAATGATTCTAAAGAAAGCACTGAATCCTCACTATGGGAAATTTTCGTTCTCAGTACTACTGTTAATAACAGTACGTATTAACTTGGAACAGGAATTCAAATGCTATGTGAACTCCAGACTTTCCCTAAAAATTTATGGATTGCAGTTAATTGAAAAAAAAAAAAATCTAGTTAGCAACAGCCTTCTTTGTAGCTGCAAAAGTTGCCATCCTTTCCTCAAGGACAGGTCTGAAGTGTCTAATGAGTCCCTGAACAGGCCATGCAGCGCCATCACCCAATGCACAGATAGTGTGACCTTCAATCTGTTTTGAAACTTCCCAAAGTGCATCAATTTCCTCTGGACTGGCATCACCTTTCACTGGAAATAGTACAGACAAGTCAGTATTTGCAATAGAAACCAAATCCTGCCTCAAATGATAGCTTATTAAAAAGATTTTCAAAGAAGCAGTAAGAAAAAAATTACATATTAAATAATGACTGCAATGTTGGAAACAATTGAAAACAAACCAGTATAACTTATTTACTGAAACCAGTTTAAGAAACAGAAAAATTTGGAAAAGTAAGTTTTTAATTTAGAAGAGAAAACACTTATGATTACAAAATGACAAATTTTTAATAAATTTGTATATTTCATAACTAACAAACCTGAGGTCTTAACATTAGGATAAATAATCTAGCACTAGGAAAGTTAAAAAATTGTGCATGCAAGGGACTATTAGCATCTGTGCTTGGTCATGAGTAATGTGGGGACACCCACATACCCCTTTAACCCGTGACCATGTTATAGAATGAATTTTAAACATCACTGCTAAGCGAAATGCCTTGCCATTAGAACAAAAAAAATCTTACAAGAAATTTGGTCCACAAACAGGTTACCCCAATCAGTATGATATAAATTTTTACATATCCATTACCATGGGGTGAAAGATCTGCATTTCAAATTGCAAGTTACAGCTACACAATGAACAATTGTGCACCATTGACTACTTCGTCACCAAGAGTCTGTGACCATTTCCACCTGATGCTAAGGATTACTCTAAATAAATGGCAATAGTGTGCATCCCTGAAGAAACAAATACTAATATGCAATACGTAAATGAAGGTCATATTGGAAGCCTACACTGTTTAATTGATCATCTGATACATTCATTTCAGCATTTACCCTCCTTCAGCCCCCACAACAGCATTAACAGTGCAGTTCATCAAGTACTCCAGTATTGTATTACTTGCATTAATTAAACCGTGCAGCAAAGGGCAATTCTCTCTCAAACCTAAAATTCTATAAAAAACCTTTCATTGCATGAAACATGTAAGTACTGCACTTACCAAATCTGGTCATGATCTTAAACATCCAGCTTACACCTTCTCGGCAGGGTGTGCACTGCCCACAAGACTCATGTTTGTAAAATTCAATCAATCTAGCAATTGCTTTCACAATGTCTGTCTGCTTGTTCATCACAATTACGGCAGCTGTTCCAAGTGATGTTTGGCATGCTACCAAGCCATCAAAATCCATGAGCGCCTCTTCACACACACTGAAAAAAATAATGTTCAATCACAAAAAAAAAAAAAAAAAAAAAATATTGATTGGAATGGCATGCTCATACATATCTGGATATATCTTCTGCAGTATTTGCAACACTGTCATCAAACTTTTTTTTCTTTAATATTTGTTGAGACTTACTGCTTAGGGATTACTGGTGTTGAAGAACCACCAGGAATTACACCAAGAAGGTTGTCCCAACCTCCAATCACACCACCAGCATGACGTTCAATTAATTCTTTTAAAGGAATCGACATTTCTTCTTCCACTGTGCAGGGGGTGTTCACATGGCCAGAAATGTTGAAGAGCTTTGTTCCACTATTACGTGTGCGACCTAATCCAACAAACCAACTTCCACCTCGACGGCAGATGGTCTGAGGAAAAAATGAAAAAAGATGGGAGCGTGGGTCACCTTCATTCATTTCAATTATCGTTAAAAAAATTTCTACATGGAGAGGTTATAACTTTGTTGGTTATTTACATTTTGAAAAAAGTACAAGCCAGTAAAAGTTGTTCACATAACTGAAATTGTATTTACTTCTTGTAATAACCCTGTAACAATGGAAATCCAAACAATACTGAGAAACAGTACTTTCAACATAGATTCATTAAAAAAAAAATGAAAATAAGCATACAAACAAAGATTACACTTTCAGAATATGATGCAATATATTAAAAGAAATACAGTACTAAAATATAAATCCATAAATCATTATTATAATGACATCAAAGCACATCTCAAACCTCTTCAAATAACTCAATTCCAGTACATACAAAAAATAATGGCAGAAAAATACATGTGTTAAACAAACACAACATACACATATGTAAACTACTCCTTTGGGACAATGAATATATCATAGGAAGTGTTATATGTCAAGCGATGATGATGTAATGCTTCGACAATGTTGCTGTGTCTAAGAAATCTCTGAGGCGGTAAAGACTTGTCAGCACATTTCTGAGGTATTGATGAACTGTGATGTTAACAAAACAGGAAAGTTCCAGCGGGCATCTGGGCTGCTCATATCGAGGTGACGAGTATGCACGCGTGCAAAGTAACACAGGGACAGTGTCAAGATTCCTACACCACCAAAGAATGAGAGCAAAGAAGCTTTGAGAACGAACGAATTCATGTGTATGTACTTGTCTAAAATGGCCATGAGAATGAGATATAATGATGTATCCAGACAGAGGTAGATTATTTGGTATGGCAGGGTGAGACTGTTGGAATGAGTTGCCTGTGAGATGGCGCAGAAAGAGACAGTACAGGGGAGACACTTTTTTTAGTGTTGTATTGAAGACGCTTTTACCATTTCCATTGAAAATTTTCCATATGCACTGTCTGAAGACTATTTAATTATGTGAGATGATGGGGAGACAAGTTTTCTACTTTTTGTTTTTTGTTTGTTTGCTGGTATGGTGCTTTTACATTGCATGGAACCAATGATTATTCAGCAACGGGACCAATGGGTTTACGTGACTTCCGAACCACGTCAAGAGTGAACTTCTATTACCAGAAATACACATCTCTCACTCCTGAATGGAATGGCCGAGAATCGAACCCGCGACCACCGAGGTGGGACACTAATACCATACCAACCACGCCGCTGAAGCGCTGGCTTTCTACTTTTTGGTGTGCATTGATTTTTACATTATGCATTTTTATTTTTCCAAGTATGTAATGGTGTTTTTATATTATTTTCTAAAAGATGTCTCTTGTTCTTCCTCAGATGTTTTGAACAAGTCACATGATAAGGGAATATTTTTACATATAGCTATGACTTTGGTCATAACAGACTATGATATAATATGGGGATAATTAATATGAGGAGTCTGACATTTCATGGGGATGATTAGCATGTGGAGAGGTTTAATTTATCATTTACTTATTTGCCAGAAGTAATGACAGTCATGCCCTTAACTTATTTAATTTATTTCTTTTTTATTTTTATAATGTTAAATTTGAAAATAAAACTTGTATTTTTGGTAGTTCACGAGTCTGTTTCAGCCTTCGTTAATTGATACTGTAACTAATAATAGAGGAGATGCCGAGTGGTGACTTTTCAAAATATAGGCATCATGTTTGACTTAATCTTTGAGGCTTCTTAATGGAAGCTTAAGAAAAATAGCTAAGAGTGGCGGACTATTACCATTTTTTTTTCCTTTAGGTTCAGAGGCGAGACTCAGGAAGCCTTATTAGATATATAAGTACAGATTACATTGTGTATAAACATTACCACCTTATCAAGGAAAGATTGGGTTGTAACTTTCAATTAGACTTAACTAAGGGGGTCACCTGGGAAACCTTAAAGTACTCGCTACACATCTAAGCTATACAGTCTAATGTATACTTACTGGTGCGACAGCTACAGTTTCAACATTGGCAACAGTTGTGGGGCACCCAAAGACTCCCACATCAGCTGGGAAAGGGGGCTTTAGGCGTGGCTTTCCCTGCTTGCCTTCAAGAGATTCAATAAGTGCGGTTTCTTCTCCACAAATGTAGGCTCCAGCACCTCGGTGCATGAAGACATCAAAATCATATCCAGAACCACATGCATTCTTTCCAATTAGACCAGCTTTGTATGCCTTTAAATAAAAATCACATAGCATTCGATTAGCAAATGTAGACAAAACATATAAACTTGGTCTTATATGAATAAATGCAGAAAAATCAAAACATGGCTTGTTCTACTGACACAAGGCAACTCCACACTTGAATGACACCTGCCTCATTAATAGCAACTTGCATGTTAGAAGCTTCATTATAAAATTCTCCTCTGATATAGATGTAAGCTGCTCTGGCTCCCATGGCACGGCCAGCTACCAAGCAACCTTCTACCAGTTTGTGAGGATCATGACGCATGATCTCCCTGTCTTTGCAAGTACCTGGCTCACCCTCATCAGCATTGACAACCAAATACTTTGGGCGACCATCAGATCTGTAAGATTATAAGGGAAAATCTTCACCTTTCTTCAAAATGAAAGTTTGGCAGCTTTCTAAAATGACTGAACAGTAGTTTTAGAAGAAAATAACCTAATTATTCTCTTTCAATGTCCCATGAATACAAAGGGACCTTACTTTTTTTTTTTTTTGCACTATCTTACAAGATGACACACCAATCTTGTACATTACTGTATTCTTAGATATCAAATACTAAGTCAGCAATGAAAAATTTGTATTTCTAATCAACAAATTTAAGTAAATATTTGAAAAAAAAAAATATTACTTATTGCCAATAAAATGTTTACAGTATTTTCTCCAATTTGTGGTTTTATTAAAATTTCAATGTTTGATACTGATCTGCTGTCATAAGTAAATATTTTGAAAATAGTATGTGGGCACATCAGTAAGGTAAAACATTGGATATCCTTTGATACTCACGGCTTATTCATGAAGCTCCACTTCATACCAGAGGGGAAACCTGCCCCTCCCCTACCACGCAGACCAGAAGTTTTGACCTCATTGATAATCCAGTCAGAGCCCTTCTCGATGATTTCCTTCGTCTTGTACCAGTCACCGCGGCTAAGAGCCCCCTTTAACCTCCAGTCATGACGGCCATATAAATTTGTGAAGATACGATCTTGGTCGGCTAGTGGTCCATAAGTCTTCTGTAAAATACACACATGACATTTATACTGTACTTTAATAAGAAAATAATCATTACGGTACAGTTTTTCTTATACTACTGTAATCGGCATTTTTGTACATAAAATATCTCATCACATAATTAACACAGTCAAGATTCCGATGGGATACAAAAACATGAAATTAATTATGGTTCAATTTTGAAGAATTAAAAAATAATATGAAAGCAAGTTACTAACATATATTTAGTTTTGTAAAGGATAATTTGGGGCTATTTATAAATTGTACTTTCACATACCTTCTCAGAGTAATGTCTCTTGACAAATACAGCTGAGCTTGATCCATGATCTGAAAATATAAAAGTACAAATACATAAACCCTGATTCTACAGTCCATTCTGTGAGAAGTATTATAAGATTTTAATGAAAACTATCCTTTTTTGGAATGTTTACTCTAGATGACAGACACCATGCAAAACACCAGCTACAGGTTTCTATAAACAGTATTGTATAATACAAAATAACTATGTATACAATAGTAGCATAAGGGGCGTATTTATTTAGATATTCATACCACATGCAAAGCAAAGACAAACCAAAACCTAAATAAGTAACATTAAGTTTATTCCAGTTGAACTATGTGAAATAGTATTTGGCTCGTGGTTGTGGTCTCACTCGCCTAGTGTTCATACCGACACCTCCTGGAGGGTGAGCGAGTCAGTTAACTGACCACTTTTTTCTTTATTTATTTATTTTTCTCTGGGGTATGTGTTAGTACATTTACCCTAAGAAATAATAGATTAAAGGATATTTCGCGCAGCGCACGAGCTGAGCCAGAAAATAGTATTTATTGTGCACAGTAAGATAGCACATACATAAAAACTTACCTATTCTAAATATTGTTAAATCCTTGCCAGCTAAAATATTGAAATACTCTGATCAGATCCATTTTTATGATCTTGCTATAATTCAGAATATCAATTACTGAATTTTAATTAATGACCAGGTTTAGTAACACGAAATGTGGAGGAAATGACATAACATAACAGCTGGAACAATACTTTATAGCAAATTTGTGACAATTCTTGTATCTTGTAAACACGGAATAATTGACACAATGATGGGAGTAAGTAACTCAAGCCCTGGGATAAGTTCAATAATGTTTTGTGAATGTACGGTAACTAAATTTAAACACTGTACCAAGTGGGCCTGTGCTTCATGAAAAATTAACTGTCAATTGAAAATCTTCCTTACAATGTATGAATTAAGCTAATAATTATTAGCATAATTCATACATTTTAAGGAATATTTTCATTACTGTTGATCATAATCAACAGTAATGAAAATACATATTGTATTCAAGCAATTTCTATACTACTGTACATGAAATAAAATGTAAAAACAATAACATATGTGAATGAACACTTTCTAAATATGACAGTATTTATGGCAACAAATTCTAAAACATTTCTGACCCATTTCTTAAATAATCCTCAATTTACCAAGTTTAGGTCTTGTAAAAAAAAAATAATAATAACAAAATATATATATATATAATATATATATTATATATATATATAGATATATATATATAATATATATATATTATATATATATATATATATATATACACATATACGTATCACTATTATGTCCAAGGATGTGAAAAGTGGACCTCCCATTAACCCTAACTAGTATTGCAAACATTTCACAAAGAGATTTAGCCTGCACATATTGCATCCGTTACTTTATTAGTTGTTTGTTTTTAGCCCTTGCATGTGTGCTCAAATGCAGATGTTAAGTCTGTAATTGACTCGGTGAGAGACATATGAAAGTGATGGTTTTTGGGACTTAATAAGCATTTCCTCACTTAATGACTACCTAGTAGGTATCTAAGAATTCTATAAAATACTATCTGTAGTAACTCTAGGTAAATACATCTTTTAAAAGCTCATGCGCCCCTTTCCTAGGGGAAAACACCGCAGTGGATCCATCGTCATCGCGTGGATCAGCCTTACTCACTCAATATTTTATTGGTAAAACAAGAACACAATTACAACTCTAAGCATACCATTCAAAAGATTAAAGTTTTGTCAACATAATGTGATGTATGAAAGCGCCATACGAACTAAAATAAGCATGTGAGCTCTTCGTAAAATATGTTTTCAAGGCAGTTTTTAAATCAAATATGGCAGTACCCACTTGAGGTGTCGTTCGTAAGCGCAGAGGAGCCACCATCTTTCCCATCCTTCCCAGCACTCATTTGAACAATGTTAGCGTATCTATGTAACGTTTATTGATCTTACTCAAGATTGCAGTTGTAATCAGCACAACATTTTGTTGCCTATATTAGTGAAAGTATGAAAATTCTTATTCCCAGGTCATGGTTTGAACTGAAATTCATTTTTATCTTGTAATCGGTGGGTTTATCCTTACTGCCATCACAACTGAAACTCCACAGTGTTTATTTGATTGTAATTATACATGTTTTGGACTTAATTCACTCCAAATTGCACTTGAACTACGTTGCGGTTCCTGGTTCCTAAGCGCTCACTCCACAAACACAGTTGCGGGCAGTACACAACTACACGGTTTATGAGGTGCAAAGCTTTATTCCCTTAATTGTTTACTTTACTCATTATTTTGTTTAACTTTACTTTGTTACTTCAAAATGTTTAACTCATGTCTATTATCCCTTTTTTGCAACCAAATTTACCCCTTTACCCCAAAAAATTACAGATCTTTCTAAAGTAGATACGAGCAGACGACGGCATAATGACTCATCATTGCCAGCAGACGACGGCATAATGACTCATCATTGCCAATCTAGTGGAGCTTCACACATATGCCTATGCATTTACAAACTGTTTTCATAAATTCTAGTTCTCATAGTACTGCAATAATGATAAAATTGCTCTAATATGTATATATGTATACTACAAATAGATACGCTAATTTCACTTATTTCCCTGGTTTTGTGTAAGTCTTATACCCAGTTTGGAGGGTAAACACACACCAATTGGCAACACTGATAAACAATTGAAGAGCGCGAAGAACGCTGTAGGTATTGTCCACAGCAAAACTGTTGATATTTGAGTCAAGAATCTAGTTACTTTTTCAACAACAAATATTTTCAAATTAACAATCATGAGTACCCTATGTAAAAAATTTATGCAATTCATGACCTTATACTGCTGTTTAACTATTTATTTAAATAATTATTTAGTGCACACTACTTCTTCTTCTACCCAATATCGAAGTTCCCTTGGATAAATCGTGGTTGGAAGTCATTGTTTACAATTTTTGTGAAGAAAATGCCCCAGCGTCTATGGGTACATGTGGTGTGTGGATTTAGCACATGGAATGGGAAGTTTATTGACACAAGCGACTCCGCAAACATCGAGATGGTGTCAATCTTCTAAATATTTGGAGTTGTAGGTAAAAATTTTGAAAGCATCATGGAGGTGTGTGCACTGCGTAGAGCCAGACTTTCATTAACCTCTGTTTAATCTTAAAATATGACCTTAACTTCTAACTTTGGAGAAAATACCTACTCCGGAAGGGGAGTAGAGGTCTCGAGTTTTTGCCCATCTCTGGTGTCAGGACGTGATAAAGTACTTTTTCGGAGGGTGGCTTCACACGCTAGTCCAGTCGGTTGTTATCCGTCATTAAATGAAGAAACGGTCACTAGAAGTCCCAAAACACATCACTTTAATGTCTCTCACCGAGTCAACTACAGACAGAAAGACGTCTGTATAGCCTAGGGTACGAGATAGCTAGCTGGGTAACCGACTGGCCGGCCAGCTACCTACCTTTTCTTCGCCTGTTCCAGAACCTTAAGGAAATTATGCAACGCCAAGTTTGATGTAAAAATAAACAAATGTCAATGTGGACTAAAATAATGATAATGTGAAGGCACGGAACTAAGTTAAAGTTACCTGAAAAATCAAAAATACGTAGGTTACCCAAGTAGCATAGCCGAAGTCTGGCAAGATGTCACCCCTCACTACAACTAGCTCAGTTCTAATACGTATTCATCCCCGCTTCCATCAACTACTAAAATTAAAACTATATAATCAAGGTACTTACTGAAACTGCTCCTAATTAAAGGAGTAATTCGAGACAAGGATGACATGCCGTGTTCCTTCCGTCTTTCCCCTTTCTAATGTCTGTTTCTTCTTCTTAGGCTCAGCTCAGCTGTTTTGTAAGGAGTCAAGCGAGAGTTGGTTTTTTTTACATTGCGTAATTTCCTAAATGTCCATAATAAATAATTTTATTATAATATCATATTGAAATATATATAATAATAAATTAAGATGAATTGTAGTAAATAATTGTTTTATAAGTCCCACATAAAGATATTTCATGAATGAAATGATGCTGTATTGGTTTCCCTTAGATAACCTTTGTCAGTCCCCACTTACATATCCAAAACATTACATATTCCTTCTGCTAATAATGCGCATAATTACAAACAGCATTCCAAAAGCCCACTGCTAAAATCTGCAGTGCATCCCAACATGACTATGATTAAAAATAAATATCGATTCAGATATATTGCATAATAATTGTGACTGGCGATGCAGATGAAAAGGTAGCATAGACAATATCCAAACATTTTTTTTATATTTTTTGCATTCATCCATATTACAAGTAAACTAACCTTAATATACTACATTTAGCAATAGTTTACCTTACATAGCTGTGTGCTGTTGCACCAGGACTTATGTAATTTATCATTTTTGCGTGGATTCTAGTTGTATCATTTTGATAAGCCGAGCTGAACATTTCTTTTTGGTCTATAAACAAAGAAAATATGTTCTATAATTATCTAACCCACAGAAACAAAAAATGTACTTTTTCAATAATAATAATAATAATAATAATAATAATAATTAATAATAATAATAATAATAATCAATAATAATAATAATAATAATAATAACAGAGAACAAAATCCAAATACATCTAAAAATAAATCTAAACAGAGCTGTTTAGAATCTACTGATTTCCGAGCTCTATGTAGATATGTATTTCTAATATGTATGTATGATGTATGATATTATGTATGTATATATGTATGTATATATATATATATATATATATATATATATATATATATATATATATATATATATATATATGTGTGTGTGTGTGTGTGTGTGTGTGTGTATACCCATTCATAAATGTGTATTTGTTTCTCAGTTTCAAGATTCATGCTACTATGAGTATCTTTGATAATAATTATAGTAGCTCCAGCCAAGAAATTATTTTTCGATCAATGAATTACCTGGAGAGTTTCTGAATGCTTCCTTTAATGCTGTATTTACTTTCACTTGAAGAGAAGTTTAGTGTGTCTAGCAATTGTAGCGATTCCTCTAAAGGCCTTTAAATGTTTTTTTTTTATTTATAATGCTATAAAATAATTCTGTCTTCAGTATGAACCTTGATTTTTTTATTCTTGGCCAGTCAAAATAATACACACACAAACATTATATATATATATATATATATATATATATATATATTATATATATATATATATATATATATATGTGTGTGTGTGTGTGTGTGTGTGTGTGTGTGTGTGTGTGTGTGTGTGTGAGACTGGTAAAAATGTTCTGTTACAACAGAATTCC